>NC_086445.1:1032194010-1032553177 GCF_028390025.1 Pseudophryne corroboree
TGGGGTGTAGAGGAGTGAGACAGGGGGTGGTGAGGGGAACAGTGATTACAGATGAGGAGATGGGGGCTCCTGGAGAACAGATAAAAGTGGCAGGGGGAGGTGAGGGGGACAGAGATTAGAGACAAGAGGCAAAACCCAAGGGAACAGGGAAAAGAGTTAGGGGGGAGGTGAGGGGGCAGAGATGAGAGACAAGGGAGGTGAGAAGGTCAGATATGAATGACAGGGAGGGGGAGGTTAAGGGGGACAGAAAGACTTGGTAATGGGTTATGTGGGGAGGTGCACAAGTGACAGACAGAGGAAAAAACCTACAGAGTTGGGTAAGATAATTAGTGACCCAGAATATGACGGGCAAGATCTGTCCCTCTATAAATGCTCTGCCATCTTGCTCGGCAGGCCTGTACTCGTCAGGAAACCGAGGTGGGCATTGCTGTGGTTGTTTTGCACTTTGCAAATTACATTCATTGTGTATGGTGACGGTCCCACAATACCCGCTGATAGCGGGCAACTTCTGGTCGGAATTGTTGTGATGTGTTTTTGGTTGGGCAGAAATTGGGTGCACCCAACCCTCACTTGTCCACAGAACTATCTCAGTAGGATTTGACATGTGAACTGAACAACTGTCTGGATTTTATTAATTTGGCCCCACTAGAAATAGATTGGTTCTGGGGTCCTGCATCTCGTAGCGAAGTGCAGCCACACCCCAACATGGCGCCGCCATGCCTCCTTCTGCAGAGCACTGTCAATTAGCAGCTGCACATCATGAATACATAGGATTGCCATAATATCCCTTTAATCTGGGACACATGAATTACACAGGTTCTGTGGCTGGCTAAATGCATGTCTGGTTTCAATCATCCCCATAACCTGTATAACTCATAGGTGTCCCGGATTAAATGGATATTATGGCAACCCTATGTATACAGGATATTGTATTCACAATGGGTTGTTGGCATTGCCCCCCTAGTACTCAGTGCAAGATTAGCAATGGGGCAGATGGAGCCACGTAAATAGAGTCTGATGGCCTGATGGCGACCAGCTGCCACACAGTCAGCCATAAATCAGTATTTAAATTGTATTTCTAGTTTTCTCACAAAATGAAGCAATTTTTATTATTTATAGGGTTAGTAGGGTTGGGGGTGTACATACCCACATAGCACTGGCCACACCCATATATAGCTAGCCACACCCACATATAACTGGCCACACCTACATGTCTCTGGTCACACCCACAAAACACTGGCCACACCCATGCATAGCTAGCCACACGCACACATAACTGGCCAAACCCACATGTCTCTGGTCACACCCACATAGTGCTGGTCACACCCACACTGCACTGGCCACACCCATACATAGCTAGCCACACCCACACATAACTGGCCAAACCCACATGTCTCTGGTCACACCCACATAGCGCTGGTCATACCCACACAGCATTGGTCACACCCACTTGTCACTTGTTACACCCACACAGCACTGGTAACACCCACATGTCTCTGGCCACACCCATATGCTGCCGACCACACCCACACAGTTCTGATCAGGACTCCTCCCCTTCTCAGTATATGCTTTTTAAATATTTTTAGCCCCAGGCCCACGTGTCCTTTAACCTGGCCCTGCTAGTACTCATGATTGCAATGGGGGCCGCCTCTGCCTAAAAAGCTCCTTGAGTTCTGCAATATTAACAGACTCTCACTGCAGCCTTGCAGCGTGAATGACTATTTAGAAGAAGGTTTTCGCTTGCATTTCTGTATTGCTGAGCTGAGAGGGGGTATATTACATTACACTAAGTGCTAAATAATGATTCCCTGGTATATGCTGACCAGGGGTGATGCAGCGTCCAATAAAGTGTGACTATTTTCATTATTTGTTTTAGCCGCTATAAGCATTTGTTAGAGATGAGCGAAACTATCGGTTATCAATATAAAATTAGTTTTCTACAGAAAGTTTAGAAAAGTTTGCAAAAGTGAGTATCTGGCTAGAACAACGTTAAGGAAACCACTGCTTTATTCCGCGGCGACTTGGCACAATTTCACTCACCCTTAAAAAAGGGGGGAGGAAATCACATTCCCGAGTTGATGGAACAATAATTCTCAGATAATTGAGATTGATTTTTCTTTTGTTTAAAACACTAATGATTAAATTGCTGCAATTCTCAGCTAACTGTCCCTTTCTACCAGCCAGACGTCTCTCATATGCAGAGGTGCCAGCTCACAGAGCTCAAGGGGTAGAAGAAAGTGGTGCAGAAGAATTGGGGCACTGTAGAATGCATTGTTGTGGAAGCCACAGCGATAGCACCAATATGGTTAAGCAGCAGGGGGCATACCAAACATCGCAACATTCAATAAGGCCCATTGTGATCTGGAAGCCTTGTGTGGCATAATGTGAACTGGGACACTGTAGGGCATAACATAAACTAGGAGCAGAGTGTGGCATTATGTTAACTAGGAGCGCTATAATGTGTTATAAAGTCAATAGGGAGCATTAGAAACAAAGAGGCATAATGTGAAAAGGTTTGAGTAAACTGCAGCCTAGGGGGCCCACACCATAAAGGGCCCTCCGCCACCAGAAAACAGGAGCGTATGCTATATTTGCTATTGCGTGCTAATATTACACTTCTGCCCCGACGGCACCTACTGATATAAATATCAATGTATTTGCCCCCCTGCATTGCAACATGGTTTGTATCAGACACAAAGGGGGTCATTCCGAGTTGATCGTTAGCTGCCGTTGTTCGCAGCACAGCGACCAGGCTAAAAAAACGGCTTTTCTAAGCATGCGTATGCACCGCAATGCGCACGCGCATCGTACAGGTACAAAGCCCGTTGTTGTTTTGCACAGGTTCTAGCGAAGTTTTCAGTCGCACTGACGGCCGCAAGAAGATTGACAGGAAGGGGGCATTTCTGGGTGTCAACTGACCGTTTTCAGGGAGTGTTTGCAAAAATGCAGACGTGTCTGAAAAAGTGCAGGCGTGGCTGGGTGTTCGCTAGGCGGGTGTATGACGTCAAATCCGGACACGGATAGGCTGAAGTGATCGCAAGCGCTGAGTAGGTTCAGAACTACTCTGAAACTGCACAAACTGTTTTTGCAGCGCTCGGCTGCACATGCGTTTGCACTTCTGCTAAGCTAAAATACACTCCCCAGTGGGCGGCAGCATAGCGTTTGCACAGCTGCTAAGACTAGCTAGCGAGCGATCAACTCGGAATGACCCCCCAAATCACTTGCATATGTTGCATTACTTACAAATCTGAAGCAGGCCCAGTGTATGTTTAAAATCACATACATAAAGATTCCAATGTAACAGTTTAATCATGTATAATATTTTACAGAAGGAGCAATCCACACGTTGGTAAGGAATTTTTATATCTCTCGGGTGATAATCACATCTCCACTCTCTGAATATCAGCACAATTACTATGTCACAACGAGCACTGCAGTATATTGTTTCTGTTTTCTAATCATGTATTTTCTTAATTATATGGTGTGTGCATCTATTACTCCCAGCAATTCAGAAATCATATATTTGTGTCAATGATTAAATAAACAAGATTCATCTGATGCTCAGTAGAAGAGACAGGTTTATTACAGACAGAGTGACTGATGACAGCGCCACTAATTTATAATAACAGGGATGTATGAGAAATATTATACTACTCTGCGGACTACCATCTGGAAGGTTATATGTGTACAGTGCGGCCAACCTGTGGTTCTCTGGTCATTGTGGAGCTACAAATTCCAAATATGTTTTTCTGTATTATGTGCCATTAATTGGGCAGTTTTTAAAATGAATGCAAATTGTATTATGACCATGTTCAAGCCACGATGGGGGTGTATTGACCTATGTGTGTATAGGGTGTAATAGATGTATTATGATCATGGTCGGTGGTCAGGTCATGTTGGGGGTGTAGTGTCCTATGTATAGGGTGTAATAGATGTATTATGATCATGGCCAGTGGTCAGGTCATGTTGGGGGTGTAGTGTCCTGTGTCTGTATAGGGTGTAATAGATGTATTATGGTCATGTCCAGTGGTCAGGTCAAGTTGGGGGTGTAGTGTCCTATGTCTGTATAGGGTGTAATAGATGTATTATGGTCACGGTCAGTGGTCAGGTCATGTTGGGGGTGTAGTGTCCTATGTCTGTATAGGGTGTAATAGATGTATTATGGTCATGGCCAGTGGTCAGGTCATGTTGGGGGTGTACTGCTCCTATGTCTGTATAGGGTGTAATAGATGTATTATGGTCATGTCCAGTGGTCAGGTCAAGTTGGGGGTGTAGTGTCCTATGTCTGTATAGGGTGTAATAGATGTATTATGGTCACGGTCAGTGGTCAGGTCATGTTGGGGTGTATTGACCTATGTGTGTATAGGGTGTAATAGATGTATTATGATCATGGTCGGTGGTCAGGTCATGTTGGGGGTGTAGTGTCCTATGTATAGGGTGTAATAGATGTATTATGGTCATGGCCAGTGGTCAGGTCATGTTGGGGGTGTAGTGTCCTGTGTCTGTATAGGGTGTAATAGATGTATTATTGTCATGTCCAGTGGTCAGGTCAAGTTGGGGGTGTAGTGTCCTATGTCTGTATAGGGTGTAATAGATGTATTATGGTCACGGTCAGTGGTCAGGTCATGTTGGGGGTGTAGTGTCCTATGTCTGTATAGGGTGTAATAGATGTATTATGGTCATGGCCAGTGGTCAGGTCATGTTGGGGGTGTACTGCTCCTATGTCTGTATAGGGTGTAATAGATGTATTATGGTCATGTCCAGTGGTCAGGTCAAGTTGGGGGTGTAGTGTCCTATGTCTGTATAGGGTGTAATAGATGTATTATGGTCACGGTCAGCGGTCAGGTCATGTTGGGGTGTAGTGTCCTATGTCTGTATAGGGTGTAATAGATGTATTATGATCATGGTCGGTGGTCAGGTCATGTTGGGGGTGTAGTGTCCTATGTCTGTATAGGGTGTAATAGATGTATTATGGTCACGGTCAGTGGTCAGGTCATGTTGGGGTGTAGTGTCCTATGTCTGTATAGGGTGTAATAGATGTATTATGATCATGGTCGGTGGTCAGGTCATGTTGGGGGTGTAGTGTCCTATGTATAGGGTGTAATAGATGTATTATGGTCATGGCCAGTGGTCAGGTCATGTTGGGGGTGTAGTGTCCTGTGTCTGTATAGGGTGTAATAGATGTATTATGGTCATGGCCAGTGGTCAGGTCATGTTGGGGGTGTAGTGTCCTATGTATAGGGTGTAATAGATGTATTATGGTCATGGCCAGTGGTCAGGTCATGTTGGGGGTGTAGTGTCCTGTGTCTGTATAGGGTGTAATAGATGTATTATGGTCATGTCCAGTGGTCAGGTCATGTTGGGGGTTTAGTTTCCTATGTTTGTATAGGGTGTAATAGATGTATTATGGTCATGGCCAGTGGTCAGGTCAGGTCATGTTGGGGGTGTAGTGCCCTATGTCTGTATAGAGTGTAATAGATGTATTATGGTCATGTCCAGTGGTAAGGTCCTGTTGGGGGTGTAGTGTCCTATGCATAGGGTGTAATAGATGTGTTATGGTCATGTCCAGTGTTCAGGTCATGTTGGGGGTGTAGTGTCCTATGTCTGCATAGGGTATAATAGATGTATTATGGTCATATCCAGTGGTCAGGTCATGTTGGGGGTGTAGTGTCCTATGTCTGTATAGGGCGTAATAGATGTATTGTGGTCACTGGTCAGGTCATGTTGGGGGTGTAGTGTACTGTGTCTGTATAGGGTGTAATAGATGTATTATGGTTATGTCCAGTGGTCAGATCATGTTGGGGGTGTACTGTCCTATGTCTGTATAGGGTGTAATAGATGTATTTTGGTCAAGGCCAGTGGTCAGGTCATGTTGGGGGTGTAGTGTCCTATGTCTGTATAGGATGTAATAGATTTATTATGGTCATGTCCAGTGTTCAGGTCATGTTGGGAGTGTAGTGTCCTATATCTGTATAGGGTGTAATAGATGTATTATGGTCATGGTCAGTGGTCTGGTCATGTTGGGGGTGTAGTGTCCTATGTCTGTATATGGTGTCATAGATGTTTTATGGTCATGGTCAGTGGTCTGGTCATGTTGGGGGTGTAGTCTCCTATGTCTGTATAGGGTGTAATAGATGTATTATGGTTATGGCCAGTGGTCAGGTCATGTTGGGTTGTAGTGTCCTATGTCTGTATAGGGTGTTATAGATGTCTTGTGGTCATGGCCAGTGGTCAGGTCATGTTGGGTTGTAGTGTCCTATGTCTGTATAGGGTGTTATAGATGTCTTGTGGTCATGGCCAGTGGTCAGGTCATGTTGGGGGTGTAGTGTCCTATGTCTGTATTGGGTGTAATAGATGTATTATGGTCATGGCCAGTGGTCAGGTCATGTTGGGGGTGTAGTGTCCTATGTATGTACAGGGTGTAATAGATGTCTTATGGTCATGGCCAGTGGTCAGGTCATGTTGGGGGTGTAGTGTCCTATGTCTGTATAGGGTGTGATAGATGTATTATGGTCATGTCCAGTGGTCAGGTCATGTTGGGGGTGTAGTGTCCTATGTCTGTATACGGTGTAATAGATGTATTATGGTCATGGCCAGTGGTCAGGTCATGTTGGGGTGTAGTGTCCTATGTCTGTATAGGGTGTAACAGATATATTATGGTCATGGTTAGTGGTCTGGTCATGTTGGGGGTGTAGTGTACTATGTCTGTATATGGTGTAATAGATGTATTATGGTCATGGTCGGTGGTCTGGTCATGTTGGGGGTGCAGTGTCCTATGTCTGTATAGGGTGTAATAGATGTATTATGGTCATGGTCAGTGGTCAGGTCATGTTGGGGGTGTAGTGTCCTATGTCTGTATAGGGTGTAATAGATGTATTATGGTCAAGGTCAGGTCATGTTGGGGGTGTAGTGTCCTATGTCTGTATAGGGTGTGATAGATGTATTATGGTCATAGCCAGTGGTCAGGTCATGTTGAGGATGTATGGTCCTATGTCTGTATAGGGTGTAATAGATGTATTATGATTGTGGCCAGTGGTCAGGTCATGCTGGGGGTATAGTCCCCTACGTCTTTGTTGAGTAATAGAATTGTGTTACTTTAATGTCCAGTCCTGATGATCTTCAACATCAGTATGTACAGTATATTGCACAATAGGGGAAGTAGGCGTAATGGAGAGGTGTATACCTATGTATGTATGCTTGCATCTACCTACCTTACTGTACTTATCCCAGCCTGCCTCTTCTTTCCCCTGTTACACTTCCATTTTGTTGAGCATGTACAGCATGAAAAGGTGCATTATGTGCAATCTCTTTGGACCTGTGTCCAGGTCTTCCCAAGTGGCGCACTGAGTGTCTCACAGCCATATAATAGGTGTAGCACAGTTGCTGCCCAAATATCAGCTCAATGCTGTTATAATTTGATTATCTACAAGGCCCTGTTCCAGCAGAGATTCTCTAGTTCCTCGCCCCACACACTGGCCATGCCTCCATATACTCTACTTGCCCCCAACATTGTTCTACACTGGTGTATATTGGTACAGGAGGGGGCGGGTGGGCACTGTTTTATGTGCCGCCTCTGGGCACCTCACTACATCCCTGGTTATAACGCTTCTCAGTTTTCCCAATAGAATTTGTCTGTTTTCTCTTAACAACATATCAGCGACCGTGCATCACACCTTAAATTATTTATGTTCTGATGTCTTTAAATGATTCGCAACTTGCAGAAAAAAAAACTTTTCTGCAGGCCCATTACCACTGTCAGGCACCATCGTTACCTGATAAACATCGGAGCAAGCGCCTCCAGCTGACGTGCGGCAAAGTAATCCGTTAAAAATATGGTTAATTAGCTTGGACAAATAATTGCTTTCAGATGACTTATAGATTTCTTGAGCTTCAAAAAAAAGGTCACATCTTCGCAAATGGAGGCGGTAATGTGTCACTCCATAAATCGCGCCTCTCCCCGGAGCTTACCTAGCCGCGGTGCATGCCATTCTCCGTAACAAACTATAGCCAACAAGCAAGAGATTCATCATGCATTCATTAAAAAGTTATGAGAATCATCTCCGGCTCTGTCTACAATGTGTTGATATATCTTGGTGGAGATGGCATTACCCAGATTGTGTATCCCCCATGTGCGATCAGTAAGCCGGGATTGTATATTACAATGAGGTGTTGCGTTGTGCAACATCACTAAGTGCGATCATAAATCTGACTTTATGGATGTTATGTTTAGAGAAGTGAGTTTGTATCTGCTAGGAACAACTTCCGACGGTTTCCCTGCAGAATAGCAGAAAATGTTATTATCACAGTAAATATAATAAACACATGATATGTGGAAAAATAAAATTTAAAGCACCATTAAATATCTATTTTGTGTACACTAAATTTTTCTTGCAGTTTTTTCTATTTCTTATAACTTGCATGGAATCTACACTTTTATTTCTGAATTAGGACAGCCAGAGGGACGTGGCAAGAAGACGGTTTGGATGATTTGAGTCAATCAAATCAATTTATAAGTAGCAGTAGGTGCAGGAAAGGAAGGGCTATCTACGAATCAAACACATAAGAAGACATTTTCCCCAGCATGTTGACAAAAACTTTGCACTCTATCTATACTTAAAGTGCAAGAGTCAGTAACACATATTTGCAAATATATGGTAAGCCTTTCACCATTTCACTGTGCTCCTGGTAGAAGTGGTCAGAAGAACCCTGCACTGGGTCATATATTCATGTTTATCTATATTGGGAACAAACTGACCCGGTACCAAAATACTTTCAAAATGGTTGTGCAAGAATGGTCGCTCTTGGTGGAAGCGCCGAGAAGTGGCGTGTGGCTTATTATGCAGCATATTTGCAAATGTGTGTGGCAAAGACTGTCGCATTTAATTTACAGATAGTCAAATGTTTTTACAGTAGTGTGCTGGGGTGATTTCTTTTTGCAGTAGTGTGCGTTTTGTTTGTAGATACCCCCTCCCATTCTAGCAACTCCTGATAGTTTGGTTTGCGCAAACTCCATTCTATGGGGGTCATTCCAAGTTGATCGCTAGCTGAAAATGTTCGCTGCGCAGCGACGATGCAAAAAAAGGCACTTCTGCGCATGCGTATGTGGCGCAATACGCACGTGCGACGTACTTTCACAACAGCCGATGTAGTTTAACACAAGGTCTAGCGAAGCTTTTCAGTCGCACTGCTGACCGCAAAGTGATTGACAGGAAGTGGGCATTTCTGGGTGTCAACTGACCGTTTTCAGGGAGTGATCGAAAAAACGCAGGCGTGGCTGGCCGAACACAGGGCGTGTTTGTGACGTCAAAACAGGAACTGAACAGTCTGAAGTGATCGCAAGCGCTGAGTAGGTCGGAAGCTACTCTAAAACTGCACACATTTTTTTTGTAGTTGCTGTGCGATCCTTTCGTTCGCACTTTTGCTAAGCTAAAATACACTCCCAGAGGGTGGCGGCATAGCGTTTGCACAGCGTGCTAAAAACGGCTAGCGAGCGATCAACTCGGAATGACCACCTATGTACCATTGTCTGTGAGACATATATGGGATCAGTACTTGGCAAGGAGTGCTGGTCCTTGTAGAGCCATTTTGGAAGTTCTTGGGATGCCTTCTGGTAAGTTGGCTCTAAATTTAAAACCACATGGCTGTATGACCCAAAGTAGGGGATCTCATTGTATAGAGTTAGGACAACCCTTAGCAAAAGTGTTGTTATATTATAAAATGTTTGTGGCAAAGGATGAAGGGCGATCTTCGTGTTTTTGTGGGTTTGCGTAGGGAATGGCCAGAAGGAGAGACTTTGACCCAGAAGAGGTATACATAATTAGTAACTACACAAGGGGGGTCATTCCGAGTTGTTCGCTCGCAAGCGGATTTTAGCAGATTTGCTCATGCTAAGCCGCCGCCTACTGGGAGTGAATCTTAGCATCTTAAAATTGCGAACGATGTATTCGCAATATTGCGAATACACACCTCGTAGCAGTTTCTGAGTAGCTTCAGACTTACTCGGCATCTGCGATCATTTCAGTGCTTGTCGTTCCTGGTTTGACGTCACAAACACACCCAGCGTTCGCCCAGACACTCCCCCGTTTCTCCGGCCACTCCTGCGTTTTTTCCGGAAACGGTAGCGTTTTTTCCCACACGCCCATAAAACGGCCTGTTTCCGCCCAGTAACACCCATTTCCTGTCAATCACATTACGATCGCCAGAACGATGAAAAAGCCGTGAGTAAAAATCCTAACTGCATAGCAAATTTACTTGGTGCAGTCGCAGTGCGGACATTGCGCATGCGCATTAAGCGGAAAATCGCTGCGATGCGAAGATTTTTTCCGAGCGAACAACTCGGAATGACCCCCAAGAAGTATTTTGGGAAATATTACCACTGATATTTCAAGTTTGGCTTCTACCTGAAATTGTCTGCTAGATACTCAGATGCTGCGTTGCTGCTGTATGACAGATTGTGCAAGACAACATTTAACAGCCTCGCAACTTCTGCAACCATTGAAACAACCAGTGGAGCCCAAAGTCTGTTTTATTGGCTGCAATTCCTGTTGATGAGTATTCAAACTTGGCAACATTACTGGTAAATTGCAACAATATTGTCTTTTGAAGTTACAGCAATGCTAGGCATAAACAGGGCCGGATTGGCTATTGCAGCAACCGGGGAGATCCCCGGCGGGCCGAATGGTGCGTGGGGCCGCCTGTCAACTGTGCCCCACCCCCTTCCCACCAGCTGAAATGAGTACCGCACGCCACACCGGTGACGGCATGCACCTCAAAGGAAGAGGGGGAGGCGTGTCCAGCAGCTTGCTCTCCACTCCAAGGGCCGCCGTCAGCTGCAGCACATACTTGCCGGTACTCCCGCTGCCCCAGAAAGCCCACTCAAGTCCCCGGAATCCCCAGCCACACATCAAATCCTGACTGCGAAGCCTCTTCCTGTCCCCCTGCACATTGGGAACTGCTGCCAATTGAGAGGGGGAATGATGGGAGACCTGGACTGGCGCGAAGAGCCACCATGGCAGGAGTTTGAAGGCAGCTGGGAGAAGAGGCTGAGAAGCAGTAGGAGTGGCTGGTCCCAAGGTGTGTGGTTCTACCTGCAGCGTGTGTTGACCCCTATGTGTGTGTGTGTGTGTTTAGAAAGTTACGTATTATAGCTGAAATATGATTTATAAATATCTTAACACTATAAAAAAAAAATATATATAATTGAATTGTTGGTCATTTACAATGGGAAAGGTGCAAAATGCCAGTGTTCTACTGTATACTAGGTTTGTGTACACAAAATTTCAAGAGTGTGTGTGTGTGTGTGTGTGTGTGTGTGTGTGTGTGTACAGTACTCGAAGTGGGCCGGTATACAACGGTATAGCATACCGTCACTTCTTCGAGCACTGACTGCTGTCCCCCACCGCCGCATTGAGCTCTCGCTCCTTTGACCGCAGCGCTACTATTTCAAATCTTCCGTGGACCAGCAGCCACGGCAGATTTGAAATAGTAGCGCCGCGGTCATAGGAGCCGCAGTGCCGCCAACCACAGCCTCCTCCTCCTTGCACCGCTGCTGTCCTCTGCCTCTTCCTCCGCTACACCGCCACCGCCCTCAGCCTCCCCACCGCCTCTCTCAATTCTTCTCTGCACTTCCGCCTGCTCTGCACCATGCCGACCACAGCCTCCTCATCACCCGCACCGCAGACCACAGCATCCTTAGCACCGCCGCTGCTAAATAGGTAATCTTACCCTGCTGCCTTTCTCTCTCCCTAGTCCCTACTGTATGCCCTTGCTGTCCCTCTCCCTGTCCCTACGTCCCTGCTGTCACTTTCCCTGTCCCTCTGTAACTCTCCCTGTCCCTATGTCCCTGCTGTCACTTTCCCTGTCCCTATGTCCCTACTGTCACTTTCCCTGTCCCTGCTGTCACTCTACCTGTCCCTCTGTCACTCTCCCTGTCCCTATGTCCCTGCTGTCACTTTCCCTGTCCCTCTGTAACTCTCCCTGTCCCTATGTCCCTGCTGTCACTCTCCCTGTCCCCGCTGTCACTCTCCCTGAATTTTGTCTCATTCCATGTGGCATAATGGAAATTTCGGCTCATTCAGTGCGCAATAATGTGAATTTCGGCTCATTCAGTGTGCTATAATGTGAATTTCGGATCATTCACTGTGCTTCAAGGTGAATTTCGGCTCATTCAGTGTACTATAATGTGAATTTCGGCTCATTCAGTGTGCTATAATGTGAATTTCGGCTCATTCAGTGTGCTATAATGTGAATTTCGGGTCATTCAGTGTGCTATAATGGGAATTTTGGCTCATTCAGTGTGCTACAATGTGAATTTTGGCTCATCCAGTGTGCTATAATGGGAATTTCAGCTCATTCAGTGTGCTATAATGGGAATTTCGGCTCATTCTGTGTGCTACATTGGGAATTTTGGCTCATCCAGTGTGCTATAATGGGAATTTCGGCTCATTCAGTGTGCTATAATGGGAATTTCGGCTCATTCTGTGTGCTACAATGGGAATTTTGGCTCATTCAGTGTGCTATAATGTGAATTTCAGCTCATTCTGTGTTCTATAATGTGAATTTCGGCTCATTCTGTGTGCTATAATGTGAATTTCGGCTCATTCTGTGTGCTATAATGAGAATTTCGGCTCATTCTGTGTGCTATGAGAATTTCAGCTCATTCTGTGTTCTATAATGTGAATTTCGGCTCATTCTGTGTGCTATAATGAGAATTTTGTCTCATTCCGTGTGCTATGAGAATTTCGGCTCATGCTGTGTGGTATAATGTGAAAGGGGCACCAGTGTTAGATAGCATAAGGGGTCCTACTATTGTGGTGCATAATCTGTATAAGAGGTATATGGTGTGGTAAACTACACTAAATGACACTCCCCCTTTTGAGTGGCCACGCCCCTTTTCCCCAACGGGGTGCACATAATTTCAACCTTCACTTTTTTTTATACCCCCACTTAAAAATTTCCACTTCGACCACTGTGTGTGTGTATGTAGGCTGGCACTGACCCATGTGTGTAGGGTGGCAATGATGAGGGATATTCTGAGCGGAGATGACTGAACTTGTTATTCTGTGCTAGGGAGAGAAGATCTGTCTGAGGGGACTATTCGACACTAAGGGAGATGATGTGTCTGAGGGGACTATTCTACACTAAGGGAGATGAGCTGTCTGAGGGGACTATTCTACACTAAGGGAGATGATCTGTCTGAGGGGACTATTCTACACTAAGGGAGATGATGTGTCTGAGGGGACTATTCTACACAAAGGGAGATGATCTGTCTGAGGGGACTATTCTACACTAAGGGAGATGATCTGTCTGAGGGGACTATTCTACACTAAGGGAGATGAGCTGTCTGAGGGGACTATTCTACACTAAGGGAGATGATCTGTCTGAGGGGACTATTCTACACTAAGGGAGATGAGCTGTCTGAGAGGACTACTCTACACTAAGGGAGATGATGTGTCTGAGGGGACTATTCTACACTAAGGGAGATGATCTGTCTGAGGGGACTATTCTACACTAAGGGAGATGAGCTGTCTGAGGGGACTATTCTACACTAAGGGAGATGATCTGTCTGAGGGGACTATTCTACACTAAGGGAGATGATCTGTCTGAGGGGACTATTCTACACTAAGGGAGATGAGCTGTCTGAGAGGACTATTCTACACTAAGGGAGATGATCTGTCTGAGGGGACTATTCTACACTAAGGGAGATGATCTGTCTGAGGGGACTATTCTACACTAAGGGAGATGATCTGTCTGAGAGGATTATTCTACACTAAGGGAGATGATGTGTCTGAGGGGACTATTCTACACTAAGGGAGATGATCTGTCTGAGAGGACTACTCTACACTAAGGGAGATGATCTGTCTGAGGGGACTATTCTACACTAAGGGAGATGATCTGTCTGAGGGGACTATTCTACACTAAGGGAAATGAGCTGTCTGAGGGGACTATTCTACACTAAGGGAGATGATCTGTCTGAGGGGACTATTCTACACTAAGGGAGATGAGCTGTCTGAGAGGACTACTCTACACTAAGGGAGATGATGTGTCTGAGGGGACTATTCTACACTAAGGGAGATGATCTGTCTGAGGGGACTATTCTACACTAAGGGAGATGAGCTGTCTGAGGGGACTATTCTACACTAAGGGAGATGATCTGTCTGAGGGGACTATTCTACACTAAGGGAGATGATCTGTCTGAGGGGACTATTCTACACTAAGGGAGATGATCTGTCTGAGAGGATTATTCTACACTAAGGGAGATGATGTGTCTGAGGGGACTATTCTACACTAAGGGAGATGATCTGTCTGAGAGGACTACTCTACACTAAGGGAGATGATCTGTCTGAGGGGACTATTCTACACTAAGGGAGATGATCTGTCTGAGGGGACTATTCTACACTAAGGGAGATGAGCTGTCTGAGGGGACTATTCTACACTAAGGGAGATGAGCTGTCTGAGGGGACTAATCTACACTAAGGGAGATGAGCTGTCTGAGGGGACTATTCTACACTAAGGGAGATGATCTGTCTGAGGGGACTATTCTACACTAAGGGAGATGATCTGTCTGAGGGCACTATTCTATACTAAGGGAGATGATCTGTCTGAGGGGACTATTCTACACTAAGGGAGATGATCTGTCTGAGGGGACTATTCTACACTAAGGGAGATGATCTCTCTGAGGGGACTATTCTACACTAAGGGAGATGATCTCTCTGAGGGGACTATTCTACACTAAGGGAGATGATCTGTCTGAGGGGACTATTTCTACACTAAGGGAGATGAGCTGTCTGAGAGGATTATTCTACACTAAGGGAGATGATCTGTCTGAGGGGATTATTCTATACTAAGGGAGATGAGCTGTCTGAGGGGACTATTCTACACTAAGGGAGATGAGCTGTCTGAGGGGACTATTCTACACTAAGGGAGATGAGCTGTCTGAGGGGACTATTCTACACTAAGGGAGATGAGCTGTCTGAGGGGACTATTCTACACTAAGGGAGATGATGTGTCTGAGGGGACTATTCTACACTAAGGGAGATGATCTGTCTGAGGGGACTATTCTACACTAAGGAAGATGAGCTGTCTGAGGGGACTATTCTACACTAAGGGAGATGATCTGTCTGAGGGGACTATTCTACACTAAGGGAGATGAGCTGTCTGAGGGGACTATTCTACACTAAGGGAGATGAGCTGTCTGAGGGGACTATTCTACACTAAGGGAGATGATCTGTCTGAGGGGACTATTCTACACTAAGGGAGATGATCTGTCTGAGGGGACTATTCTACACTAAGGGAGATGATCTGTCTGAGAGGACTATTCTACACTAAGGGAGATGATCTGTCTGAGAGGATTATTCTACACTAAGGGAGATGAGCTGTCTGAGGGGACTATTCTACACTAAGGGAGATGATCTGTCTGAGGGGACTATTCTACACTAAGGGAGATGATCTGTCTGAGGGGACTATTCTACACTAAGGGAGATGATCTGTTTGAGGGGACTATTCTACACTAAGGGAGATTATCTGTCTGAGGGGACTATTCTACACTAAGGGAGATGAGCTGTCTGAGGGGACTATTCTACACTAAGGGAGATGAGCTGTCTGAGGGGACTATTCTACACTAAGGGAGATGATGTGTCTGAGGGGACTATTCTACACTAAGGGAGATGATCTGTCTGAGGGGACTATTCTACACTAAGGAAGATGAGCTGTCTGAGGGGACTATTCTACACTAAGGGAGATGATCTGTCTGAGGGGACTATTCTACACTAAGGGAGATGAGCTGTCTGAGGGGACTATTCTACACTAACGGAGATGAGCTGTCTGAGGGGACTATTCTACACTAAGGGAGATGATCTGTCTGAGGGGACTATTCTACACTAAGGGAGATGATCTGTCTGAGGGGACTATTCTACACTAAGGGAGATGATCTGTCTGAGAGGACTATTCTACACTAAGGGAGATGATCTGTCTGAGAGGATTATTCTACACTAAGGGAGATGAGCTGTCTGAGGGGACTATTCTACACTAAGGGAGATGATCTGTCTGAGGGGACTATTCTACACTAAGGGAGATGATCTGTCTGAGGGGACTAT
The DNA here is from genome assembly GCF_028390025.1 of Pseudophryne corroboree. Taxonomy (NCBI): domain Eukaryota; kingdom Metazoa; phylum Chordata; class Amphibia; order Anura; family Myobatrachidae; genus Pseudophryne; species Pseudophryne corroboree. The sequence goes on from NC_086445.1 coordinate 1,032,210,105, forward strand.
TCTACACTAAGGGAGATGATCTGTTTGAGGGGACTATTCTACACTAAGGGAGATGATCTGTCTGAGGGGACTATTCTACACTAAGGGAGATGAGCTGTCTGAGGGGACTATTCTACACTAAGGGAGATGATCTGTCTGAGAGGATTATTCTACACTAAGGGAGAAAATCTGTCTGAGGGGACTATTCTACACTAAGGGAGATGATCTGTCTGAAGAGAGGGGAGTTATTTAGTTCTAAAGGGAGGGGATGATCTATTTTTAGGCTCTGCAACATGGGGGGGTGAAAGGGACACCTGTACCGGGCCTCGAAGTTCACAAGAGCCCCTGGAACAAGGAGCACAAAAATCAGGAGTGCAGCACCTAATAATGTTTCAATAATGTAGCGTATAATAATGGTCCGCAAATTAAGTACATGACCTTATTAAAAGCAAATTAAGACTGCGGAGACCTCGAGCACCGGAAGTAGCCGCTGTGCGCTCTATAGTGCTTTCCAGCACCCAGGAAGCATGCAGCGGAGTCGAGCAGAGCAAATGCATCGGCAGCTGTACCATCACCACTGCACACCATACCAGAAATGTGGGAGAGGGGAGCCTAACACCGCAGAGAAGACACCAGCAAAGGTTACCTATCAATCATCCCGGCTGGTATAGGCATCTATACATCAGGACTGTCCGTCCTCTCTCTCGCTCTCTCTCTCTCTCTTTTGATTTAAAATGCCTTAACACAGTGGTTCCCAAACTTTCTTTCTATCATGGTACCCTAGGGCACAGGTTGTCTAACTCTGTCCTCAGGACAACAAACAGTGCATGTTTTCCAGGTCTCCTCGCAGAGTCACAAGTGAAATAATTAGCTCCACCTGTTCATCTTTTGAAATGTGTTAGTGAGTAATGAATATACAGATGGAGCCCTGCTCATCTATCCCTTTAATAGGATTAGTGAGCCAGGGCAGTCGGACTTAATCCCCTGCTGTAATGACTTAATCCCCTGCTGTAATGTTCTCTCTGTATTGTATTGCAGCTGAGAACAATAGATGAAAGTCTTATGCTAATAAGCCTTGGTGCACCTAGGTGCAGCAGAGGAGCCTAGATGTGTGAAGCTCCATCTGTACCTGTTCACGTGCCTGATTATCTGCATAACATGAGCTGTTTGGGGTCCTGAGGACCGAGTTTGAGAACCACTGTAATAGAGTATAGCATGAAGTAGCTATAATTGCTGTAAAATGTATTTAGTGAGTGTGCACAGGATTATATGTCACCCCAGCTCTAATTTCTTAACTACTTCTGCTACAACACAATACCATCTGCACTTTTTAATGTTAGGTTTAGTTACTATGACATGCTCTGCCTTTTGTTAGTGTAACTCCGCCTACATTACACTTTGAAGCAGTAATCCCGCCTGCTTTGGTATTGGTCCCGCCTACAGTTGATTTGGTGCCGCCCACGAGACCACTTCTAGAAATTTTTCCAGGGCCACTTTTATCTCCCAATCCGTCCCTGGGCATAAGTTTTGCAGAATCAGAAGTTGTTTCAGTACATGTTAGCATAACAAAGTAAATGATAAATACAGTAAGTATACTACGCACCTTTGTGGAACCCATGAAGGTAGCTGCCATCTTATTGTAATGTAACACACAGCGTGACATTCCCAACTGACGTTTCTGTAAACGATGGTCCCTCTAACTAAGCAAGGGTAACTTTTATGGAGTATGTGGTACCTTAATACGCCTGTGTCTTGTGGTGTTCACAGAAGGGAGGGGATTCAATGAATGACCAACATTTTAATATCGCATTAACCAGTCGTTTAGTCTCTAGGATTACGCAAATAACCCTTGGGCTGCTAGATGTCATCATTATCTTAGCAGTGGTGGGTGACAGGGACTCCGAAGAGCATGAAATCAATATTAATCCATGTGTTAGTGTTTTTTGTAAACTGAAGCAAGTTGCTATATCTCTGCATTTAAATAAGACAGTAAGCCCTCAGTGACAGCGAGTTTACGCAAGACACCCCCAGACGTTTCCTCTACATAGTAGAACAAGAAAGGTCCGCTGCATTTGTTTGTTCATTGGACATTGTGATTGTCCCACAGAAATTCTGACTGCTGGCACTTGGTTGTATATACTGCAATATAGTTACATTTACGATCTTTCACACAAAAATGTACAGAATTTAGAATATAAGCAAAGCAAATCTACTATCGCCTAGGGCAAGAGATGAAACATTTACATAAAAATAAAAATCATATTAACAAATGGATGATTTAGAATTTGTTTCCAGAAGACACTATTTTGTATTTATTTTTAAATGCGTCCCCTTGTCCCTCACAACGAGATCTACTGTCCACTCTCACTGACCGTGGTGTCAGAGGACAATTATTGAACGAAGAGTCTGCAACATTATCAGACTTAAATAAAAGACTACATGGCAGAGAGAATTTGTTTTCAGTGCGACCATTAGTGTACTATACTGTAATTCTGGGTGTGTCTAGTAAATAAAAACACGGGATCTTGTTCATATTTTGATCAAAACATTTAAGCTCACAGTCCGCATTCAAAGGATCCCAAATATTTGCAAGTCTCTTCGCTTGCACATAGTATATGCCTACACACCATGAGATAGAAGAGCAAGTAAAATTTGCTCAGACATGCTTTTGAGCTCCTGAGACCCCCCAATGATTAATTAAGCAATTGGAAGTTTCCATTTAGCTTGTTTAGTCCATAGTTACTTACCTTCTGCAGCACTGTCCTCCTCTGCACCCCTCCGATGTCTGCACCTGGCCCCTGCACCCCTCCGTTCCCTGCATACCTCTGAGGTCTCTGCACTTTTCCAACCTCTGCACCAGGCGCACCCACCCTTCTAGTCCCTTGCAACCCTCTAATCCCTGCACCAGGCCCCCACACCCCTCCAAGGCCCCTGCACTCCTCCAAAACCTGCACCAGACCCCCACACTCCTCCGATCCCTGCACCAGGCCCTAACACCCCTCCAAGGCCCCTGGAACCTCCGATCCCTGAACATGTCCCTGCACAATTTTATTTTTATGTTCCTGCATTATTCTTTTTGCAAAAAAACTATTTGTAGTATGTGAAAAATGGTTGCGATGTCCATATAATATTTACATGATATATGGTATGTTCTGTTGTACATAGAGAGAGAGAGCTCCATGGCGTGTCCTGTTGTACATTTAGAGAGAGTGTGCTCTATGCTGAGCCCTGCAGTACATTTGGAGAGAGAGTGTTCTATGCTGAGCCCTGCAGTACATTTGGAGAGAGTGTTCTATGCTGTGCCCTGCAGTACATTTGGAGAGAGAGTGTTCTATGATGTGCCCTGCAGTACATTTGGAGAGAGAGTGCTCTATGATGTGCCCTGCAGTACATTTGGAGAGAGTGTTCTATGCTGAGCCCTGCAGTACATTTGGAGAGAGAGTGCTCTATGCTGTGCCCTGCAGTACATTTGGAGAGAGAGTGTTCTATGCTGAGCCCTGCAGTACATTTGGAGAGAGAGTGCTCTATGCTGTGCCCTGCAGTACATTTGGAGAGAGTGCTCTATGATGTGCCCTGCAGTACATTTGGAGAGAGAGTGCTCTATGCTGTGCCCTGCCGTACATTTGGAGAGAGTGTTCTATGCTGTGCCCTGCAGTACATTTGGAGAGAGAGTGCTCTATGCTGTGCCCTGCCGTACATTTGGAGAGAGTGTTCTATGCTGTGCCCTGCAGTACATTTGGAGAGAGAGTGTTCTATGATGTGCCCTGCAGTACATTTGGAGAGAGAGTGTTCTATGATGTGTCCTGCAGTACATTGGGAGAGTGAGTGCTCTATGATGTGCCCTGCAGTACATTTGGAGAGAGAGTGTTCTATGATGTGTCCTGCAGTACATTGGGAGAGTGAGTGCTCTATGATGTGCCCTGCAGTACATTTGGAGAGAGAGTGTTCTATGATGTGTCCTGCAGTACATTTGGAGAGAGTGTTCTATGCTGTGCCCTGCAGTACATTTGGAGAGAGAGTGTTCTATGCTGTGCCCTGCAGTACATTTGGAGAGAGAGTGTTCTATGATGTGCCCTGCAGTACATTTGGAGAGAGAGAGTGGGTCATTCCGAGTTGATCGCTCGCTAGCTACTTTTAGTAGCTGTGCAAACGCATAGTCGCCTCCTATGGGGGAGTGTATTTTTGATTTGCAAGTATGTGATCGCATGTGCCGCCGAGCGCTACAAAAAAAGTTTTGTGCATTTTCTGAGTAGCTCAGAACTTACTCAGCCGCTGCGATCACTTCAGCCTGTCCGGTCCCGGAATTGACGTCAGACACCCACCCTGCAAATGCTTGGACACGCCTGCATTTTTCCAAACACTCCCTGAAAACGGTCAGTTGCCACCCACAAACGCCTTCTTCCTGTCAATCTCCTTGCAATTGGCTGTGCGAATGGATTCTTCATTAAATCCATCACCCAGCAACGATATGCCTTGTAGTACCCGTATGACGCGCCTGCGCATTGCGGTGCATACGCATGTGCAGTAGTAACCTAGTGCTCTATGCTGTGCCCTGCTATACATGTGGAGAGAGAGAGGGTGCTCTATGCTGTGTCCTGCTATACATTTAGAGAGAGAGTGGGTGCTCTATGCTGTGTCCTGCTGTACATTCGGAGAGAGAGTGGGTGTCTATGCTGTGTCCTGCTATACATTTGGAGAGAGAGTGGGTGCTCTATGCTGTGTCCTGCTGTACATTCGGAGAGAGAGTGGGTGTTCTATGCTGTGTCCTGCTGTACATTCGGAGAGAGAGTGAGTGCTCTATGCTGCGTCCTGCTGTACATTCGGAGAGAGAGTGGGTGCTCTATGCTGTGTCCTGCTGTACATTCGGAGAGAGAGTGGGTGCTCTATGCTGTGTCCTGCAATACATTTAGAGAGAGAGTGGGTGCTCTATGCTGTGTCTTGCTGTACATTCGGAGAGAGAGTGGGTGCTCTATGCTGTGTCCTGATGTACATTTGGAGAGAGAGTGGGTGCTCTATGCTGTGTCCTGCTGTACATCTGGAGAGAGAGTGGGTGCTCTATGCTGTGTCCTGCTGTACATTCGGAGAGAGAGTGGGTGCTCTATGCTGTGTCCTGCTGTACATTCGGAGAGAGAGTAGGTGCTCTCTGCTGTGTCCTGCTGTACATTCGGAGAGAGAGTAGGTGCTCTATGCTGTGTCCTGCAGTACATTGGGAGAGAGAGTGCTCTATGCTGTGTCCTGCTGTGCATTTGGAGAGAGAGTGGGTGCTCTATGCTGTGTCCTGCTGTACATTTGGAGAGAGAGTGGGTGCTCTGTGCTGTGTCCTGCTGTACATTTGGAGAGAGAGTAGGTGCTCTATGCTGTGTCCTGCTGTACATTCGGAGAGAGAGTGGGTGCTCTATGCTGTGTCCTGCTGTACATTTGGAGAGAGAGTGGGTGCTCTATGCTGTGTCCTGCTGTACATTGGAAGAGAGAGTGCTCTATGCTGTGTCCTGCTGTACATTTGGAGAGCGTGGGTGCTCTATGCTGTGTCCTGTTGTACATTTGGAGAGAGAGTGGGTGCTCTATGCTGTGTCTTGCTGTACATTCGGAGAGAGAGTGGGTGCTCTATGCTGTGTCCTGATGTACATTTGGAGAGAGAGTGGGTGCTCTATGCTGTGTCCTGCTGTACATCTGGAGAGAGAGTGGGTGCTCTATGCTGTGTCCTGCTGTACATTCGGAGAGAGAGTGGGTGCTCTATGCTGTGTCCTGCTGTACATTCGGAGAGAGAGTAGGTGCTCTCTGCTGTGTCCTGCTGTACATTCGGAGAGAGAGTAGGTGCTCTATGCTGTGTCCTGCAGTACATTGGGAGAGAGAGTGCTCTATGCTGTGTCCTGCTGTGCATTTGGAGAGAGAGTGGGTGCTCTATGCTGTGTCCTGCTGTACATTTGGAGAGAGAGTGGGTGCTCTGTGCTGTGTCCTGCTGTACATTTGGAGAGAGAGTAGGTGCTCTATGCTGTGTCCTGCTGTACATTCGGAGAGAGAGTGGGTGCTCTATGCTGTGTCCTGCTGTACATTTGGAGAGAGAGTGGGTGCTCTATGCTGTGTCCTGCTGTACATTGGAAGAGAGAGTGCTCTATGCTGTGTCCTGCTGTACATTTGGAGAGCGTGGGTGCTCTATGCTGTGTCCTGCTGTACATTCGGAGAGAGAGTGGGTGCTCTATGCTGTGTCCTGCTGTACATTCGGAGAGAGAGTGGGTGCTCTATGCTGTGTCCTGCTATACATTTAGAGAGAGAGTGGGTGCTCTATGCTGTGTCTTGCTGTACATGTGGAGAGTGGGTGCTCTATGCTGTGTCCTGCTGTACATTCGGAGAGAGAGTGGGTGCTCTATGCTGTGTCCTGATGTACATTTGGAGAGAGAGTGGGTGCTCTATGCTGTGTCCTGCTGTACATCTGGAGAGAGAGTGGGTGCTCTATGCTGTGTCCTGCTGTACATTCGGAGAGAGAGTGGGTGCTCTATGCTGTGTCCTGCTGTACATTCGGAGAGAGAGTAGATGCTCTCTGCTGTGTCCTGCTGTACATTCGGAGAGAGAGAAGGTGCTCTATGCTGTGTCCTGCAGTACATTGGGAGAGTGGGTGCTCTATGCTGTGTCCTGCTGTGCATTTGGAGAGAGAGTGGGTGCTCTGTGCTGTGTCCTGCTGTACATTCGGAGAGAGAGTGGGTGCTCTATGCTGTGTCCTGCTGTACATTCGGAGAGAGAGTGGGTGCTCTATGCTGTGTCCTGCTGTACATTGGAAGAGAGAGTGCTCTATGCTGTGTCCTGCTGTACATTTGGAGAGCGTGGGTGCTCTATGCTGTGTCCTGTTGTACATTTGGAGAGAGAGTGGGTGCCCTATGCTGTGTCCTGCTGTACATTCGGAGAGAGAGTGGGTGCTCTATGCTGTGTCCTGCTGTACATTTGGAGAGTGGGTGGGTGCTCTATGCTGTGTCCTGCTGTACATTTGGAGAGAGTGTGTGCTCTATGCTGTGTCCTGATGTACATTTGGAGAGAGAGTGGGTGCTCTATGCTGTGTCCTGCTGTACATTCAGAGAGAGAGTGGGTGCTCTATGATGTGGCCTGCTGTACATTCGGAGAGTGAGTGCTCTATGCTGTGTCCTGCTGTACATTCGGAGAGAGAGTGAGTGCTCTATGCTGCGTCCTGCTGTACATTCGGAGAGAGAGTGGGTGCTCTATGCTGTGTCCTGCTGTACATTTGGAGAGAGAGTGGGTGCTCTATGCTGTGTCCTGCTGTACATTCAGAGAGAGTGGGTGCTCTATGCTGTGTCCAGCTGTAAATTTGGAGAGAGAGTGGGTGCTCTATGCTGTGTCCTGCTGTACATTCGGAGAGAGAGTGGGTGCTCTATGCTGTGTCCTGCTGTACATTCGGAGAGAGTGTGTGCTCTATGCTGTGTCCTGCTGTACATTCGGAGAGAGAGTAGGTGCTCTCTGCTGTGTCCTGCTGTACATTCGGAGAGAGAGTGGGTGCTTTATGCTGTGTCCTGCTGTACATTCGGAGAGAGTGTGTGCTCTATGCTGCGTCCTGCTGTACATTCGGAGAGAGAGTGGGTGCTCTATGCTGTGTCCTGCTGTACATTCGGAGAGAGTGTGTGCTCTATGCTGTGTCCTGCTGTACATTCGGAGAGAGAGTAGGTGCTCTCTGCTGTGTCCTGCTGTACATTCGGAGAGAGAGTAGGTGCTCTATGCTGTGTCCTGCTGTACATTCGGAGAGAGTGTGTGCTCTATGCTGTGTCCTGCTGTACATTTGGAGAGAGAGCTCTATGCTGTGTCCTGTTGTACATTTGGAGAGAGAGTGGGTGCCCTATGCTGTGTCCTGCTGTATATTTGGAGAGAGAGTGGGTGCTCTGTGCTGTGTCCTGCTGTACATTTGGAGAGAGAGTGGGTGCTCTATGCTGTGTCCTGCTGTACATTTGGAGAGAGAGTGTGTGCTCTATGCTGTGTCCTGCTGTACATTTGGAGAGAGAGTGGGTGCTCTATGCTGTGTCCTGCTGTACATTTGGAGAGTGGGTGCTCTATGCTTTGTCCTGCTGTACATTTGGAGAGAGTGTGTGCTCTATGCTGTGTCCTGATGTACATTTGGAGAGAGAGTGGGTGCTCTATGCTGTGTCCTGCTGTACATTTGGAGAGAGTGTGTGCTCTATGCTGTGTCCTGATGTACATTTGGAGAGAGAGTGGGTGCTCTATGCTGTGTCCTGCTGTACATTTGGAGAGAGAGTGGGTGCTCTATGCTGTGTCCTGCTGTACATTTGGAGAGTGAGTGGGTGCTCTATGCTGTGTCCTGCTGTACATTTGGAGAGAGAGTGGGTGCTCTATGCTGTGTCCTGCTGTACATTTGGAGAGTGGGTGGGTGCTCTATGCTGTGTCCTGCTGTACATTTGGAGAGAGTGTGTGCTCTATGCTGTGTCCTGATGTACATTTGGAGAGAGAGTGGGTGCTCTATGCTGTGTCCTGATGTACATTTCTAGAGAGAGTGTGTGCTCTATGCTGTGTCCTGCTGTACATTTGGAGAGAGAGTGGGTGCTCTATGCTGTGTCCTGCTGTACATTTGGAGAGAGAGTGTGTGCTCTATGCTGTGTCCTGCTGTACATTTGGAGAGAGAGTGGGTGCTCTATACTGTGTCCTGCTGTACTTTTTCCATCTGTCTAGTGTTGCAACAGTGATGATTGGTTTTGGCAGGTTGGAAATTATCTCTGTGAAAACATATTAAGGCTTTGACTTAGAATAGGCTGCAGCTCTGGCTAAAATGCCCACAACATACCTACAGAACGGCTGTCTTACGTGGGAATGCACAGATAACACCCGTTAACGATAAAAGTCGCTAGATGCGCCCGCATTCGGACAACTGAGAATCAGGCTCACTATCCTTCATCTACTCAATGATTTCATAAAGGTAAGTATAGAAATTAGCCAATTTTCATTATTATTACATTTATCTACAAGGGCTAGCCAGTAGCTAGTACATAGTTACGTTGTATACTCATTCCTACAAAGAAAAGAAAAACACTGCTTAAAGCGAAATTCATCGCATTTCTTGCTGAGCGCGCAACTTTTCACTGTTTCACGCCACTTGTCATCCTCTATAAAGTAAATGACACCCAATACAAGTCAACAGTTAATACAATAAACTTGATTTTGTGGCTTCTCAATATAAACTTCAATTACAGGGAATGGGCAGACTGACTTGTGATTATTACCAATCATGAAAGTCACCGCGTAGCAATAAACACCCCAGTGAGACGGCAATGTAATGCCCGGGTAATTGTACGCTTATATCAGATTTATATTGATTTTTAACAAGTATGTTTTAAAATTTACCCCACTTCAGGCATCAAGTCATCTATTGCCTGAGCATTATAACACCTCCAGGGTAATGACAACTATAAAACAACTTGGTTTTATTACAGTTCTGAATTACAGTAGAATGGGGAGGGGGGGGGGGGGATTATGAAGTTATACTCTCCTTCTATAAGAATACAGTATACATTGTATATACGGGACATTGGTTGCTTGCCTATTGACTTCTTTATCTGATTATTTACCCGGTTCTCTGTAGCCCAGTAAACTTGGGGAATTTGGGCCGAATCCATTTGCCATCCCACAAGTCACAAAATGCATAGAAACCCATCTTATAAACTTGACAAGTTCCATTGTACATTCATTGATGGCATTCATGGAAGATACATTTGGAAGAGCCACAACATCAAAAGGATTGTCTGCTTGTAACTGTTTTCTAAGCCAAATTTTATAGAAAAAAAGCCAAACAAGCAACAAACAAATATAATTTCTTATTTACTGTCTGGCCCTAAAAAAATAAGTGGGGAGACGGTTGGGATTCAGGGATGATTAGAGTCATTGTTTATGAAGAATACAATTCCTGAGGAAATGCAAAGTGTAGTTTACCAGGAACTTTACCATGTAAAGTGGTCCCACTAATCCGGGCAGTCAAAGCCGTCGTTGACAAGCCCTATGTAGACCAGGCACTTCTGAAGACTGTGGGTGCCCTTGCTGTCCATCCAATCATTTAGAGATCATCTGAATATAAAAAAAAATCTTTGCTCTCTGACAATCATTTCCCTGCACCATAAAAACATTCACTCATGTACTGCAAACTGTGAACATACACAATGTAAAATACCCACCAGGGCCGTGGCAGAGCATTAATCCAACTTGTGCCAACCCAGCCCCTGAAAAATGTGACATTGTCACCGGGACAAGGAAATAGCTGACCATCCGGGGCTTTGCAGTGGCTTACTAGGCTGCACGGTGTGTCACCCTGCTTGCCAAATGCAGGTGCCGAGAAGGCAACGGTTCTGCCTCCTAGGCCTTTGTGCCCTGGACAGCGGCACTGCTTGCCCACCTCTAGTTACAGGCCTGAAATCCAGTTTGCATTTTGTAGAGCCGGCAGGAGACGTTGGAGGAGAAAGCAAACCTAGTGCTCGCTGTAAATAGTTGAGGATACTGTATTTGGATATTTGGAATTTTTTTTTTATTTTTTTTATCACAACTGTCCATTAGAAAATCATACAGCACCAGGGGCAGTGCAACTCCTTTTACACCAAAATAAATCAGAGTCATGCTGAAAAAGGGTTATTAATATATTTCCTACAGCTGTAATGCAGTCGGTGATAAAATAATTTGAAAAATCAATATAGCTTTTATTTTTTATTGATTTCCCATTAAAATAGAATTCCATTATTCTGTTTTCATACCAAGAAAGATGTGATAAGAATTGAAAGGGTAAAAAAATATATAGATATATAACCTATCTTGATTGAATAAGCGGCAACAACAATTGAGCGCGTTTAAAATAACAGCGGAAAGAAAATGCATTTAATCTGTTGAATTTTCAGCGTGCCTTTGCAAAGCCGCCTTTGGTATTATTCATGTCAGGCCAATAACAGCTGTCACGGGTAGCAAGGAAACCTTGTTTAGCAATGCATGTAGCCAGAATACCCAGCAAGTCTGAGGCCAAGCAAGGTTATTTAATATCTATGCTAGCATTGCAAGTTTGTTTACAATGTAATGCGTGGCTCGTGGGCATACAGCGGACCCTTACACTTCACAAGGACATCAAGCTTTTCTGAATTTCTTGGAAACATAAATAACTTTTCGCTGGTTATAGGCAAGGTCGCTGCGTGAACTTCCAGTGCGTCTGACTACAGAAAGGAATCTGTCTCTGCATTTATAGGCAAAAGAGAGAGCGTAGGGGTAAATAGTTATTTTCACTAGAAGGAAAGGGGCTGAAAGATGTATAAAACAACAAATTATATTGCCACTTCTACATAATAATCATTGCTAATTTGTAAGACCCCCAAAACAGGTCGTAATAAAACACTCAAAATGTTGACACCATCAAGCTGTCGACGCAGTCAACTGGCAACATGTGACATTCCGACGCGAGGTCAAAAAGTCAAATTGTAAGGGTGAGAGGTTAGACTGAAAATTGAGAATCAACATTATGTACCTGTCAACATTTTAAGCGGCGGCATTTTTTCGCGTTGACATTCTGGACATGTCGACAATTTGTACCTAGAATGAATAAGAGAATTAATAAATAATGTGCTGTTTCGATATTGTGAATGTCAGCAAAACATACAGCACCTCTTTGCTACTCCAGACTGAGAGACATGTGTGCAGTTGTATTGGATATGTGTGTATAGCATTGTACCGGCCCTTTAGAGTCAGACTTATCATCGGGGGTCGCACTTACTTCTACCACCAGTCCGGACCACCGGCACATTCCTCACGTCCTTTCTCCCAGTCCTGTCTCCTCAACCTTCAAAATATTGCAAGAATACACCCTTATTGAATTTAATGACAGTTAAGTAAGCTACAATTTTACGCGTCAGTAAGAAGGTGATCAGTAAAATGTATCACTCTAATGGCACTATTATAACACCCAGAAACCTTACACCAGTCATTGTGACATTGTTTTGGCTTGTGAATCCCTTACTGAGGCCCTTGCAGAATCAGCTTTAGCTAATGATCAATAACGATACTAGCCGTCAGTAAACAATTGTGTGTTTTTTTTAAATGTCAGTAAATAAAACATCCCAGAGTTGGCAGCCCTGCAGTGAGTTCAGGTCTTTCCATCCAGCCGCAGCGTAGCGCACACCAGGCAGTAACAGGCTGTAAGGAAGAGATATACTGTAACAACGTGCGCCCGACCAGACTGGTCCTTACATCATACTCAAAGCAAGTCACAAAAGTATCATACGGTCTGTCTGACAAAGTGCCATCCGCTAGCCAGAGTTCTAAATCCCGGTCAGAGCTACGTACAGCTCCAGCCGGCGCGTCTTCACTTCTGACGAGCACTGTCATATCTTGTTTCCATTCCTTTATATTAATATTCCTCGCTCTCCCCATGCTCCATAGCACTTAACCAGCCACTCTGCTCTGAAGCCGGCTGACAGGCGGCTCGGCCTGCTTTACTGCAGCGGGCCTGCTGATTGGGTTTACGGGTCTCCGGGCAATTTGAATAGCTCTCTGCATTTAAGGATACTCCTATTCGCCTACAGACAGACAGTGATCCATCATCTGTAACAAACGTACGGCTAACATCTTTCATGTAACCCTTTCATGAGCACAGAGAATAGTAGTAATTATTATTTAATTTTTTGCACAGATTTATGGTGTTACCTTTAAAATTCATGAGTGGTAAAATGTAAGTGCCTTTTTTCCCCTCTACCAGGTGTTAATCATATGCTAAGAAAGGTACTTAATCTTAATCAGAGGAGTCCTGCTATAATTCCGCTTACTTTAAGAACTAGCTGTGCTCAGTGATGGATGACGTGCCCCAGGGGCAAATATGGACTTATGGCCTTCATTTCGGCCGGCAACTGCCTTTGCCTGGTTTAATCTCTTGCATGTAAATAATAAATGCATAAGGAAGGGTTATGCACAAAAGCAGAGGTCAGTGCAAAAATAACTGCTTTCTCCGTTGTGACGAGGGTGTCCCTATTTTTTTGTGTGGGGGGGAGCGCCATTGTATCGACTAGTACAAATGCACACAGCTAACTAGCATGAAAAATTGTGCTAATTGTGGGGGAGGGGTGGCATATATTTTTCTCATGCCAATAAGCAGATCTGTTTGAACATACTGGTTTATTCCATGTCTAGGTTGGACAGGGCCACCTTTAGGGGGGGACTGCAGGGACTCTAGTCCCAGGTTCAGACTGTAATGGGGCCCACATGGCCATGGTATGGATTGGAGCATACTGCAGGCTGCAATAGAGTGACAGCGCTGGCGGTATTTTGAATTTGAGCCATCCTCAAGCCAACTGGAGCTCATGGACCGGCAGCTAATCAGGAGCGGCCGACGGCGATGTCCCTCTATGGCTGACTGCTTCAGACTACTTCGCTGTGCAGCTGCTGTGGACCTGGCCATCCACGGTCATGCTTAAGGATGTCACTTTATGTCCTGTGGCCTTGTCCCAGGACCGGCAACCGTTGCCCAGAATTGTAAGTTGTGTGTGTTGCCGCAAGAGTGAAAAGTGTGGGTGGTGGGGGGCCCAGCCTATTCTGGAAGTCCCAGGTCCCACATTTTCTAAAGTTATTGTTTTAATACAAAAACGCACAATTTAGTTAGTCGGACAAGATTTGGTGACGGTATAGGAAGATCAGAGATGTTCGGAGTTGTTCCCAAAAATGCATTTTTACACCATCTTGGAGATGGCAGCAATTGGCCCAACTGGAGTTGTTCCAAAAATTCAAACTGGTTTGAAATCCTATTGAATTTGATTTATTCAAAAATCTTCTGCTTGTTTGCGGCACATTTCGCAGTCCGTGGTTGCTATTCTTTAAATTGTTGCCTGTTTGAGCTTTAATTGTGAGTTTCCTGGTTGACTGTTTAAATTGCAATCTTTTTTAAACAAGATCACACAAAGTAGCCATAGAAGGTGTATATTCAAACCCACACAAATGTGGATGAAACCAACTTTGCCCAAATGTAGCTGATATCTTCTAGAAGTTCCTACGCCCATTTGCAACATTAAGGGCGTTTTGATGAAACCACTTTGAACAAGTTTGTGCACCTCCAGCCAGAACTTTTCAATGAGAAGCCCTTTAGAGTGACGGCACATTAGTATGCACACAAATTAATGGAATAAAGAACTTAAAAAGTAAAATGATGACACTTGAAAGGAATGCAGATGCCCCGTTACAATCATAAACTATATAAGACACAAATGAAGAGCAAGCTGAATTGTAGAACAGAGCAACGGAGGTGTTCACCAATTGGCCAGTGACGGCAATCGCACATAAAATAAAAACCCAAATAATGCGGCATGTGAGAACATTTTTTGGTAGGTCATAAATGACCTATTTTGCACCCAAAGTTCAGGTCCATATTTCGTTGACCTCAATTAAACAACTCTTCATGAGAAAAATGTTGCATTCCTTTTTTTAATTTTCTTAATGCGCTTTGGTGTTTGTAAGGATAATGTGCACTTTTTTTTTTGGAAATAGGGCACCCAGAATCTGTACTTGGGCTTCATCCGTCAGCCCATATATTACCATAGGGTGTCTGCGTCCTTTATAAGGCGTCCAAGTTACTATATATAGGCTGAACCTTGTATGCACAACCTGTCAATCACTTGTTAAACAAAGAGGAAAAAATTGAGTGTATGCCGGACGGAGCAGAATTACTCCTGACGAGGGGAAATAAAAACCTAAACATTGCAATGAGATGTTTTAGCAAAGTACCCTGACTGTCAGTCTTCATATAAGTTGCAAGTACTCTCTGTAATAATGCGTCACTTAATTGCATGTGTCATTTCCCCATATAGTAGCACGCTGTGATGTGGTTCAGCATCGGTAACAGAGACACAGGCAAGCGGGCACCGAGTCATTTACTAAACACAGGGCAGAACACATCTCTGATCACTATTCACCAGAGTGCCCGAGAGACCCCATGGTGGCTCTTTATGTTCATCCGTTGGGTTTTAAGTACAGAGCGCATGCAAATAGCAAGCAATATCGTTCATCTGTTTTCTATATGGTAATGCTCTTGATGCAAGCAGAGTCTCCTGTCGTCTCCTTAGCACAACTTTCCATTAATCACCACTTAGTCATCAAATAAGAATAAGAATGAAACAATAACTGACATAAAACAGTAATGCTTAGCGTTACAGAAAATAAAAAGATTGTCCGCAACATTTATTAAACCCTTTAAAGAGTACAAGTAGGGGTGTCAAAAGAGATTAAAGGGTGTATTTTCTCATTTTCGTGTTCTAGATATTCATAGTTCACGTACAGGGATGGGTTCTATGAACTTTTAGTTTCCTGGGACCAGTGTGCTCCTACGAATGTGCCGTCTGATGAAATATCAACATGATTAGAATAATGAAAAGACATAATGTCTCGGTGAAGCTACTTTATTTTATTTGTAGCGGCTGCGGTGTCATCTTCTGGGTCCAGTGGTTAAGTGATTATACCTTCCAAGGGGTGTCATGAACTGGTTCTAGCAGTAACTTACCAGAACCCCTAATCCTACCTTTAACCTCCCCCCCCCCCACAATAACACTATCTCTTCTACTAGTACCTAACCCTCCCCCTAGTGCCTAACCGTAACTCTCCCCTCCCGCAGCCTAATTCTAACTTTCTCCCTAGTGCATAACCCTAACCCTCCTCTCCCATTTCCTAACCCAAACCCTCCCCTTCCATATCCTAATTCTAACCCTCCCCCAAGTGCCAAAACCTAACTCTACCCTTCTGCAGCCCAACCCTAACCATGCCTCCCGTAGCCTAACCCTTACCCTCCTGCAGCCTAACCCTAATGTTTCCATTAGTGCCTAACCCTAACCCCTCCCTCTGGTTGGTTGGTTGGTTGGTTGGTTGGTTGGTTGGTTGGTTGGCTGGTTGGTTGGTTGGTGGGTTGGTTGGTTGGTTGGTTGGTTGGCTGGTTGATTGGTTGGTTGGGAAATGAAGTGATTACTGTTTGCCACCTTGAGATGGAGCAAAGTACCCCTCTTCAGATCTTTGGCCTCTCACCGAAGTCCTCCTCATACACTCATGCAGGAGGCAGTAAATGGTGACCACAACATACTGACTAATCAACAAATATCTCCTATATATCACTGGGTAGGCAGCATTGGGAATCAGGGTTGGAGTTACAAAGGAAGTAGGGATTACATCTAGTTTGCCCTGCCAAAAACCAAATGCAGTGCAGTGGGGCTGCATCTTCTCACCTCTTCCAACTTACTGATGCTCCCAGTAGTGATCAGGCAATGGCTGAATGTATACCTGGTTATCTGTGTCGGTTGCTTATTGGTTACTAAGGGGTCTATTTACTGAGCATTGGATGGAGCTAAAGTGGACTGAGATAAAGTACCAGCCAATCAGCTCCTGTCATTTTTCAAACCCAGCCTGTGACATGGCAGTTGGGAGCTGATTGGCTGGTACTTTATCTCCGTCCACTTTATCCCCATCCAAGGCTTAGTAAATAGACCCCTAAAAGAGCAATTAAGGACCCAGTAAAGGGAGCTTCAGTAAACCTGAGAAGGTGGCAAATCGCTTCATCTATATGCAGGCCCTTACAAAATGTTGTTATGGGGCTTATAACAGTCCAATTCTAATATTTTTGGTTTGTGTTTCGTTTTTTTTTAGGGGAAAAATAATAATAAATTCTTTATTTTCCTATGTGGGGCAAGTTTCTCCCATAATTTCACAGTAGAAATGCCAATCAACCACACAAAGTATTTTAAAGAGAATACAAGCCAAAATCTATAATCACAATGGCCCTAATTCGGAGTTGATCGCAGCAGCAAATTTGTTAGCAGTCGGGTAAAACCATGTGCAGTGCAGGTGGGGCGGATGTAACATGTGCAGAGAGAGTTAAATTTGGGTGGGGCGTGTTCAAACTGAAATCTAAATTGCAGTTTAAAAATAAAGTAGCCAGTATTTACCCTGCACAGAAACAAAATAATCCACCTAAATCTAACTCTCTCTGCACATGTTACACCTGCCCCACCTGCAGTGCACATGGTTTTGTCCAACTGCTAACTAATCTGCTGCTGCGATCAACTCTGAATTACCCCCATATATGTACATATTAATGATGCATGTGACCTGCCAAAGCTGGCTGCTATAGAGGAATCGCAGAGACCATACTGTCAGGGGTATTTGCTGAGGCGTCCATTAGCTGATCATGTGCATGAGAGGTAATAAATATATCAGCAGTCGTACAGACGATTATGCAGATGCAAAAATATTGGTTGATTACTTGTTCCCCGGAGAGGCGCGTATATGTTCCAAGCTGTAATAACTGCCATGCAAATGAGCACATCGCACCTCTTTATATATTCCAGTAGGTGCGCAGTCATTACCGCCTAAGACTTATCACCTGCTGAAGGTGCGGATGCTGACACCAGCTTGTTAGCATTTGGGAACTTGAGGGAATAAACTTAATGTGGTTACCTGAAGGCGGCAAATAACATTAATGAAGAACTATAGGGTGAGCCTGAGCCGTGAACGGCTGAAGCGAAAAATCACTTCCTTCTGAAAAATAACATAAAATCTGGCACCTTCTAAGGAGGACCAGGGAAGCTGTTGCCATAGTAACCAACCAGCTTTCAGCTATCCTAAATCTAGTACATCATTTAAAATGATAGTTGAAATTTTATTAGTTGCTATGAGCGACACCAACCGGTCAGTAGTGCCTTGTGTCATAGTGATGTCACTATTCCGGGGCAGACCTAGGAGATGGCGCCTGGCACAGTGCCAGAGTCTCTGCTATATTTCCAGCTAGTCCCTTGGAAATAGGGCACTGACGGCCACTCTGCCAGATAGAAAATCAATGGGACCACCAGTTCCTGGAAAACTGATATTGTGGACATTGGTTCAGCACACAAAATGGCTGCCTGCAACTGAAGCACCTTTCCCGGGCATGTAGTCAGTATGTCAAGAATCAGACTTTCAGCATTCAGAATGTAGGCACCAGCACGTCAGCATCGACGTCATGTCAATAATAGACACGTCGACAGTCACAGTGTTGACATTATAGATTTAGGCTCCGGTTTAGAGTTAGGGTTAGAGGTAGGCTATGGTTAGGGATATGGTAAGGCTGTGATTAGGGTTAGGGTATGGTTAGGACAATAAAACTAGGAAAATATTATGTTGACATTCAGACTTTGTCGACATTCTGGTGTTAACATTGTGATGTCGACATTTAGTGCAACACCCCATTTTCACAGCAGACACAAGTTATAATCTTGCTTTTAAATGAATGCGGGGGTTACAGGGAGATAGGAGCTGGAAAGGGATAAGGTTATCTGTGAAAAAAATATTTCTATCCAATTATATTGCAATTACTAATCCTATCTAATTCTGCATTTATGATAAATACAATTAAAAGTGTCTATTTACAGCCAACAAATTATAAACATTTAACATTTCAGCCGCGTCTCATTACTTTCATCAGAGGACAGTATTAATCATTTTTGTCCTAATGATTTCATATTCCATTTCTCTCTATCAGCAATTGTGAAAGTTAGACTTGTTTGTGAATTACAACAGTTTCCAGGTACTGTGATACTTAATAGGGTATTCAATTATCCACAAATATGCGCGCTCCCGTTTTTTGACCTATTTAATTCCAAACAGGTTTCATGTGAAAATTGTTGCAGTGAAAAGTATAGGTGAAAATGGGGAAATCAGCCTGTACCCCAAAAAATGCTAAACTAACATAGGAAAACAGAAGAGAAGTATAGAGATCACATTTGGGGGACTTAAATTGTGTGAAATGGCTGTTCTATGCATTTTTTTTTAAATGCAAAAAAAAAAAAACGATAGAAAGCAAGTTTTTTGTGCAAAATAAATGCTCTTATTAAATTTGAGGTACATGAAAATGGGTATAAGTATATATTTGGGTCATTTTAGGGTACTTTAAAAAAAAAGTGGAAACAGACCAATTACTCCCACCTGCAAGCCTAAAAACACCTGTCCCACTCATAAAGCACCCCAATATACTTGTCCCATACCTTGAACCCCAATTTCCATCAAAATGACATGTCATTATTGGCCAATTAAAAATAATTAAAAACTTCACGTACCTAATTAGTCATTAAGGGGAGTGTCCCAGGGGTTCTGTACCATATCCAAACATTTTTACCTTAACATAGTAACTTTTGCCAACTTTTCACCTGCTCAGAGTAGGTGAAGTGAAATTTGTGAAAAACTTATCACCGATAAATATCCCCCAAAAATTGAATAGGCTGTAATTGCGTTTCGCAGGAGATGATGAAGCAAATGCCAGTGAGTTGGTCGTAAAATCAGTGTAATTTAAAAAAAAACACGCAAAAATAGTGTCTCTGCGAATATGCTGAAACGTGCATCCCAGTCTTATTGCAAAGTACGCATTCGCTTTTAGCAGTCAATAAAACGTTAAGACCTCTCCATCTCACGTGCAAAATGATATTGCTGAAATACCGTGTGACTCAAAATGGTAATTTATGGCGTACATCGGAGAAAGCGCCAACTTGTTGATTCTGCGTGGCGCACAACGTGGCTGTAATGCGGGCAGCCGGTAAAGCCTAACTTACTACTTTATGCTAATGTGATATTCTGTATGGGTCCGTGTGTCTGCAAGCTGGAAGCCTTGGCGTCCTCGCTTATACACCGGCTGCTGCAGACACCATCATTAGTAGCCCCATGCTAGGCACGACAGATCCAACAAACACGGGCTTCCCTGCCCTGTACGCACAACCCGGAGTCACACGGAGCTGAGATACTCGCCGTCGACACTCTCACGCTTCAGGGTGATTATGTGCTGTTGCATTGTCACCGCTCAGTTCCCGCCCCGGAACACCCTAATCACAGGAAGACAGATCTGGCCAAGTGCCGTCCAACTCAGAACAGGCTGGAGCACATGCGCTCTATGCAAAAGCTCGCCATCTGCGCCAATGAACAGAGATGTGTCCGACCCACCCTGCACCCATATAAGTATACTTACCTACCCAGAGTCTCGTTTCGCACGGCGATGTAGACTGAAATCAGTGGGAAAATGGTGCTGCTGCCATTTTCTCTGTGATTTACACATGAAAGGTAGATAATTGCCCTTGGGTCAACACGCTGGCACCATGTTACCAGCAATCTGTGCATTCCCCAGACAGGAGGGGGCCACTCAGAGTCTGCACACCTGACCCCTCATCTCTCAAACCGTCCCTGGGTGCTACCTGATTCAACCACCACACAGTCAATTTCTAGGGGCCCATAGCTGCCTGAACACTGGGGAAGACTCTCTGCAAATTACCCCAGCCTTGACTTTTGCTCTGAGGTCCTTGCTTTGGGCTCCGTCAAGAAGCCTCTGAGATATCATGACCCAAGAGTGCAGTATTAACATCACAATGCAGCTGAGTAGAAGTTTTAGTTGGTCAAGCCCTTCACCTTCTTCGCCAGAGGTGTCTGGACCCAGAGACGTAGCACTGCAGGGTACCACCGAGCATCTTGTGGCATTCACGGTGTCTTGTCACTTCATTCTTGCGATATCACGACCGGATTGGACAAGGACTGCCATAAGGCCATGCCCCCATAACTTGCAGCATGCCCGTTACAACAAGTGGCCACGCCCTTTCCTCTGGGAAACTGCACTGGAGGAGCACGCTTGCAAAGGGCTTATTAGATAGACAAGACTTAGGCCGTCAGTCATTAGGTCGACCACTATTGGTCGACATGCATTAGGTCGATATGGAAAAAGGTCGACATGAGTTTTTCAAAAAATTGTAAATTTTTAAGACTTTTTCATACTTTACGATCCACGTGGACTACGATTGGGAACGGTAACCTGTGCCGAGCGCAGCGGTAGCAGAGCGAGGCACCTTGCCCGAAGCATGGCGAGTGAAGTGAGCCATGTGACCGGACACGGTGCACTAATTTAGGTTCCCCATCACTTTAAAAAGAAAACGACCCCCAAAAAAGATAAAAAAAAACTAATTTCAACCTTTTTTTTCATGTCGACCTAGTACGTCGACCTAATGACCCATACCCCTTGCAGAGAATGCCAGGGCTGCTTCTTGCACCCAGTTTAAGCCTGGCCAATAGAATGAGATGAACTAGGACTTTCAGCTACCATTCCCTCGGTGGATAAATGTCCTTTGAATAATGATCTTTGTTTTTCATGTAAGTAAAGAAGCCGTTGTGTCAGACTGGAGTCAGAGGTTCACTGGGCCAATTGCCACGTTCCGTAATATAGATTTCAGCCGAGCCGGTGTGTAAATATTCCGTCTTGTCATTTGCAAGTGCACGGAGAGAGCGCTTTTACAGAGCACAATTCAACGGTTTCCATCAAGTCATCCGGAGACAATGCGTTTAAGTAGTAAATTATACATTGTTCCTTCTTTAAATGTAAATCAAACCAAACCATGATTTTTTAATTTACAGAGCAAAATAGAGAAAATTACAGTGTCTACCATGTGCGCGCTTTCCCCGCGCTGTCACAAGCCAATGTCAAAAAGAAGTAAATCATCATTTGCGTTGTGTGCGTTTTAGTTGCCGGGCGAAGCTGTCTGAGTCGCTGTGATTAGCGGGGTGGGCTGCCGGTGTCTCTGTTACAGTCAGAATGCATGAAGGTTAATGGGATAAAAAAAAATAATAATAATTGTCTATTCCAGGAGCTGGGGTGGGGGCTTGTCCTGGTGGGAACAGGCTGAGTTGACATCTGTGAGACAAATTATACTCGGGATGATGAAATATGTTTTAACAGTAGGTGTCTGTCAGTTATAATCATGTAGCCCTGGAAACCCCGCTATTAATAAACAGGAACGTGTTTCTTACCAGTATTTGTTAAGAATAGTTACCTAATTTACTAAGAATAGCAGAGAGCAGAATAGTATGGACGCAACGCCGTAAAATATATGTTCACTGCAAAGACATCCGATAATATGTCATCCAAGAACTAGGGCTTTTAACTGTCATTTTTCAAACCAGGCCCAGCCAATCAGCTCCTAACTGTCATGTCACAGGCTGTTTTGAAAAAAAAAATGACAGTCAGGAGCTGATTGGCTGGTCATTTATCTCTCCTTATGCGTCTTGGATTTATCACTTGTTAACGCTTAATACATTTGGGCCCCAGTCTGTAATATGACAGTTAGGAGCTGATTGGCTGACACTTTATCTGTGTCCACTTTATCTCTCTCCAAGGTTCAGTACATAGACCCCTATGTAACATCAATGCTTGATCTATGAGCAGATGCATGTTGTATGTAGGCTACGGGACACAGAGGTGATCGATGAGCTCCCCTGCCCCCCCCCCCCCCCCCTACCCCTCACCCCTGGTCCCAATACAAGGGTCTCATTCTGCGCTTCTGTGCCACTGCTTGTCGTTATACTTTAGGAACACAGTTGCAAGTAAAAAATAGTTCCAAAAGATGGCACTGTATGGGGTAAATTTACTAAGGTGGGAGATTTTTAGAACTGGTGATGTTGCCCATAGCAACCAATCAGATTATATCTATTATCTGCTAGAAGCAGCTAGATAAATGGTAAGTAGAATCTGATTGGCTGCCATGAGCAACATCACCAGTTCTAAAAATGTCCCACCTTAGTAAATTTACCCCTATGGGGTAAATTTACTAAGGTGGGACATTTTTAGAACTGGTGATGTTGCCCATAGCAACCAATCAGATTATATCTATTATCTGCTAGAAGCAGCTAGATAAATGGTAAGTAGAATCTGATTGGTTGCCATGGGCAAAATCACCAGTTCTAAAAATCTCCCGCCTTAGTAAATGTACCCCTATGAGTTTCATATACATTTGAGAAGAATAGGAATAACCACCCCTGAATCTGGGATAGCCACTCTTACTTAAAAGGTGGTCGAATCCAAAAACAAGTCCCAAAGCCTGGATGTACAGATGGAGCCATGCTCATCTATCCCTTTAATAGGAGTAATTGAGCCAGGGCAATCGTACTTAATCCCCTGATTTAATGACTTAATCCCTTGCTGTATTGTTCTCTCTGTATTGTATTGCAGCTGAGAACAATAGATGAAAGGCTTATGCTAATAAGCCTTGGTGCACCTAGGCGCAGCAGGGAAGGCTAGATGAGTGAGGCTCCCTCTGTAATGAAAAGTCCTTTCTATTCACACGAACACCCTGGATTAGAAGAATCTCTCATTCAAATACACCTGGAGTGGTATTTTACAGGACAAAGCTTCACCGTGCATCTATTGCACACCCATCCAGAACAAAAGATCAAAACCAGTCCCGGATACCGATGTAGATGAGGGCATCTACTAGTCCAGAGAGCAGTCCATCAGAGGGTTTTATCAATCAAATAACATGTTTGGACTCGCAGGTCCTTCTTCAGAAATGTCTTCTGAAGGATACCACTCCGTGTGGTTTATACATTCTTGTATATATTCTTAATGTGAGTGTTTTGTGTTATTAAAAATTGATCCCTATCTTGTAACAGTGTTGCACTATGGGTTGTCCTCTGTGTTTTGGATTGAAGGTTTTGTAGTTATCAGTCCGTGTGGTTTCTACAGGCTTTAAAGAAACATTTGAACTGTGAGTGTGCTGCGTATAAATAATCTTGAAAGATCAACCAAATGGAATTTCACCGTGGTCCTGTGTTTTTCTGTTTTTATTTGAGATAAAAATTCATCAAGGAACCAGGTGTATTTGACTGGCAGCATCTTCAAATCTAGGGTGTTTGTGGGAATAGAAAGGACTTTTTATTACATCCAGACTTTGGGACTCCTTTTGGATTCGACCACCTTTTAAGTAAGAGTGGATATCCCAGATTCAGGGGTGGTTATTCCTATTCTTTTCAAATGTATGTGAAACTCATTTGTCGCCATCTTTTGGAACCATTTTTAAGCTCATTGGGGGTCACTCCGAGTTGATCGCTCGCTAGCAACTTTTTGCAGCGCTGCGATCAGATAGTTGCCGCCTATAGGGGAGTGTATTTTCGCTTTGCAAGTGTGCGATCGCATGTGCAGCCGGGCGGTACAAAAACATTTTGTACAGTTTCTGAGTAGCTCAGCACTTACTCAGCCGCTGCGATCACTTCAGCCTGTCCGGGGCCGGAATTGACGTCAGACACCCGCCCTGCAAACGCTTGGACACGCCTGCGTTTTCCCAAACACTCCCAGAAAATGGTAAGTTAACACCGACAAACGCCTTCTTTCTGTCAAACTCACTGCGATCGACTGTGCGAATGGAGTCTTCGCTAAATCCATCGCCCAGCAGCGATCCTCTTTGTACCCGTACGGCACGCCTGCGTATTGTGATGCATACACATGCACAGTTTTGCCGATCGCAGCGCTGCAAAAAGTTGCTAGCGAACGATCAACTCGGAATGACCCCCACTGTGTATATCACTTGGGAATTTGGTAAAAATCCCATGTTCTAATGGAGGCAGCTTGTTGAGATTGTCTGCGCAATTTTGTCAACATCAATTTCACTAAAGTCGCATGGTTTTCAAGTGATGCGTTTAGCGTACTGACACTCGGGATGCCGGCGGTCATGTGGTCAACGCCGGAATCCCGACACCACTTGGAATCCTGGTGCCGGAACACTGGAGGTTAGGGTTAGGCACTAGAGGGGGGGGGGGGGGTGGTTAACCATAGCCGCCAACACCCGGCTCTTAGCCCTAGCCGCCACCCCAGGCGGGTTAGGGTAAGGGACAAGGGAGGGGTAAAATAATTACCCCCATCCCCTGTCTGCATTTTTATTGTCGGGATGCCGTTATCACCATCCCACCCGCCGGGATCAAGTATCACACCCGGTTTACAAATGTATGCTACTGTAATATCTGTTGCGTCACTTGTGTTCTTTATATATTAGGAAAGCATTTTGTGATATCTGCACACTATATAGTGCCATGCATCTCCTATTCCTGTCCCTGCCTCCTCCCGTTCCATTCTCCATAACGCTTGCTCGCGATCCTGTTTTGTCTCTTTGCTGCACCGCCATTGGCTCCTACTTTTTATCAGTTGCCAATCTTATAACAATAGCACAATGCCTGGTGGAATTGGGACTAGATGGCTGTCTTAGTAAAGGTCCAATGTATGTACCGAAACGTTGACTAGAAAGAGTTTTAAATAAACATATACCGTTTTATCTGCGAGTCTAAATTGTATTATGTGGAGCAGCCTGAAGGTGTTGGACCTTGGACCCCTAATGGAAGTCTGCATGTTTACAGGTTTAAATCCTCTTTAACCCTATGGATGTTAGCAGAGGGAGCAATATCCCAGTAATATTAGTAAGAGATTACGGAAATGTACAGGAATATATTTACTGGAAGGTTTCAGAGCCGTATAGATCCTGTTCCTACCTCCTACATTAATGTATACATAGTTATTCCTTTCATGCCCTCGGCAGGTACTGCACAATCTCCCAGGCTTTTCTTTAACCTGACTTCAACAAAATATTTATTCATCCAGAGCCGACAAAGGAACCGTGAGGTGATAAATTCATTCATTAAGGGGCTGAAAAGACTTTGACTGCAGAAAGTAATTTTACTAAATGTAAAAAGGTAACTGTAAATTGTGCACAGTGTGAAATCCATCTAAATAGGTTTGGAACAGAAGAGGGAACCAGCTGAGGGGTCATGGTTTGTCCTAGAAAAGTACAGAGGTATTACCACCAGAGGCACAAAGTGTATGGTTGCTGTAAGAGCCATTCTGGAAGTCACTTTGGAATTTGCAAATTGACAGCTTAACTGTAAGGAGGCAACGTAAGGTCTGCAGCACTAAACTGAAGCAAAGTGATGGGCACAAAATATTCATTACTATGTGCATTGCCGGCTCTGCGACCACCTACCGATGTGTTATTTCATCTTTAGTTAGGCGTAGTGTCAACAGTTCACAAATGTGCACACAAAATAGTCCATTTAGTAAGCAGTGATTGTGGGGTTTTTCTTGCAATTTTCCGTCGATTTTGAATATCAGAGTTTTACTAAACACAAATCCGACGGAAAATCCCAAGTGACCCAACTAGACTGCACTAGAACTTCGGTCCATACACCAATGCAGTGGCAGCATGTCGCATCGTAGGGGGCGGGGCAAAGCATAAAAAAGGTATGGGGGTGTGGTTTCCACAATTGTACTATAATGGCCAGCCCCCCCCCCCCCCCCCACTCCTGATATAACTGCAGAGGGTTATCGTTTTGTACAGCCGGGGGTGTGACTTTAACGAAATTGTGTCACTTGGTAAGTGGGCGGTTAACTAGCAGCAGTAGCTGGCTCCAGGAGCCACATCTCTGGTAGGCTAGGTGCACCATTTGATTTTCGGGAGCCTCGCGGCCATTCTGGGAAAGTAGACAAGTATGATAGAACTGATAGAAGTTGCTGAAACTTCACAGTATAATAATAAAAAACAAATGCTTTGGCCCCCTGACCCCTCTACCCCCCAAATCCATAACCACCCCCCGGACCTCTCTAACTGGGCAGGTGTTGGAAAAAAAAGGAGGTAATTCGGTGTGGGGCTCACCTTACTTTCCAAAAGAACAGCACTAGGAGACACACAAATTGGGGACCCCCTGCAATAACATTAATCAGCCCCAAACTGGTCAGTCCATTAATCCCTTGGAAAGTTAGGACCCCCCCCCCCCCCCAAAAAAAAAAAAAAAAAGGGTTCCACTCTCATGAGGGACAACCACCTGGGCTTTGGGATGGGTGTAATAAAGAAATAAATAGTAAAATAATATTATTCTTTACAGGGAGTCTACAAGTCCTAACAAGTCTGCCCAGGCATGGTGGCACTTGTCGAACCAAAAGTGCCAGCATGCCTGAACATTAAGGGCCTGCTGGTGCTTGTATTCCACCAGTAAAAAAAATTTTTTATGACAAGACAGACACACACATGCACACACTGAATGTTGTATATATTTATTAAATAACCAATCCCTCCACACAGCCTTCGAACATGACCACATCCCTGGATTTTGTATTAAATGGGAGAATGAGAGAAGTGTGGGTTTATTTATTTCACCCCATACCCAAAGCCTGGGGGGGGGGGGGGGAGATAATACAAGTCTAGACAGATGATTCGCTGGTAGCAAGCGAGGGTGGACCAATCAACTCCCCCGATTCTGTAACTCTTTTGATTTGAATTCAAACAAAGTTATAATGGAGACTCAGGGGGCCAATCACAGTGCATGGAATGTACAGAAGCCAATCAGAAAGAATCAACATTGTCACTTGTCATCGTTTTATAACTGACCTGTTCAGCTTCGCGGACTTCATGATGTGGATTGTTCTAGAGAAGAGATAACAAATCCCTTTAATTTGTACCTATAATACCCTGACAATAACAACCTCAAGATCAGGGGTGGAGGTACTGGAGACAATGAAGGGGGGGGGGCTGTGTGCCAAGCTAAAATCTTTGCCCTGGGAGAGCGATAGCCTAGTTCCTCAGTGCTGCTGGGATTGGGGTGTTTGTACTGAATGTACTGTAAGTGGAGGGGGGCACCAACAACTAAATTTTCTCACCTGTGCCACTGGTCCTAATCCCCATTACGACCGCTGTCCCAAGACCATTGCATCACATACGCAGTGCGGCTCTGATACCTGCGCAGTAAAATAACATCATCCGACTGCGAAAATATTGGTATTGCGTCCACCTCTGAATTATGCCCTAGGATATACAGAAGATAAGTGAATACCTGCGGCATTGCTTATCTGTATATGTATGTTTTACCTTGCACAGGAGAACTGTAATTAGGAAGAACACATTTCTAAGTGCAATACGTCACCTTTAATAAAAACATATAGTAATATAACAGAGATACGTGTAACAAAGACAGTCCTAGTGTCCGCACACTCCCTGGCTACAACATAAATATTCAGGATTATTATTAAAGATAAATGAACCTTATCCGAACACTATTTTAATAAAACTTCCCCTGGAGCTGCTCAGTTGACTTCTGAATTATTAAAACGGTGATTACAGGGGACCAGTCCCAAATGCAGATATTTCTGACCTTTGTTCTCTCCCCCCCCCCACCCATAACTCACCCCCACTCCACAGCCCCCTCCTCACACTCCTGGGATTTACAGTATCTTTGGCTAAACTCAGCGAGACACGAGGTTGGCTCCACGTAATATGTTTTAGTGTTTTATTGCTAAGGGACTAAGGGCTGCATTTATTTTATTACAGTCGCAGGAAAAAGTAAGTGTTCTTCACAGCATCAAGCTTTGTATAATGTGCAGATTTGTAAAACAAATCACTGCCGGACTGGTTTCACAGAGCTCCAAACAAAGTCACGTAGCCTTTCTTATAATACATTACTAAGTGCCACCTTCTCTAGTAACCCATAAAACATAGATATAGATTTTATTAAAGCAGTTTGTAGAATATAGACTAACATTTTTATATGATGTCCAAGCATTGCGTTGCACATGCGCTATTCACAGCGTGTCAGACCAGCGGGGGCACCGGGGTCAGTGACACAAAAGCAAAAAATGTGCATGTACAAAAATGAGGCGTGGCCTTGTAGAAAGGGGTGGGGCCCCATGAGAATCCACCCCCCCAACTGATGTCACTGCAGGAGTGTGGACTTACGGGAAGCCCCCCCCGAATACCTCACTTTTGGGGCATACCCAGCAGCACCCCAGAGACTAGTGGCAGGCTCATTCTCAATGACAGGAGCCGGTTGGTGCGGGAGACTGTCACACTGCAGCACCCGGCCCCTGTCACTGCAGAGGAGTCAGCATTTTGGTGTTACCCCTTGGAAGGGTGCGGCCCACACACCCCTCCCCCCAAACCCCACTTTTGATGCCTTTTTGTGCCAAACTTCTCTACATAGCTTTAAACAAGCTCTCCAATGCTATTTCTTCATTCAATTCTTTCAGTTCTCATCCTAACCCCAGCGGTGCCGAGAGAGGGGGGGGGAGAGGGTACAAATTTCTCCGGGCCCAGGTCTGATGGAGGGGCCCAGTGAGGGTCCAGTAGGGGCCCTCCCCCTTACCTGGCAGCAGCAGCTGCAGATCTTCTCCTCAGCCCACCACACGCTGCTGTGTACTGGGCTGCAGTGTGGCCATGGAGGTGCTTAAAATACTATTTTTTCAGTATTTTTTTCTAAGGATACATGACCACACCTCCTGTGATTATTCCACGCCCCTTGAAAAGTACCTGGGCCCAGCCCAGCTCTTGACTGCCCTGCCTAACCCACCACTCTATGTTCCTTGATCACCGTCACTCTCCTCTGTGTCACCTGTATGTCTGCCCCTCCCCTTTAGAATGTAAGCTCTCACGAGCAGGACCCTCTTCCCTCATGTGCTTTTATTTCCTTCATTTATACCATCATCTCCTCCTCACTCTCAACAACAGCAGCAAACCTTTATGTTCAGCCAGTTCTGCATCTAGTGGTACTATGGGGGTGATTCCGAGTTGTTCGCTCGCTAGCTGCTTTTAGCAGCATTGCACACACTAAGCCGCCGCCTACTGGGAGTGTATCTTAGCATAGCATAATTGCGAACAAAAGCTTCGCTAATTTTCTCGTAACGATTACCCCGCAGTTTCTGAGTAGCTCCAGACTTACTCAGCCATAGCGACCAGCTCAGTCCTTTTCGTTCCTGGTTTGACGTCACAAACACACCCAGCGTTCGCCCAGCCACTCCCACGTTTCTCCAGCCACTCCCGCATTTTGGAACTCGAACGCCTGCGTTTTTCCACACACTTCCATAAAACGTCCAGTTTCCGCCCAGAAACACCCACTTCGTGTCAATCACACTACGATCACCACAGCGATGAAAAAGCTTCATAATGCCGTGAGTAAAATACCTAACTTTTGTGTAAAATAACTAAGCGCATGCGCTCTGCGAACATTGCGCATGTGCAGTTAACAGATAATCGCAGTATAGTGAAAATCGGCAACGTGCGAACAACTCGGAATCACCCCCTATGTGGTTATATAGTGGTTATATAGCTTGTGTCTCATGTTCTGTAAGTCTTTTGCTTTTTTATTTCTTCCTTTACATGCACTGTCTCTGCTTACGTACTTTGTAAGGTGGCAAACTTGTGGCACAATATAAATAAATGTGTTTTTTTTATTATCTACAGTATATAATAATTGTAGGAGGCCTGTCCAGTCCTCCCACTGTGAGGAAGACTGGACAGACAGAATTATGAGGGGATGACCAGCCGCAAAAGTAAGAATGGGAGTTGGTGGTGGGGGGGGGGGGGGGTGAAGCAACGTCTGTGTTTGAGGTGGGAAGCTGCTACAGAGCTGGAGGGGGTCAGGGTGCCAGCCACAGAGCGTATGGGGTGGAGCGTGTGGGGACCAGACTGAGATGACCAGGCATATGGCGCCATTATTCTAGTAATAATAATAAGATTTTACTTATGGATGCTGGGGACTCCGTAAGGACCATGGGGAATAGACGGGCTCCGCAGGAGACATGGGCACTTTAAGAAAGAATTTAGATTCTGGTGTGCTCTGGCTCCTCCCTCTATGTCCCTCCTCCAGACCTCAGTTAGAGAAACTGTGCCCGGAAGAGCTGACAGTACAAGGAAAGGATTTTGGGAATCCAGGGTAAGACTCATACCAGCCACACCAATCACACCAAATGAATGGAGGATCGGGCGCTAACAGGTGCTGCGTTTCTAATGCTGCTGCTATAACATTAGGGGGTAGTTACACCCCAAACCATATACTCAGAGAAACACAAAAACAATAGCAGCGCTAATTAAATGTTATAACAATTAAAAATAAGAAGGATTGAGTGGCAAGTTAATTCCACAATTTAATAAAATTAAAAATGTCGGCCTTTTCTATAAAAATGGATATAAATCCACAACCAAACAATTAAAATCAATACATAAGGGTCTGATGGTAAAGATGACTGTCTATTACATTGACATCCGTTCCTGATAAATAACCTGGATATTGTAGCAGATAGAGATAGACTGACAGCGCAGTCACACCAATGCACTTTACCCAAAAACCGCTAGAGGAGTAGTCCCTTTGAGAATGTCTCTGATGTTTTTGCTCAAAATCAACCAGATTCGGGATCCTCATTTAGCACGGTGTCCTCTTGGTCAAGATGGGGTAGATGGTGCTCCTTAGTCGTGGAATAATTGTCTCAATTGAACTGCAGATGGCAAAGTCCAGTGTTTGGTCCGGATGTAGTTTAGCAGTCAAAATAGCGTGATGATTGACCCAAGTAGCCTCCTCCTAACGCGTTTCACTGCAAGGCACTGCAGCTTTATCAAAGGTCACCTTTGATAAAGCTGCAGTGCCTTGCAGTGAAACGCGTTAGGAGGAGGCTACTTGGGTCAATCATCACGCTATTTTGACTGCTAAACTACATCCGGACCAAACACTGGACTTTGCCATCTGCAGTTCAATTGAGACAATTATTCCACGACTAAGGAGCACCATCTACCCCATCTTGACCAAGAGGACACCGTGCTAAATGAGGATCCCGAATCTGGTTGATTTTGAGCAAAAACATCAGAGACATTCTCAAAGGGACTACTCCTCTAGCGGTTTTTGGGTAAAGTGCATTGGTGTGACTGCGCTGTCAGTCTGTCTCTATCTGCTACAATATCCAGGTTATTTATCAGGAACGGATGTCAATGTAATAGACAGTCATCTTTACCATCAGACCCTTATGTATTGATTTTAATTGTTTGGTTGTGGATTTATATCCATTTTTATAGAAAAGGCCGACATTTTTAATTTTATTAAATTGTGGAATTAACTCACCACTCAATCCTTCTTATTTTTAATTGTTATAACATTTAATTAGCGCTGCTATTGTTTTTGTGTTACACCAATCACACCGTATAACTTGTGATAACTTACCCAGTTAACAGTATGAACAATCACAGAGCATCAGATAAACTCTGATGCAACTATAACATAACCCTTATTTAAGCAATAACTATATACAAGCATTGCAGAAGAAGTCCGCACTTGGGACGGGCGCCCAGCATCCACTACGGACCACGAGAAATAGATTTACCAGTAAGTAAAATCTTATTTTCTCTAACGTCCTAGTGGATGCTGGGGACACCGTAAGGACCATGGGGATTATACCAAAGCTCCCAAACGTGCGGGAGAGTGCGGATGACTCTGCAGCACCGAATGAGCAAACACAAGGTCCTCCTCAGCCAGGGTATCAAACTTGTAGAACTTTGCAAAGGTGTTTGAACCTGACCAAGTAGCCGCTTGGCAAAGCTGTAATGCCGAGACCCCTCGGGCAGCCGCCCAAGAAGAGCCCACCTTCCTTGTGGAATGGGTCTTAACTGATTTAGGCAGCGGCAACCCAGCCGCAGAATGAGCCTGCTGAATCGTGTTACAGATCCAGCGAGCAATAGTTTGCTTTGAAGCAGGCGCCCCAAGCTTGTTGGAAGCATACAGGATAAACAAAGATTCTGTTTTCCTGACCTTAGCCGTTCTGGCTGCATAAACCTTCAAAGCCCCGACTACATCCAGTGACTCGGAATCCTCCAAGTCAGTAGTAGCCACAGGCACCACAATAGGATGGTTTATATGAAAGGATGAAACCACTTTCGGCAGAAATTGTGGGCGGGTCCGCAATTCTGCTCTATCCGCATGGAAAACCAGATAAGGGCTTTTATGTGACAAAGCCGCCAATTCTGACACACGCCTAGCCGAAGCCAAGGCTAATAGCATGACCACCTTGCACGTGAGATATTTTACTTCCACCGTTTTGAGTGGTTCAAACCAGTGTGATTTCAGGAAACTCAACACCACGTTAAGATCCCAAGGTGCCACTGGAGGCACAAAAGGGGGCTGAATATGCAGCACTCCCTTTACAAACGTCTGAACTTCAGGCAGAGAAGCCAGTTCTTTTTGAAAGAAAATGGATAAGGCCGAAATCTGAACCTTAATGGAACCCAATTTAAGGCCCAAAGTCACTCCCGACTGTAGGAAGTGAAGGAAAAGGCCCAGCTGGAATTCCTCCGTAGGGGCATTCCTGGCCTCACACCAAGCCACATATTTTCGCCATATACGGTGATAATGTTGAGCCGTCACATCCTTCCTAGCCTCTATCAGCGTAGGAATGACCTCATCCGGAATGCCTTTTTCTGCTAGGATCCGGCGTTCAACCTCCATGCCGTCAAACGCAGCCGCGGTAAGTCTTGGAACAGACAGGGCCCCTGTTGCACAAGTCCTGTCCTAGAGGCAGAGGCCACGGGTCCTCTGTGAGCATTTCTTGCAGATCTGGATACCAAGTCCTTCTTGGCCAATCCGGAACAAAGAGTATTGTTCTCACTCCTCTTTTCCTTATGATTCTCAGCACCTTGGGTATGAGAGGAAGAGGAGGAAATACATAGACCGACGGGAACACCCACGGTGTCACCAGTGCGTCCACAGCTATCGCCTGAGGGTCTCTTGACCTGGCGCAATATCTCTGCAGCTTTTTGTTGAGGCGGGATGCCATCATGTCCACCTGTGGCAGTTCCCACTGACTTGCAATCTGCATGAAGACTTCTTGATGAAGTCCCCACTCTCCCGGGTGGAGGTCGTGCCTGCTGAGGAAGTCTGCTTCCCAGTTGTCCACTCCCGGAATGAACACTGCTGACAGTGCGCTTACATGATTCTCCGCCCAGCGAAGAATTCTGGTGGCTTCTACCATCGCCACCCTGCTCCTTGTGCCGCCTTGGCGGTTTGCATGAGCCACTGCGGTGATATTGTCTGCCTGAATCAGAACCGGTTGGTCGCGAAGCAGGGACTCCGCTTGACGTAGGGCGTTGTATATGGCCCTTAGTTCCAGGATGTTGATGTGAAGGCAAGTCTCCTGACTTGACCACAGCCCTTGGAAATTTCTTCCCTGTGTGACTGCCCCCCACCCTCGGAGGCTTGCATCCGTGGTCACCAGGACCCAGTCCTGAATGCCGAATCTACGACCTTCGAGAAGGTGAGCACTCTGCAGCCACCACAGGAGAGACACCCTGGCCCTAGGGGATAGGGTGATTAACCGATGCATCTGAAGATGTGATCCGGACCACTTGTCCAGTAAGTCCCATTGGAAGGTCCTCGCATGGAACCTGCCAAAGGGAATGGCCTCGTATGATGCCACCATCCTTCCCAGGACTCGAGTGCAGTGATGCACTGACACCTGTTTTGGTTTTAACAGATTCCTGACCAGTGTCACGAGCTCCTGAGCTCTCTCTATCGGGAGATAAACCCTTTTCTGGTCTGTGTCTAGGATCATGACTAGGAGAGGCAGATGAGCTGTAGGAACCAAGTGCGACTTTGGAATATATAGAATCCAGCCGTGTTGCCGTTACACTTCCAGAGAAAGTGATACGCTGTTCAGCAACTGCTCTCTTAATCTCGCTTTTATGAGGAGATCGTCCAAGTACGTGATAATAGTGACACCTTGCTTCCGCAGGAGCACCATCATTTCCGCCATTACCTTGG
Organism: Pseudophryne corroboree; assembly: GCF_028390025.1. Lineage (NCBI taxonomy): Eukaryota > Metazoa > Chordata > Amphibia > Anura > Myobatrachidae > Pseudophryne > Pseudophryne corroboree. The sequence goes on from NC_086445.1 coordinate 1,032,244,458, forward strand.
TGAATATTCTCGGGGCCGTGGAGAGACCAAACGGCAACGTCTGAAATTGGTAATGACAATCCCGTACCGCAATTCTGAGGTACGCCTGATGAGGTGGATAAATGGGGACATGAAGGTATGCATCCTTTATGTCCAGAGTCACCATAAAATCTCCCCCTTTCAGGCTTGCAATGACCGCTCTTAGCAATTCCATCTTGAACTTGAACCTTTTCAGGTATATGTTCAGGGATTTTAAATTCAATATGGGTCTGACTGAACCGTCTGGTTTCGGGACTACAACATGGTCGAATAATAACCCCCTCCTTGTTGAAGGAGGGGAACCTTGACCACCACCTGTTGAAGATACAATTTGTGAATTGCAGTTAACACTGTTTCCCTCTCGTGGGGGGAAGCCGGCAGGGCCGTCGGTGAGGGGGCATCTTCTCAAAGTCCAGCTTGTATCCCTGAGACACAATATCTATTGCCCAGGGATCTAACAGGGAGTGAACCCACTTGTGGCTGAATTTACGAAGGCGTGCCCCCACCGGGCCTAGCTCCGCCTGTGGAGCCCCAGCGACATGCGGTGGATTTTGTAGAGGCCGGGGAGGACTTCTGTTCCTGGGAACTAGCTGTGTTGTGCAGCTTCTTTCCTCTGCCCCTGCCTCTGGCAAGAAAGGACGCACCTCGGACTTTCTTGTTTCTTTGTTCGAAAGGCTGCATTTGATAATGTCGTGCTTTCCTAGGCTGTGCAGGAATATAAGGCAAAATATCAGAATTACCAGCTATAGCTGTGGAGACCAGGTCCGAGAACCCTTCTCCACACAATCCTCAGCCTTCCATATGCCTCTTAAGTCGGCATCATCTGTCCATTGCATATTCTACAGGACACCTCAAGCAGAAATCGACATAGCTTTGACTCTAGGACCCAGTATAATCATGTCTCTTTGGGCATGTTTTATATATATATATCTCTTAAGACAGCATCTTTAATATATATATCTCTATATATACATATATATATATATATATATATACATACTAGGGTCTCAATCTCTGCTGATAAGGTACCTGTCCACGCTGCCACAGCGCTATAAACTCATGCCGACACAATCGCCGGTCTGAGTAGTGTACCAGAATGTGCACGCTATCTGCAGGATCCCTGAGAATAGCTGTTACATCAGGGCTACCTTTTGGGCAACCGTGACACCCTAGGGGAAGATTCCCATCATATCCTGGCCCTAGTGGGGAAAGGATACTGCCTGAGAATTCTTTGTGGGAAACTGCAGTCTCTTGTCTGGAGATTCCCGCTCTTTTTCATCATGAGAGGAGGGAAATTTACCTCAGCTTTCTTACCCTTAAACATGTGTACCCTTGTGTCAGGGACAGATGAGTCGTCAGTGATATGCAAAACATCTTTTATTACAATAATCATATATTGAATACTTTCCTGCCATTTTGGCTGTAACTTTGCATTATCGTAGTCAACACTGGAGTCAATCTCCGTGTCGATATCAGTGTCTATTATTTTGGATAGTGAGCCTTGAGAGACTCTAAAGGTCTCTGCGACATAGGGACAGACATGGGTAGATTCCCTGTCTGTTCTCTAATCTTCTGTGCAATAAATTCACCTTAGCACTTAATTACACATATCCAAACAGGTGTCGGCATTGTCGACGGAGACACCCTCTCACACACATATTTGCTCCATCTCCTCCTTAGGGGAGCCTTTTACCTCAGACATGTCGACACTCGACACACATGTACCGACACACCACACACTCAGGGAATGCTCATCTGAAGACAATTCCCCCATAAGGCCCTTTGGAGAGACACTGGGCCAGATGTACTAAGCCTTGAAAAGTGATAAATATCACGGTGATAAAGTACCAGCCAATCGGCTCCTAACTGTCATTTTTCAAATACAGCCAGTGACATGGTAGTTAAGAGCTGATTGGCTGGCAGTTTATCACTGTGAAATTTATCACTTTCTAGGCTTAGTACATCTCCCCCAGAGAGAGAGTATGCCAGCACACACCCCAGCGCTATTAACCCAGGAATAACACAGTAACTTAATGTTAACCCAGTAGCTGCTGTTTATATTGATTTTTGCGCCTAATTATGTGCCCCCCCCCCCTCTCTTTTTACCCTCTTCTACCGTGTAACTGCAGGGGAGAGGCTGGGGAGCTTCCTGTCAGCGGTGCTGTGGAGAAAAAACATGGCGCTGGTGAGTGCTGAGGAAGAAGTCCCGCCCCCTCGACGGCGGGCTTCTGTCCCGCTTTCATGTACAATTTTGGCGGGGGCTCATACATATATACAGTGCCCAACTGTATATTATGCAAACTTTTGCCAAAGAGGTCTCTAATTGCTGCCCAGTGCGCCCCCCTGCGCCCTGCACCCTTACAGTGACCGGAGTATGTGGGTGTAGTGTGGGAGCAATGGCGCACAGCTGCAGTACTGTGCGCTACCTCATATGAAGACTGGAGTCTTCTGCCGCCGATTTCGAAGTCTTCTTGCTTCTTTCACCCGGCTTCTGTCTTCCGGCTCTGCGAGGGGGATGGTGGCGCGGCTCCGGGATCGGACGACAAAGGGTGAGATCCTGTGTACGATCCCTCTGGAGCTAATGGTGTCCAGTAGCCTAAGAAGCAGGACCTATCTTCAGAGAGTAGGGCTGCTTCTCTCCCCTCAGTCCCACGTAGCAGAGAGTCTGTTGCCAGCAGAGCTCCCTGAAAATAAAAAACCTAACAAAATACTTTCTTATAGCAAGCTCAGTAGAGCTCACTAAGTAGCACCCAGCTCGTCCGGGCACAGATTCAAACTGAGGTCTGGAGGAGGGACATAGAGGGAGGAGCCAGAGCACACCAGAATCTAAATTCTTTCTTAAAGTGCCCATGTCTCCTGCGGAGCCAGTCTATTCCCCATGGTCCTTACGGAGTCCCCAGCATCCACTAGGACGTTAGAGAAAATATAATGTAATAAACCGGGTCCTAAAGTGTTGCTCTGATTTTACTCTGTAGCCTCAAGGGGAAATAAACGATGATAAAGCACAATGGGAAATTTCCTTCTCCTGAATCACAAACAGCAAAGCCTACAAACTTCAACCAATGGGTCATATGCATGGGTCAAAGATTTAAAAAAGTAAAAGCATTCCATGTCAGTTATTCCTGCTGCGACATCAATGTCTACGACCTTGTGTGAAACACGTTATTATATGAAACAAAGTTTATACAATTGATCTTGTTTCTACTAAAAAAAAAAAGATATTTTTGCAAAGCACTGAGCGGATATGAAGCTGTTATCTTGTAAGGTCCTATTGTTCTGCACTGATAGCAGAATAATAGACTGTTATGTACAGTAGCCACCCTGTCTATGGCTGGATAACGATTGTGGCTCTTCTACAAGTCCAGTTAACAATTCAGTGACTGTCACACGGTTATTACTAAATTACTAGCTTTGCCGGAATGTGACAGAATGATGGCGATTTGCTGACATTTGCTGGGCGGTGTTAGCGGCACAGGTCAGCACAATGCCTCTCATTGATTAGCAAAGCAGGGAGGCGCAAGGAGAATGTGTCCTGCCGCAGTCTGGAAATTGTGAAATTAATTGCAGCTGTCTCACATTTCATCGTTTACGTTTAAATTCCGAGGCAAGTGGTAAGCAACTAGACCAGAGAAGACAGCAACGTCCGAATGCTTATCACTGTGCCTGCCAGGCAATACAGACTTTCTGTGCGCTGGGTGGCTGCAGGGAACGTTGCCTGTGAAGGGTTTAGCATGTGTTGCAAAACAACATATCATAAAAGTAATTATTTTCTCTTGAAAGGGAATATGTATCAAACCTTCGCAAGAGTGCAATTGGAGAAGTCGCTCATAGCACCCAATGAGCTTCTAGCTATCATTTATCTACTACATTCTACAAAATTATAGCTAAAAGCTGATTGGTTGTGGTCCCATTCCCCAATTAATACACATATAAAATAGGGTATAGAAAAGGAAACTTTTGTGTCTCTTGCCTGAATGTTGTTGTATTGTTTGTACATAATTGTGGAATTCCTGTATGCATGCAGGGTCACTCAGACAGCCGTGGGTCCAAGTACTGAAGGGGGTGTGGCCAAATCTGGGAAGTGTGGCCAATGCCCCCTCCAAGAAAAAAAGTAGATGGTAAATCCTCTGCTTATTGCCTGCAGTAACTGGCCTGAGCCCCTGCAAGTAGCTTACACCTGGGTAATTAGTGCCCACCTTTCCCCCCCTCTAGGTGCCCCCATATATATATATATATATATATATATATGAGTCAGGTGGCTACAGTAACTAACAAGCCCCCTCTTAGGGAAAATCCCAAACTCCCCAAAATGTACAGATTTACAATCTCTAAAAGTACAATTGGGCAGTACGGATGGTGTAATGGTTAGCATTACTGCCTCACAGCACTGAGGTCCTGGGTTCGATTCCCACCATGTCTCTAACTGTGTGGAGTTTGTATATCCTCCCCATACTTGGGTGGGTTTCCTCTGGGTACTCCGGTTTCCTCCAACAATCCAAAAATATACTGGTAGGTTAATTGGATCCCAGCAATATTAACCCAAGTGTGAATGTACATGTGATAGAAAATATAGATTGTAAGCTCCACTGGAGCAGGGACGATGTGAATGGCCAGATATTCTCTGTAAAGCGCTGCGGAATATGTGTGCGCTATATAAATAACTGGTAATAAATAAATGCTAAATCTCTTGCATCTGCTTATAATACTTTTTTTTGTAATACATATTATGCTTAAATCAGCAAAAATGGGGGGTCATTCCGAGTTGATCGCTCGCTGCCGATTTTCACAACACAGCAATCAGGTAAAAAAAAACAGCAAAACTGCGCATGCGTATGCGCCGCAATGCGCACGCGCATTGTTCGGGCACAAAGAACATCGGGCACAAAGAACATAGTGAAGATTCCATTCGCACAGCCGATCGCAAGAAGATTGACAGGAAGAGGGCGTTTATGGGTGTCAACTGACCGTTTTCTGGGAGTGTTTGGTAAAACGCAGTCGTGCCCAGGCATTTGCAGGGCGGGTGTCTGACGTCAATTCCAGGACCTTCATCGCTGCAATCATCGCACAGGATAAGTAACTACAGGGCTGGTCTTGTTTTGCACAACATGTTTTTGAACCGCTCGGCTGCACAGGCGTTCGCACACTTGCAAAGCAAAAATACACTCCCCCGTGGGTGGTGACTATGCATTTGCACGGCTGCTAAAAGTAGCTAGCGAGCGATCAACTTGGAATGACCCCCTATATCGGGTAGCATGGCTGGCATAGTGGTTAGCATTTCTACCTCACAGCTCTGAGATCATGAGTTCAATTCCTGACCACTGCGCTATCTGTGTGGAGTTTTTATGTTCTCTTTGTGTTTGTGCGGGTTTCCTGCTGTAAATGACTATTCTATGTAAAGTGCTGCAGAATATATAATTGACTGTTAATAATAATATTATGCTGGTGCTTATGGTAGACTGACATCTATGAAATCATACTACTCTTATAGTATTTAACGTGGATTTTTAAAACATAAGCTTTAAAATTATTGAATAGAGTAGTTTGTTTTACGTCTGAGGTGCCGGGAAGGAAATATGGGTTAGTACAGTAAGTGTAACACTCCGTGAATTGGCCCCTAATACTGTACAATTGAATTCAGCACCTTGGACAGCTGCTCAGGAGCTGCTCAAGACAGGAATCACTCCTGAGCAGCTGTCCAAGGTGCTGAATTCAATCGCACAGTGGGGGTGATTCCGAGTTGTTCGCTCGCTAGCTGCTTTTAGCAGCATTGCACACGCTAGGCCGCCGGCCTCTGGGAGTGTATCTTAGCATACCAGAATTGCGAATGAAAGAGTAGCAGAATTGCGAATAGAAATTTCTTAGCAGTTTCTGAGTAGCTCGAGACTTACTCCTACACTGAGATCAGCTCAGCCCGTTTCGTTCCTGGTTTGACGTCACAAACACGCCCTGCGTTCGGCCAGCCACTCCCCCATTTCTCCAGACATTCCCGCGTTTTATCCTGGCACGCCTGCGTTTTTCCGCACACTCCCAGAAAACGGCCAGTTTCCGCCCAGAAACACCCACTTCCTGCCACTCACACTCCGATCACTTCAACGATGAAATTTCTTTGTTTGGATGTGAGTAAATCTACTAAGTTTTGTGCTAAAATAGTTAGCGCATGAGCACTACGTACCATGCGCATGCGCATTTTTGCCTTAATCGCTCCGTTGCGAAAATCGGCAACGAGCGAACAACTCGGAATGACCCCCCGTATTAGGGGCCAATTCACGGAGTGTGGAATGATTTGTCGACACTCATAATGATGACATAAGAATGTAAAACATTGTTACAAAGTCAGAATGCTTAGTATGTCATCATTGACCAAGTCGGCATTCATCATACTGATTAAATGTTGATATGATATGTCAACATATTGTCCCTGCTGATTTACCTGCTCCCGACGGCTGCATCGGCTCCACCAATGTTTTATGGGTCCTGGTGGTCATATGACTGTCAGTTCCAGTGGTCATCTGATGGAGTGGCGTTCCGGTAAGTACACTGGTCCCATCCATAGTCCTAATCGGCATTTCACACGTTGAAATTGCAGTTGTCAATATTGTGAAAATGTCAAAATTCTAAGGGCGAGATTCAAATGATTTTCCCACTAGCAGCCACTAGATGGCATCGAACGCAGCTATTCTAATTTAGCACCGTTCGGTCGTGATCGGCTTCCGACGTGTACAATGCAGCTTCCATCCGCCGGGGGTGGTCAGCTGAAATGTGGGAAAAGGGATAAACTATTGGGCACCCAAATGGCACTTTTCCCAATTGGACTAGTTTAGTTGGGTTTAGTCGCTTTACGCGGCTAAACCCAACACTAATGGGCAGAACCAGTGCAATTGTGGACATTAATTGTATATCACCGCCTGCAATCTCCCATCACTTTAGACGGGAGATCGGGGGCGATAGCATTTGAATTCCCACCTATGACTGGTGATATGTTGCCTATCGACATTTAACAATATTGACATCATAACTTTATGCTGTCAAGGTAATGAATATTGTTACTGTCAGACTAATGAGTGCATCCTCAATTCACCAGTCTGCCAACCTTCCGCTTATTGTACCTAGTGTATCACTCAATTCAATGGAACTGCCAGTGTGAGAGGCTTATATCAGATGCTGCTTCTCACCTCTATGGGGGAATTCAAGTGTTGTGTGTGCAGGGGGCCACTAGATGGTGCCCAACAGAGCAATTCATGTGTTGCTTCATTCAGGAGCAAACAGCTGTCAGCACTGAAATTACTGATATATATATATATATAAGATAGATAGATAGATAGATAGATAGATAGATAGATAGATAGATAGATGATGAGATAGATAGATAGATAGATAGATAGATAATGAGAGAGAGAGATATGAGATAGATAGATAGATAGATAGATAGATATGAGGTAAATAGATATGAGATAGATATGAGACAGACAGACAGATATATTATTGATAGATAGATAGATAGATAGATAGATAGATAGATAGATAGATAGATAGATAGATATGAGACAGACAGATATGAGATAGATAGATAGATAGATAGATAGATAGATAGATAGATAGATAGATTTGAGATAGATAGATAGATAAGTATGAGATAGAAATGAGATAGATATATAGATAGATAGACAGATGGACGGACTGATAGATAGATAGATAGATAGATAGATAGATAGATAGATAGATAGATAGATAGATAGATAGATAGATAGATAGATATGAGATAGATAGATAGATAGATAGATAGATAGATAGATAGATAGATAGATATTAGATAGATAGATAGATAGATAGATAGATAGATAGATAGATATGAGATAGAAATTAGATAGATAGATAGATAGATAGATAGATAGATAGATAGATATTAGATAGATATAAATTAGATAGATAGATAGATAGATAGATAGATATGAGTTAGTTAGATAGATAGATAGATAGATAGATAGATAGATAGATAGATAGATAGATAGATATTATATGTTGCAGGATATAATATTTGGAAGCACAAAGTAAAGACACAGACCCTCCCTGTAGTTGCAGCCAGCAAAGTGCTCTGAGTCACACATACTTGTGAAGGCTTTATCTAATTTCCAAATGACTTTATGCCCAGTAAAATGCTGTTTTTATACCAATTAATAATTCAGCTAATAACACAATTAAGGAATTTGCCACTTGCTGGGAGCCATCTGATAGCAGCTGTGTTGGGAGGAGATGGATGATGTGTGTATTCGTGTCTGCAGGAGTAGGAATGGGCAGATATTCAACTATAGAATGTTTTTCTGGAAGTTCACATTGACTCAGATATGTGTTGGTTTTGGGCTGCAGTGTAGACTGAGTATGTAAAATTAACCAGCAATGGATGTTTTTTTAAGAACGCACTGCACAAACAGTGACTCTTCATATCTATTGATCCTATTCTGGAAAACACGTAGACTTTGCTTATTTAACACGGTGAGGTGTTAAAGAGCTAATAGCATTTGGTGTATTATTTCCATAAGTATTCATGAAGATACACATTCAGATAATCACAAAATAGGGGACTGCTATTGGAACAGGCTTGAACTGTGGCCCTCATTCCGAGTCGTTCGCTCGGTAATTTTCTTCGCATCGCAGCGTTTTTCTGCTTAGTACGCATGCGCAATGTTCGCACTGCGACTGCGCCAAGTAATTTTGCTATGAAGATAGTTTTTTTACTCACGGCTTTTTCTTCGCTCCGGCGATCGTAATGTGATTGACAGGAAATGGGTGTTACTGGGCGGAAACACGGCATTTTATGGGCGTGTGGATAAAAACGCTACCGTTTCCGGAAAAAACGCGGGAGTGGCTGGAGAAACGGAGGAGTGTCTGGGCGAACGCTGGGTGTGTTTGTGACGTCAAACCAGGAACGACAAGCACTGAACTGATCGCAGATGCCGAGTAAGTCTGAAGCTACTCTGAAACTGCTAAGTAGTTTGTAATCGCAATATTGCGAATACATCGGTCGCAATTTTAAGAAGCTAAGATTCACTCCCAGTAGGCGGCGGCTTAGCGTGTGTAACTCTGCTAAAATCGCCTTGCGAGCGAACAACTCGGAATGAGGGCCTGTATTCATTCTTTCCTACTGGAACTGAGAGGGGCACAGCTCATTTGAGATTTGTTACCCACTTCTGCTTGTTCAAACCTTCATTGTTTTTAATCTCCATTTTAACGAATATTTTATTCAAATCTAATAAATCCATGTGTTTATTATGTGACCTTCTTCTCTCATATATGACCACCTAGCGCTATCATTGTTCTTCTACCTATATTGTGTTTTGGGGGTCTGACCAACCCCTTTGCTTAGCTGCTGTGTTGAACCTCCCCTTCCAGCGCCAGGAGTACATTCACCCTAGGGTGTTTTTCTCTCCACTTTGCATTCTTACTGATTCGTGGGGGCAGCAGAATTGCTCCAGCAGTAAAGTATCCACCGCCACATATTGCGGGAGTTGATACTTTATTATCTGGGGCCACAATTGATAGGACTCCAAGTGTATAATGGGAAAGTAGTAATGAATCAGTGTTGTCCACACTTAGTAACTGTCAGTCACTGGATTGTACCAAGTAATTTTCCCAACAATGTACAGTAACAAGTAAGAGACCATGGGAGTCTATTTACAAAGCCTTGAACGGAGATAAGTACCAGCCAATCAGCTCCTAACTGTCATGTCACAGGCTGGGTTTGAAAAATGACAGTTAGGAGTTGATTGGCTGGCACTTATCTCCGTCCACTTTATCTCCAATCTCGCAGAGTAGGCATGATTCCGCACCAGTTTTGAAGGTTTCAGAAAAGATAATAATAATAATAATAATAATAATAATAGTAGAGTACCAGAATAGCATATAATATGTACGAATAATTCATTTCTGATAAATATGTCTGGTGGTGCACCCAGAGTCAGGGACAAGCTAGAGAAAAGAGAAAATACAGAAGACTCTTGTGTGGGTGCACTCTTGTTGTGAATTGTTAATATGAAAATATTAAAACATAACTTTTATTATCTATAATTTTAAGAAAAAATCCACCCTTCTTTAATCCACTACAGTTGATTCAATAAAATATACTATTGCCCATATAGCCCCCCAATATCCATGAGAGATATAATACTTGGTTGATGGAGCTATTGGGAAATTTAAGTCTCACTAAAAGGTTAGAATTGTTCTGGTTAGTCTATATTATTAGACTTCAGGAAGGATGCAGACACTCAGGCTCTACACCCTGATCCTATCCCACCAGCACAAGCTCAGCTTGTATTAATAAGACCTCCAACGGTCATAGATCCAAAATATTATCAGGAGTATAGGTCCTTGTTAATCTTGACAGATGTCAAATTTGTGACATGTCAAGGAGAACGGTACTGAGAGGAGTAAAAACAACAGTGATACAGATCAACTAAATGAGTAATAAGAAATGATTGAAGAACATGTGGTGATCCTGCTGTTGGTTTAGAGTCTAGAGGGTCACGAATTACAACACCGGGTATTCCCTGGGGGTCACCCTCACAGGTACTGACCCAGCCCACCACCGTTTTGCTTCCAAGATCGGACGAGATCGGGCTCTGTCGGTGGGGTATGGTAGTATTCCTTGGACCTTCTATATCAGACTCACCAATGAGAGTGCACCTAAGGAAGATTAGGGAGAGAGATAGTAAAAGTGATAGTAATCTTCCTTAGGTGCACTCTCATTGGTGAGTCTGATATAGAAGGTCCAAGGAATACTACCATACCCCACCGACAGAGCCCGATCTCGTCCGATCTTGGAAGCAAAACGGTGGTGGGCTGGGTCAGTACCTGTGAGGGTGACCCCCAGGGAATACCCGGTGTTGTAATTCGTGACCCTCTAGACTCTAAACCAACAGCAGGATCACCACATGTTCTTCAATCATTTCTTATTACTCATTTAGTTGATCTGTATCACTGTTGTTTTTACTCCTCTCAGTACCGTTCTCCTTGACATGTCACAAATTTGACATCTGTCAAGATTAACAAGGACCTATACTCCTGATAATATTTTGGATCTATGACCGTTGGAGGTCTTATTAATACAAGCTGAGCTTGTGCTGGTGGGATAGGATCAGGGTGTAGAGCCTGAGTGTCTGCATCCTTCCTGAAGTCTAATAATATAGACTAACCAGAACAATTCTAACCTTTTAGTGAGACTTAAATTTCCCAATAGCTCCATCAACCAAGTATTATATCTCTCATGGATATTGGGGGGCTATATGGGCAATAGTATATTTTATTGAATCAACTGTAGTGGATTAAAGAAGGGTGGATTTTTTCTTAAAATTATAGATAATAAAAGTTATGTTTTAATATTTTCATATTAACAATTCACAACAATAGTGCACCCACACAAGAGTCTTCTGTATTTTCTCTTTTCTCCCACTTTATCCCCAACTAAGGCTTAGTAAATAGACCCCAAAGTATTGTAGCTTAATAATTGTAAACTGTAGCTATATCCAAAATACAAGTATACTTATATTTCATTTCCTGTACAATAGACTCATCCTAACGTTAGTTTCTCTTTGTTTTGTCTCCATAGGTAAGTGGCCATTCTATGTACCTCTCTGAGATTCTGTTGTCTCATGGACTCTACCTGAAGGTTGACAGTAGGTTGCTGTGCTTATCTCTCCTGCCTAATTATTTGTGTTGATAAATCAGATTAGTTTTGTGCAATTGTTTGGTATCACGTTTGAATAAACGTACCTGTAGCTGCAAGTATATTCCTGTGTGTGGCATATTATAATTGCATTTTGGAGCAATCAGATGTGTCCTGTGAAGTAAAAAGAATCTAAGGCATTGATTGATTGTAAAGTGAACAGCAGGGGGCGACTATTGGAGGATGAGTCAATTTCATTAGGTCACAACCTATAAATGTATTCTGCTAACACAGTGAATATGTAACATTACCTGGAGGTTAGGGTTACATTGACCTGGGGGTTAGGTTGGCCTGGGGGTTAGGGTTAGGTTGGCCTGGGGGTTAGCATTAGGTTGGCCTGGGGGTTAGCGTTAGGTTGGCCTGGGGGTTAGGGTTAGGTTGGCCTGGGGGTTAGGGTTAGGTTGGCCTGGGGGTTAGGGTTAGGTTGGCCTGGAGGTTAGGGTTAGGTTGGCCTGGGGGTTAGGGTTAGGTTGGCCTAGGGGTTAGGGTTAGGTTGGCCTGGGGGTTAGCATTAGGTTGGCCTGGGGGTTAGCGTTAGGTTGGCCTGGGGGTTAGGGTTAGGTTGGCCTGGGGGTTATGGTTAGGTTGGCCTGGGGGTTAGGGTTAGGTTGGCCTGGAGGTAAGGGTTAGGTTGGCCTGGGGTTTAGGGTTAGGTTGTCCTGGGGGTTAGGGTTAGGTTGGCCTAGGGGTTAGGGTTAGGTTGGCCTGGGGGTTAGCATTAGGTTGGCCTGGGGGTTAGAGTTAGGTTGGCCTGGGGGTTAGGGTTAGGTTGGCCTGGGGGTTAGGGTTAGGTTGGCCTGGGGGTTAGGGTTAGGTTGGCCTGGAGGTTAGGGTTAGGTTGGCCTGGGGTTTAGGGTTAGGTTGTCCTGGGGGTTAGGGTTAGGTTGGCCTGGGGGTTAGGGTTGTGAGCACCTGCGAGATGTGACGAGGGTGGGGAGTGAAATGCAGGAGTGTCGAGATTATATTGGGGGGTGTCTCAGTATGCATTTACTAAGGCTCCAGCGATACACTTCCAACTGACATACTGAGCAACCATACGGTGGATCAAATAAACGACGGTGCAAGCAACGAGCGACTTTGTACGCATGTGGCGGATTTGAGATGCCACACAGCTGTGGCGTTTGCATATTTTGCCACTACCGCCGCCCATGGAATAACAGTCGCTACAGGATTTGCATTCACTGAATCAGGTCCTACAGTAAGTGCGGTTTGTCTAAAGAAAAGTGATGACTTTCATCCACAGGCAGGAATATAATAAACTACCTGCAATGCCCGGCATTGCCTGGATATTATATATATGATTGGCTTTTCTCTCTGTCTCCTCTTTCCCTCCTCTCTTTCATTCCACCCTCCCCCCTACCCCCCCCCCCCCCCCCACACTCTTTCTTTCTTCCCCGATGATAATTTTTATCAGCCGTCAATTATATTATATACAGTAGATATAATTTTGCCTGAAATGGGCCAACACAAGAGTGAATGTTTCGGGTTCCGGGGCAGTGTATGGTTTTTATATTAAGTAGTTTTATGACAATCAGTTCATTTTGTAACCTTATAGTTTTGTAAGAGCTAAAAAAAAAATTAGAGATGCCTAGAAAATGGAAATATTGTTTAATTTAATATTAGTTGTTGTTATTATTATTATTATTATTACTATTATTAATGTTGCTGTTGCTGTGTACTTTTTATTCAGTGCATTGTTCCAAAATGTCACTTTTTATTAATATTACTTTTCAAATATTATCCTGTGTGAGAATCGGTCCAAAGAATGTAAAATCCCAAACGCCGCTGACTGGATAACACTGCTTTCTCCCGCCTCTGTAGTGATCCAGCACAGTCCAAAATTCAAACAGGGGAGCCGCACCGACTGCCACTATTTAAATTATGGACTGTGCTGCAGCCCCACCTCTGGGGCCGTCACTGGTTATAGGGAATCAACTATAAGTTACACCGTCACGTTATTATGACACCAGCTAATAGCCAGAGTAACCGCCGTGTGCAGCACGGACAGCAGCTAGACGGGCCGAACTGTCATGTTAGACACACGTCTGGTAGCCCCCAGGGTCATTGTGACGGTGAGCTGCTCCGCTGTAGCATGTCGGTCGGCCCTCACGCACCTTCATAGCCGACGTTCACCTCTCACATCAGTGGCACGTGGTGCTCCACAGTTTCCATGTTGGTTATTCGCAATGGTGCCATTTGTCCAGTCACGATACACTGTCACCGCAGCAGCACGCGGACAGGTCACACACTGCGCTGTGTCAGAAATACCGCCACCCTTGGCCCGAAACTGATAATCATCCCTTTCTGCAACTCGGATAAAACGCCCTTTTTACCCATGACAGCAACGAGTGATATGTGTACAGACGGCTTATCGCACACCTCATATACCCACAGGGCCGGATTAAGATTAGTAGGGGCCCAGGGCAACGGATGTTTTGGGGGCCCCTACCAGTAAAGTTGCTGGCAAAGCCCCGTCCCCGACACACACACACACACACACTTATACTTGCAAAGACACGTACAGCACCGAGTGTCCAGCGGCACCGCACTACAGAGGAGGAGCTTAAATAAAACTACAGCTCCCAGCATCCCTTGTGCAAGGGCTGCTGGGAGCTGTAGTTTTATTTAGAGATGCTCCACCATGTAGTGCTGTGCTGCCGGACACCGCCGCTACCCCAAGACACCGGCGCTAACCCCCTGTTCTGGCAGCACTGTCCCCAAAGCAGTAGTGGACAGCGCCGCCAGAGCACATACGGTGTTGCGGGATCGTGGAGCAATCCCGTCAGACTGTGCAGGGAGGAGCTCCTCGGCGGCCGCTGTTAATTATACGCTATGTCAAAGCGTATCTTATGTATTTTGGGGGTCATTCCGATTTTGATCGCACGTAGCAACTTTTTGCTGCCCGTGCAATCAACTAGACGCCGCCTATGGAGGAGGGCTTTTTTGCATAGCAAGGCTGCGATCGCTTGTGCAGCCCTGCTATACAAAAAAAGTTTTGTGTAGAACTAGACCAGGGTAACAGTTACTTACCCTGTGCTATCGATCCAGCGATGCAGATCCCGGAATTTATGTCAGACATCCGCCCTACAAACGCCTGGACACGCCTGCGTTCACCGAACCACTCCCATAAAACGGTCAGTTGACGCCCCGGAGCGCCTTCCTCCTGTCAATCTTCTTGCGGTCACCGCTGCGACCGCAAGCCTTCGTTTGCAGCGTCGCTGCTGTTGCCGGGCAACGACGCGCCTGCGCAATGCGGCCGCCGCGCATGCGCAGTTCTGACCAGATCGCACGGCTGCGAAGAAGTGCAGCGTGCGATCGGGTCGGAATGACCCCCTTTATACACTGTGAAAGCTCCGGAACTGAGTGAACGCATGTACGGGCAATACGCAGTTGCACACAAATACACTGCATGTACACTTACAGCAACACAGATGTAACTGCCTCGTAACAGAATAGTCTCACGTCGGTAAAGGTCAGTGAGCGCATGTTTGGAGAACTGTGGGCTATGGCGCTACGCCTATATACACCGTTACTCTATTACTGGTACTGTATGTGAGAACTCCATCACTCTCATTAACTATAATAGACTTCTGCAACAAAATTATCGCATCACTTCACTAAGTATGGACAGAGCTGTCAGCCAGGATGGAGATAAGAAAATATGAAGAATAACAAACAGCAGCAGCAAAATTACATGAAACCTCCATTTAGTGCCAATTTGTGCTATTACTTCAGCTACAGTATATTCATTTGACAGTTTGACAAAATCATTCATTCACTTTGGCCCTCAGGATGTTCCCTAGCAGATTACAACTTTCAATCAATTTGATTAAATTCAATTGACTCACTTCAGACAGGGATGCCCGTAGGTCACGCCCGTTAATAGCCATTGACCACACCGCGCTGCATTAATTGTAAATACACTTCATTATTCTGTAACGTTCTTCTACCTCGGCAATACATCGCTCTGTTGCTGGAAAGTGCACCCTCTGTGAGGTATCAGTGCTCCATACACATTGGGTGTTCCAAGAGGGCGCACTGTACGCAGGAACGGCTCTATGCTGGGACAGATGTATCCGTGAGATGCACAAATTTACCTACAGTGGGAATTCTGGCTTTCATTATGGATTCTGGTCACCAAAGAGACAGGAACTAAAGTAGCAACTGCTTAATTCACACAAATTGGGTATATTAACCTACCCTAATTTCATTGACGTTCATTGACCAGCAGAATGTTGCAGCACCACATATAAAAGGAGCTTCATATCACTACTACTCTGTGATGCTGGGTACCCTGCTCCTCCCACTATATATCTCTCAGTCTGTGGCATCCGGCTGCCTCCATTCCCCTCCTCACATCATGTCACTGCCCCTTTCACATGCAGTCCTGTCCTCACTGACACATCCCTCATCTCCTTATATACTCTGTGCTGCTGGGGATCCTGCTCCTCCCACTATATAACTCTCAGTCTGTGGCTACCTACTGTCTCCATTCCCCTCCTCACATCATGTCACTGCCCCTGTCACATGCAGCCCTGTCCTCACTGACACATCACCCATCTCCTGATATACTCTGTGCTGCTGGAGACCCTTTTCCTCCCACTATATAACTCTCAGTATGTGGCTTCCTGCTGCCGCCATTCCCCTCCTCACATCATGTCACTGCTCCTGTCACATGCAGCCCTGTCCTCACTGACACATCACTCTTCTCCTGATATACTCTGTGCTGCTGGGAACCCTGCTCCTCCCACTATATAACTCTGTCTGTGGCTTCCTGCTGCCTCCATTCCCCTCCTCACATCATGTCACTGCTCCTGTCACATGCAGCCCTGTCCTCACTGACACATTACTCATCTCCTGATATACTCTGTGCTGCTGGGGACCCTGCTCCTCCCACTATATAACTCTCAGTCTGTGGCTTCCTGCTGCCTCCATTCCCCTCCTCACACCATGTCACTGCCCCTGTCACATGCAGCCCTGTCCTCACTGACACATCACTCATCTCCTGATATACTCTGTGCTGCTGGGACCCTGCTCCTCCCACTATATAACTCTCAGTCTGTGGTTTCCTGCTGGCTCCATTCCCCTCCTCACATCATGTCACTGCCCCTGTCACATGCAGCCCTGTCCTCACTGACACATCACTCATCTCCTGATATACTCTGTGCTGCTGGGGACCCTGCTCCTCACACTATATAACTCTCAGTCTGTGACTTACTGCTGCCTCCATTCCCTTCCTCATCACTGGTCTCCTGATATACTCGGTGCATCTATGGTCATATCAATCTCGCAGATTTTACTATTCCCACCTACAGTCATAATTTCATCACTGTGAATACACATTATATACCGTATTTGTTACTGTGCTTTATGGGTCAGTTCTACACCCGCATTATGGTTTCAGATTTCTTTGGAAAGTTCATATTACAACATGCAGAAATGTTCATAAGCTTATACAGAGAGGAAAGAGACTACTTCCAAACAAATGTATGTCTCATGTCGTCATTTTTACCTGTATCAGACCTACAATTTGCTTAGTGAGTAAGAGAACCTCCCTAAGATTGCATCATCCCAGCAATTCACTGTCACATAGGCCCTCATTCCGAGTTGTTAGCTTGTTATTTTTCTTCGCATCGCAGCGATTTCCCGCAAACTGCGCATGCGCAATGTTCGCACCGCGCCTGCGCCAAGTAAATTTGCTAAGAAGTTTGGTATTTTACTCACAGCTTAACGAAGAAATTTCTTCGTTCTGGTGATCGGAATGTGATTGACAGGAAGTGGGTGTTTCTGGGCGGAAACTGGCCGTTTTATGGGTGTGTGTGAAAAAACGCTGGCGTTTCTGGGAAAAACGCGGGAGTGGCTGGAGAAACGGGGGAGTGTCTGGCCGAACGCTGGGTGTGTTTGTGACGTCAAACCAGGAACGAAACTGACTGAACTGATCGCAGTGGCAGAGTAAGTATCGAGCTACTCGGAAACTGCATAGAAATTTCTGATCGCTATTCTATTCGCTATTTTGCGAATCTTTCGTTCGCTAATCTGCAAAGCTAAGATTCACTCCCAGTAGGCGGCGGCTTAGCATGTGCAATGCTGCTAAAAGCAGCTAGCGAGCGAACAACTCGGAATGAGGGCCATAATGTTTTGTTTTTTTGCAATTACATGTAATAATAACCCAGGCTACTGTATTCACATCTAAGCACGATTACACATTCCCTAATTTATTATCCTTGGGGGTAATTCTGAGTTTATCGCAGCAGGAATTTTGTTAGCAGTTGGGCAAAACCATGGCCCTCATTCCGAGTTGTTCGCTTGCTAGCTGCTTTTAGCAGCATTGCACACGCTAGGCCGCCGCCCTCTGGGAGTGTATCTTAGCATAGCAGAATTGCGAACGAAAGATTAGCAGAATTGCGAATAGAAAATTCTTAGCAGTTTCTGAGTAGCTCCAGACTTACTCCTACACTGCGATCAGCTCAGCCCGTTTAGTTCCTGGTTTGACGTCACAAACACACCCAGCGTTCGCCCAGACACTCCCCCGTTTCTTCAGACACTCCCGCGTTTTTCCCAGAAACGGCAGCGTTTTTTCGCACACACCCATAAAATGGCCAGTTTCCGCCCAGAAACACCCACTTCCTGTCAATCACACTACGATCACAAGAACGATGAAAAAACTTCGTTAGGCCATGAGTAAAATTCCAAACTTTTGTGCTAATTTACTTGGCGCAGGCGCACTGCGAACATTGCGCATGCGCAGTTTGCAACTAATCGCTCCGTAGCGAAAAAAAATAACGAGCGAACAACTCGGAATCACCCCCCATGTGCACTGCAGGGGAGGCAGATATAACATGTGCAGAGAGAGTTAGATTTGGGTGGGTTATTTTGTTTCTGTGCAGGGTAAATACTGGCTGCTTTATTTTTATACACCAATTTAGATTTCAGTATAAAGTATAAACACACCGCATCCAATTCTAGCTCTCTCTGCACATGTTATATCTGGCCCCCCCTGCAGTGCACATGGGCCCTCATTCCGAGTTGTTCGCTCGTTAGTTTTTTTTCGCAACGGAGCGATTAGTTGCAAACTGCGCATGCGCAATGTTCGCAGTGCATCTGCGCGAAGTAAATTTGCAAAAATTTAGCGAGCGAACAACTCGGAATGAGGGCCTTTGTTAGCAGTTGAGCAAAACCATGGCCCTCATTCCGAGTTGTTCGCTCGCTAGCTGTTTTTAGCAGCATTGCACACGCTAAGCCGCCGCCCTCTGGGAGTATATCTTAGCTTAGCAGAATTGCGAACGAAAGATTAGCAGAATTGCGAATAGACACTTCTTAGCAGTTTCTGAGTAGCTCCACACTTACTCGGCATCTGCGATCAGTTCAGTCAGTTTCGTTCCTGGTTTGATGTCACAAACACACCCAGCGTTCGCCCAGACACTCCCCCGTTTCTTCAGACACTCCCGCGTTTTTCCCAGAAACGGCAGCGTTTTTTCGCACACACCCATAAAACGGCCAGTTTCCGCCCAGAAACACCCACTTCCTGTCAATCACATTACGATCACCAGAACGAAGAAATTTCATCATTAAGCCGTGAGTAAAATACCAAACTTTTTGCAAATTTACTTGGCGTAGACGCACTGCGAACATTGGGGGTCATTCCGAGTTGTTCGCTCGCAAGCTGCTTTTAGCAGCATTGCACACGCTAAGCCGCCGCCTACTGGGAGTGAATCTTAGCTTATCAAAATTGCGAACGAAAGATAAGCAGAATTGCTAATAGACACTTCTTAGCAGTTTCTGAGTAGCTCCACACTTACTCGGCAACTGCGATCAGTTCAGTCAGTTTCGTTCCTGGTTTGACGTCACAAACACACCCAGCGTTCGCCCAGACACTCCCCCGTTTCTTCAGACACTCCCGCGTTTTTCCACACACTCCCATAAACGGCCAGTTTCCGCCCAGAAACACCCACTTCCTGTCAATCACATTACGATCACCAGAACGAAGAAAAAACCTTGTAATGTCGTGAGTAAAAAACCTAACTGCATAGCAAATTTACTTGGCGCAGTCGCACTGCGGACATTGCGCATGCGCATTAGCGACTAATCGCTCCGTTGCTACAAAAAAAAATAACGAGCGAACAACTCGGAATGACCCCCCTTGCGCATGCGCAGTTTGCGACTAATCGCTCCGTTGCAAAAAAAACTAACGAGCGAACAACTCGGAATGAGGGCCAATGTTCCTGCTACGATCAACTCAGAATTACCCCCCCTTGTCCAGTCATTTGCTGCAATAAACTCTTCACCAGGTGTAGATTAATACGAGAGGCCAAACACTGCACAGTTGGGGTGGAGTGTATTGCAGCAAACACTTTAACGAGGCTAAACAGAGACTCAGTGTTATCATGTGACAAATCACAGATTCATTTTTTTTTGGGGGGGGGGTTATTTCCTGGGCTCCTCAATTAGTAACAAATTGTGAATTTACAACGGAACCACTGAATTGTGTATCACATGCCTGTATCACACAGAGAGCCGGCCCGTTATACATGTACGGTATACAGATGGCTCCATGTTTATCTTGACCTTTAATAGGATTAACTGAGACTGGGCAGTCGGACTTAACCCCCTGCTGTAATGACTTGGGTGGTCATTCCGAGTTGTTCGCTCGCTGTCAGTTTTTAGCAGCCGTGCAAACGCTATGCCGCCGCCCACTGGGAGTGTATTTTAGCTTAGCAGAAGTGCGAACTAAAGAATCGCAGAGCGGCGGCAACGTTTTTTTGTGCAGTTTTAGAGTAGCTCAATACCTACTCAGCGCTTGCGATGACTGCAGACTGTTCAGTTCCTGTTTTGACGTCACAAACACGCCCTGCGTTCGCCCAGCCACGCCTGCGTTTTTCCTGGCACGCCTGCGTTTTTTCGAACAGTCCCTGAAAACGGTCAGTTGACACCCAGAAACGCCCACTTCATGTCAATCACTCTACGGCCAGCAGTGCGACTGAAAAGCTTCGCTAGACCCTTTGTGAAACTACATAGTTCGTTGTATTAGTACGTCACGCATACGCATTGTGCCGCATACGCATGCACAGAAGTGCCTTTTTTTGCCTCATCACTGCACAGCGAACGAATGCAACTCGGAATGACCCCCTTAATTCCCTGCTGTATTGTTCTCTATATTGTATTGCAGCTGAGAACAATAGATGAATGGTTTATGTTAATAAACCATGTTGTACCTAGGCGCAGCAAACTAGCCAAGATAACCGTGGACCCATCTGTATGTAACCATGACTCCTACGCTCATGTTCATTATATCATTGAAGCATATATTATACTGCAGCATCCATGTGACCTTTCTTGTCTCATATTAATGATCTGTGCTCCGGTGGCAGAGTCTTTCGGCCTTAATCTCATCAGCTCATACTGGGAGAAGCACAGCACTCCCCATTGCAAGCTGCACTGAGCAGTAATTCTGTTTAGGCCTTACTACGTCCTAATGCAAGGTACGGCTTCTGTGTCTAATTGAGCCCTGAAATGCTTTAATCTAATTGTAATCCACTCACAGGGCCATACTAATAGCTCTCCAATGGGATTCCTGTATGCGTTGGGCCTGGAAATACAGCCATTACCGTAGATGTCCCTGGTAGTAAAAGATATTTTCCTGGAGCTGGTTTATTGGGATATAGAACTTATTTGCTGACACCAGTACCACGTGCAGTACCCGGTATTTTTTATTGCACATTTTGACCTATTTAGTAGCCACGTCAACGGGCAACGGTAGTTGACGTCATTGGTGGGCGTCCACATACCGAACCCGCCAGCCAGTGGTGCTGCACGTGACACTGGTGTCTTTGGTATGTTTTTTTTTATCCCGATGACAGATTCAATTTGGAAACGTTGGTGCACTGACCTGTGTTCAGAAGTAATGGCCTCGTTAGCCTAGGATGGGACCTTTGACTCGTCTTCACTTATACTGTTTGTCACCCACAGATAAATATTCGGAGCAGATTAAACCCGATGAACCTATATTAATTGTTGCATGCCAAATAGGAGGCGATATTGCTCTGAGCGGTGCCTGCTTGTTGGCACTGCGACATAGTGGTATCAGCGTAATATTGGGGCCTATTTTTCAAAGTGCCGGAGATCCCCAGATACTCTGAAAAGAGACATTGCTGCAAAATTTAGGGAGCACTTATCACAGCCTGCGATGGCCATTACCAGGTATAGCCAGCGTTGACCAATGGATGGAGATCGCCAGTTATAGCGTCTCATGAGCGTGATATACAGTAGGTGCATAAATATAGTACGGCTAGATGAGTGTGATAATATAAAATATTTAAAAGTGACATAAAACGGTGTGACAGAAATATAGATTCTGAAGTTCATTTAGCAAATGATAGACATGAATTTATACATACAGACTTGGGCATATCTGGCAATTGCAACAACTTACGACCAGGGTCGGATTTATGGGTCAGGGTCCCCCTAGGTACAACAGTAATAGCCTCTACCTTCCGCTTCATTTTGTTCTTTTCGTTGTTTGATTACAAGGCCTCAGAATCAGAATCACTTTTATTGGCAAGTATGGGGGTCATTCTGACCCGTTTGCTCGCTGCTTTTTGTCACAGCCGAGCGAACGGGTCCCTGGAATGCGATCGCCTCTGCCTGATTGACAGGCAGAGGCGGTCGCTGTGCGGTTGGTGGCGGAATGGCGGCGTTTGGCCGGCGTTTCGTGGGAGCGGTCCGGTCAGCGCAGGCGTGGCCGGACCGAACGGGGGGCGGGCCGCAGCGGCTGCGTGACGTCTCACGCAGCCGCTGCAGGACGGGGAGCAATGAGTAGCTCCCGGCCAGCACGCTAAAGCTGCGCTAGCCGGGAGCTACTCTTGAAGTGCAAAGGCATCGTCGATGTGCGATACCGTTGCACTTCTGCAGGGGGGGCCGGACTGACATGCGGGGTGGACTAGCCCTGTGCTGGGCGTCCCCCCGCATGTCAGGGAAGATGATCGTAGTTGTGCTAAATTTAGCACAGCTACGATCAACTCGGAATGACCCCCAATATCAGTACCGAATACAAAGTACACAAGGATTTTGTTTCCGATAACCACTGCTCTCAGACAACACAAAAGGACAACACAATAGGACAACAACGACATAATGCAGCATAACACAACACAGAGAAGGGAAGCATGGCAGTGCTAGAGTAGCATCTTCTGTGTGAGGTTGTGGGGTGGTCTAGTCAATAGTCGAGTTCAAAATGATAGTTGCCTGGGGAAAGAAGCTGTTCCTATGTCTGGCAGTCCTCACTAGCCTCGAACTGTACCGCCTGCCAGACGGCAGCCATCGGAACAGGTCATGGGTGGGGTGGGAGCGGTCATTGGTGATCCTTTGGTGATTTGGTGAAGGCCTCATTTGGTGATTGGCAGCTCAATAAAATAACATAAGCTATGAGCGATGACATTCCATTTTATCTTTCTTTATACAGAATATAAGTAGTGTGCGCATATACCACCTGCCCAAACTCCACTCAAGATGGCGTCCCACGCGGTACAGCGGAAATATTTAGTAGTTACTGGTAAATTTCGGACTGACGTTAATAAAACAAGCCAGAGCCGTAACTAGACATTTTGGTGCCCGGTGCCAGGAAGAGCACCGGTGCCCCCCTCCCCAAATTTAAAATAGGGACAGCCATTGGCATGCGCATCAATAAGTGGGCGTTGTATCACAGGGAAGAGACTTGGCCACACAATAGTAGTACCTATAAATCAAATTTCAGGGATAGAGTGTCAGCTCTTCAGTCCTAAAATAAAAAAAAATGCTACTGACTCCTGCAGGTGAAGTGGAACTTTTGCTGCTACTGCCCCTGAGCAGGCAGAGACTGGGGTAACAATGGTGCCCGCGCAGCGCTGTAGTAGCAGCAGCAGCAAATGTGGCACCAGTTCACCCTATGAGGTGCTGTGTGTGCCGGCCACCACTTGGGTGACAGGCCCCTTTCGCTCCCCACACCCAGCAGGACTATATCCTTGGCAGAGCCGGATTAAGACCATGGGGGGCCCGGGGCACTTAAGATAGTGGGGCCCCTAATAGAGAAGGCAGAAAAAAAAATATATATATACACACATATACATATATATATACACACACATATATATATATATATAATGTGAACAGCTGCTCCGGCACTCCACTTAGTCCAATGCTGGACTGGTGCTGCTCTGGTGCCCTCCCCAACCGGGAACCGGTGGTATATAGCAAAAAGACGAGGCGGCACTCAGAGGCTTGTAACTGCAATCATATATTTGTGCAAATGGTGCAAGTCATATCAACGTTTCGGGGACCTTCCTGAAGAAGGGGACTAGGTCCCCGAAACGTTGATATGACTTGCACCATTTGCACAAATATATGATTGCAGTTTACAAGCCTCTGAGTGCCGCCTCGTCTTTTTGCTATATATATATATATATATATATATATATTTGCCTCCCCAAGCAGCACACCCCCTGCCACACCGCAGATCGGATCTCTCTTCCGATCCGATCTGCGGTGCTGTGCTCCCCGGCTCCCGTCCTCACTGCAGCAGCGGGCGCACAGACAGGACAGCTGAGCTGAGCGACGGCTCAGCTGTCCAATAAAGTATGAATGAAGCAGCCTGCCGCTCAGTCATTGGCTGGGCACGCAGGCTGTTTCATTGATACATTATTGGACAGCTGAGCCGTCGCTCAGCTCAGCTGTCCTGTCTGTGTGCAGCTGCTGCAGTGAGGACGGGAGCCGGGGAGCACAGCACCGCAGATCGGATCGGAAGAGAGATCCGATCTGCGGTGTAGCAGGGGGCCCTTTTGGAAAGGGGGGCCCGGGGTACGTATCCCCCGCCCCCCCTTAATCCGGCTCTGATCCTGGGGGCCTAACGTTCAGGCCCTCATACCTGGCCTTTCCTAATCCACCCACACAGTCCCTCCCATGCCTCACTCAACCAACTTTGCATCCTCCAGTGAGTGAGCAAAGAGACCTCTTGCTCTTGGCCAAACAACTGCTACAGCATCCACTACTGCACAGTCGCTTCCTCACACCGGGAACCTGCCTCGACAAGACGGAGGACCGGAGTTTAAAGGGAAGATGCTGGGCACAGCGCCAGAGCCGGCCCTAACCAATATGATGCCCTTGGCAAGATTTTGGCTGGTGCCCCCTAGCACCACCACTAGTTCCGCCTCTGACCCTGCACCCCTTTCTCAGCACCATCATCCCTCACCCATAGAAGTCCTCATTTTGGTGTTTCTACCTCCTATATTTTAAATAGGAACAGTGCACACATTCGGCGCACAGCCCAAAAAGGGGTGTGTTCTTGCTGGCGCCTTACACATTATGCCAACGTTTATTAATGCCCTTATACACATAATGTCTCTTACATACTGTATGCCGTACATTATTAATGCCCTCATACACATAATGACACACACAGTGCCTCTTACACATATGCCGCACATTGGCCCTCATTCCGAGTTGTTCGCTCGCTAGCTGCTTTTAACAGCAGTGCAAAAGCTAAGCCGCCGCCCTCTGGGAGTGTATCTTAGCTTAGCAGAAGTGCGAACGAAAGGATCGCTGCGCTGCAACAAAAAAAGATTGTGCAGTTTCAGAGTAACTTGAGACTTACTCCTAGCTAGCGATCACTTCAGACTGTTTAGTTCCTGGTTTGACGTCACAAACACGCCCTGCATTCGGCCAGCCACGCCTCCGTTTCCCCCGCCACGCCTGCGTTTTCATCTGGCACGCCTGCGTTTTTCCGCACACTCCCTGAAAATGGTTAGTTGACACCCAGAAACACCCACTTCCTGTCAATCACTCTGCGGCTAGCAGTGCGACTGAAAAATGTCGCTAGACCTTGTGTGAAACTATGTCGGCTTTTGTGCAAGTACGACGCGCGTGCACATTGCGCACCATACGCATGCGCAGAAATGCTGATTTTTTTGTTTTTGCCTGATCGCTGCGCTGCGAACAACGGCAGCTAGAGATCAACTCGGAATGACCCCCATTATTAATCCATTTGTACACAAGACACACATAGTGCCCCTTACACATATGCATTATATATCTGCATACGAAATACTACACACAGAATATAGGCATGCTGCATTTTAATCAGTAGAAGCTGCTGGTGCCCCTAGACGTACCAAATGCCCTAGGCATTTGCTTGGTTTGCCTATCCCTAGGGCCGGCTCTGCGCAGCGTGGTAATATCTCAACAGGTGCCTGGCAAACAGAGGTGGTGGCTTGCTCCTCCCCTCAGGGCTTTGTGTGGCGCACACTCAGCACCACTCTAGTTCTGTCTCTGAAATAAGCAACCAGGTGCTGCCCCCAGCACG
The DNA here is from genome assembly GCF_028390025.1 of Pseudophryne corroboree. Taxonomy (NCBI): domain Eukaryota; kingdom Metazoa; phylum Chordata; class Amphibia; order Anura; family Myobatrachidae; genus Pseudophryne; species Pseudophryne corroboree. The sequence goes on from NC_086445.1 coordinate 1,032,270,521, forward strand.
TGGTGCCCCTAGGTACGTGGTTCATGTGCCTATTGGGAAATTCCCCAGTGCTTAGAACTGGGGAGGCAGAAAGGGGGAGGTAATACAGGCCCAGTACTAAAGGGAAAGAGAAAATACCTGCTGCTGCTGATGATGATGATGTTGATGATAATGATGACATGCCATAAACGAGTACTTATGCTGCCAAAGCAGAGCTGTACAGTTTTGCAAACAGGTGGAAATGCGCTATATTTTCTTACAATCTCCATAGCGTATATTTCAGTGGATCTGCTTTCTAGTTTGGGTAACGTTTTCCTTATTATTATTGCTTGCTACAATGTCTCATCTCAAATTCAGTGGTGCTGAAGTATTTATAAATGTATCAGATGGGAGATATTATACGGTCCTCCTTTTATTTTGTCCTCAGGATTCATTCTGCAAACGTCATGTTGATATTTTTAGGTTCTTGTGTTAATGAGCAAAATATAATTGTGATTCGGTTACAGCAGCACCAATATAAGCCATCACTTTATGCGCAAGATGCGTCTCCCTCTGTGCGTGCTGACCCGCTCCCTGACCATGCAGCTGGGCCTACAGGATTCAGGAGAGACGCGCGTAACTCTCCCATGCGCACATATGGCGCAGCAGAAGGACTCAATGAGCACAGCATATATTTTTGGCAAATGATGACTACACAACAAATGTTCACCGTAAACGTTGTCTTTTACTCTTATCAATCTGTGACAAACGAAACTGGTGGATTATTTCGTTCTTGGAGAAATTGTGTCGTCCTTGGCTCGTTTCCTCCGTTCTTTCGCAAAGGATTTATTTTAGAGAGTAATCAGAACGCATTCAGAGATTCGCTTCCACGTCCAGCCGTGGAAATGTTTTGGCTGTGGCTACAGAGTCTTGCGAATTCAAGGGGGTCTGCCAAGCAAATTGTCTTTGGTGTGCCAGTCACTAAATAAAGGGAGAGCCGGCAAAGCCTGGCACATATGCCAGTAAAAGCGACGCATCCGTCTTATTGTGTTAGCAAACCAATCTGCTGCGGTTGTCAGATGTGTTTGTATTTTGCCTGAGTGACTCACGCTTGTCGGTTTACCAAACATGAGAATCATTGATTGATCTTGGGCATGTTTATGTGTAATGTACCTGACGCCTGCTGACAAACAAAGCTTTCATTGTTGAATTGTGAAGCAAATATGGCACTTTCAGCCAACGATACACCGAGAACGTGCGTTGCATTGTGTTATCGTGTTACCCTGCATCAGTTTCAGACAATGGGGTAAATTTACTAAGATGGGAGTTCTAGTTAAGATGGGATGTTGCCCATAGCAACCAATCAGATTTTACTTCTCATTTATCTAGCACCTTCTAGAAGATAATACCTGCAATCTGATTGGTTGCTATGGACAACATCCCATCTTAAACAGAACTCCTATTTTAGTAAATAAATATACCCCAATGTATAACAACAATGTAATCCAAGGAAGAGACAGCGCTCCAGGAAATTGCACTAAACATATTAGATGATATAGTTGCAGAAGCAATATTCATGTGTAGGTTGAGGAAGGAACATGGGCCCTCATTCTGAGTTGTTCGTTCGCTAGCTGCTTTTAGCAGCATTGCACACGCTAGGCCGCCGCCCTCTGGGAGTGTATCTTAGGTTAGCAGAAGTGCGAACGAAAGATTAGCAGAACTGCTCGCAAATCTTTTCGAGCAGTTTCTGAGTAGCTCCAGACCTACTCCTAGCTTGCGATCACTGCAGACAGTTTAGTTCCTGCTTTAACGTCACAAACACGCCCTGCGTTCGGCCAGCCACTCCCCCGTTTCCCCAGGCACGCCTGCGTTTTTAGCACACTCCCGGAAAATGGTCAGTTATCTCCCAGAAACACCCCTTTCCTGTAGAGATGAGCGCCTGAAATTTTTCGGGTTTTGTGTTTTGGTTTTGGGTTCGGTTCCGCGGCCGTGTTTTGGGTTCGACCGCGTTTTGGCAAAACCTCACCGAATTTTTTTTGTCGGATTCGGGTGTGTTTTGGATTCGGGTGTTTTTTTAAAAAAACACTAAAAAACAGCTTAAATCATAGAATTTGGGGGTCATTTTGATCCCATATTATTATTAACCTCAAAAACCATAATTTCCACTCATTTTCAGTCTATTCTGAATACCTCACACCTCACAATATTATTTTTAGTCCTAAAATTTGCACCAAGGTCGCTGGATGACTAAGCTAAGCGACACTAGTGGCCGACACAAACACCTGGCCCATCTAGGAGTGGCACTGCAGTGTCACGCAGGATGTCCCTTCCAAAAAACCCTCCCCAATCAGCACATGACGCAAAGAAAAAAAGAGGCGCAATGAGGTAGCTGACTGTGTGAGTAAGATAAGCGACCCTAGTGGCCGACACAAACACCGGGCCCATTTAGGAGTGGCACTGCAGTGTCACGCAGGATGTCCCTTCCAAAAAACCCTCCCCAATCAGCACATGACGCAAAGAAAAAAAGAGGCGCAATGAGGTAGCTGACTGTGTGAGTAAGATTAGCGACCCTAGTGGCCGACACAAACACCGGGCCCATTTAGGAGTGGCACTGCAGTGTCACGCAGGATGTCCCTTCCAAAAAACCCTCCCCAATCAGCACATGACGCAAAGAAAAAAAGAGGCGCACTGAGGTAGCTGACTGTGTGAGTAAGATTAGCGACCCTAGTGGCCGACACAAACACCGGGCCCATTTAGGAGTGGCACTGCAGTGTCACGCAGGATGTCCCTTCCAAAAAACCCTCCCCAAACAGCACATGACGCAAAGAAAAATAAAAGAAAAAAGAGGTGCAAGATGGAATTGTCCTTGGGCCCTCCCACCCACCCTTATGTTGTATAAACAAAACAGGACATGCACACTTTAACCAACCCATCATTTCAGTGACAGGGTCTGCCACACGACTGTGACTGATATGACGGGTTGGTTTGGACCCCCCCAAAAAAAGAAGCAATTAATCTCTCCTTGCACAAACTGGCTCTACAGAGGCAAGATGTCCACCTCATCATCACCCTCCGATATATCACCGTGTACATCCCCCTCCTCACAGATTATCAATTCGTCCCCACTGGAATCCACCATCTCAGCTCCCTGTGTACTTTGTGGAGGCAATTGCTGCTGGTCAATGTCTCCGCGGAGGAATTGATTATAATTCATTTTAATGAACATCATCAGCAAGAGAGAGGTAACATCAGCAACACAGAGGTAGCCACAGCCGTGAACTACCGTACTGTACTGTGTCTGCTGCTAATATAGACTGGTTGATAAAGAGATGTCGTAGTATGTATGTATGAAGAAGAAAGAAAAAAAAACCACGGTTAGGTGGTATACAATTATGGACGGACTGCCGAGTGCCGACACAGAGGTAGCCACAGCCGTGAACTACCGTACTGTACTGTGTCTGCTGCTAATATAGACTGGTTGATAAAGAGATGTCGTAGTATGTATGTATGAAGAAGAAAGAAAAAAAAACCACGGTTAGGTGGTATACAATTATGGACGGACTGCCGAGTGCCGACACAGAGGTAGCCACAGCCGTGAACTACCGTACTGTACTGTGTCTGCTGCTAATATAGACTGGTTGATAAAGAGATGTCGTAGTATGTATGTATAAAGAAGAAAGAAAAAAAAACCACGGTTAGGTGGTATACAATTATGGACGGACTGCCGAGTGCCGACACAGAGGTAGCCACAGCCGTGAACTACCGTACTGTACTGTGTCTGCTGCTAATATAGACTGGTTGATAAAGAGATGTAGTAGTATGTATGTATAAAGAAGAAAGAAAAAAAAACCACGGGTAGGTGGTATACAATTATGGATGGACTGCCGAGTGCCGACACAGAGGTAGCTACAGCCGTGAACTACCGTACTGTGTCTGCTGCGACTGGATGATAAATAATGATATAAAAAATATATATATATATCACTACTGCAGCCGGACAGGTATATATATTATATAATGACGGACCTGCTGGACACTGTCTGTCAGCAGAATGAGTTTTTTATAGAATAAAAAAAAAAACACCACACAAGTGAAGTCACACGACGAGTGTTTAACTTTTTCAGGCAATCACAATATAGTATACTACTAACTATACTGGTGGTCAGTGTGGTCAGGTCACTGGTCAGTCACACTGGCAGTGGCACTCCTGCAGCAAAAGTGTGCACTGTTTAATTTTAATATAATATGTACTCCTGGCTCCTGCTATAACCTATAACTGGCACTGCAGTGCTCCCCAGTCTCCCCCACAATTATAAGCTGTGTGAGCTGAGCACAGTCAGATATATAATATATACATAGATGATGCAGCACACTGGGCTGAGCAGTGCACACAGATATGGTATGTGACTGTCTTGTACTCCTGGCTCCTGCTATAACCTATAACTGGCACTGCAGTGCTCCCCAGTCTCCCCCACAATTATAAGCTGTGTGAGCTGAGCACAGTCAGATATATAATATATACATAGATGATGCAGGCATGCAGCACACTGGGCTGAGCAGTGCACACAGATATGGTATGTGACTGAGTCACTGTGTGTACCGTTTTTTTCAGGCAGAGAACGGATATATTAAATAAAACAACTGCACTGCTGTTGGTCACTGTGGTCAGTCACTAAACTCTGCACTCTCTTCTACAGTATCAGCCTCAGGTCAATCTCTCTCTCTCTCTCCTAATCTAAATGGAGAGGACGCCAGCCACGTCCTCTCCCTATCAATCTCAATGCACGTGTGAAAATGGCGGCGACGCGCGGCTCCTTATATAGAATCCGAGTCTCGCGAGAATCCGACAGCGTCATGATGACGTTCGGGCGCGCTCGGGTTAACCGAGCAAGGCGGGAAGATCCGAGTCGCTCGGACCCGTGAAAAAAAACATGAAGTTCGTGCGGGTTCGGATTCAGAGAAACCGAACCCGCTCATCTCTACTTTCCTGTCAATCACTCCCCGATCACTGGTGCGACTGAAAAGCGCCGCTAGACCTTGTGTAAAACTGCATAGTTTTGTGTGAAAGTACTTCGCGTGTGCGTACTGCGGCCTGTACGCATGCGCAGAAATGCCACTTTTTCAACTAATCACCGCGCTGCAACCGAAAGCAGCTAGCGAACAGCTCGGAATGAGGGCCATACTAAGGGAATGATACTGATTTGGCAGCATTGTCAGTAATCACGCAAGTTGTTGATGTTGCACATGCCGTAACTAAATGTGTGCGGAGTGTGCCACCGCACATAGTGCTGCAGGGTAGAAGGCTCTGTTGGCGGCACTTGTTTATAATCTTTTTTAACTACTTTCACTTGCAGATTCCCCCCTTTTTGTCGCCTGATCCCACGGACCGTACCAACATATCGGGTACCTTCCGTTACTAATACCTATACAACATTCATGAACTTAACTTGATAGCTCTTTGTTATTCAGTCACACTGTCCTGTATTACATTTCAAGATGCTGGCATACTTGGGATTCAAACCCATCACCTGTGGCATTGCAGTCAGACACTCTATTCATTGAGCTATCTGCCCTTACATACTGTAGAAGGGTAGATAATTCTAAGCTAGAGAATTCTAACTATTTGAAGCTTACCTTGTACTTTGTGAAAAAATGATTAGCATTGCAGGTACTGTAAGCAGATCTACAGTACGTAGTGTGTGGCTGCAAGAGATTGGATGTTTAGCTGCACACTACATACAGATGCAGCCACGCTAATCGTGGTTCCGTCTGTGCCGAGACGCGCACTCACCCCATTCACTTTAAAGGGAGCGTCTCTGTGCACTCCCGTAGCGGGGCTAGGCGCCGGATCGCCTACTCCCGCCGGGAGTGCACGCCTGCGATGGAGCCACACTAGATCAGTGCAGCTCCATCTGTAGATCTGCTCAATTACAATGCTAATTATAATAATTAATATTATTATTGTTATTTTGCAAAGTACAAGTAACTTCATGTAGTTAGAAATCTTATAGTTTTTATGCAGAATCAAATAGCTCAGTGAGTAGGGTGTTTGACTGGAATGCAACAGGTTACAGGTTTGAATCCTGGGTATGGCAGTATATTCAAATGTGTTATCTAATAAAGGGTACTGTAACTGAATAATAATGAACTCTCAAGGTAAGTGCATGAATGTGGTATAAAGAGGATTTGTGTCCAAATCCATTTTCTTGCAGTGGTCTATAAATGTGTGTGAATAATATGTAATATGAAATGTGGGAAGGGGCATCATAGCAAGGGCTTTCTCTGGGATCAATTTTTTCATATACCTTCTCCACGAGGCATGCGGTTGATGTCCTCTCTGGCACAGGGCAGCAAAAAGCCTACTTATGGCTTTGATGTTGCGTCTGAGTCAATAAAAACTTACACAGCACGAGTTCTACTGTTAGTACACAGAGAGTCCCAGGATTACATGAGATGCACGGATTCAGAAATGTATTGGACGCTCCTGGGCAGTGATCGGGAGGTGGCTATTCAGACACATGTTGCAGATGTGGTTGCATACACAGACGGTTAATCACTTGCATTGGAGGCCGTACTAAGATGGATATTCTGCAGCTAGCATGAGGCTTCAGCAAGTTTTGACCAGCGTCCAATGGTGGTGCCTGAAGACGGACAAGGTAAGCGTCTCAATCAGACGCACGGCTGGACTCCAAGGAATAGATGGCAATATCCTGGAGTGCCATCTGTTCCTTGGAGTATATACAGTATAGTTCCAGTTAATAAATAACCTAGACCACCAGTGCACTTGTTCAATACAAAATGTAGAAAAAGTATCTAATCTGTCAGAAAACCAGCCCATAGAATACCATCAGAAGAAATGCAAAAAAATGGAAAGATACTTATTGTTCAAGAAGAGTTCCATAGTAGGGTTGGCTGACTCCAAAGATTGGGTCCTTGTGAGATCTTCAGTTTCACTCTGAGACACCAGATGTTCAAGTATCCGAATAATCTAGAAAGAAGGATAAGGGGTGGTTTCATTGTGTAAGAACCTAGTTTTATTTAAACTTACAGCAAATGTAACGCAGGCTTGGAGGAAACAATGAGGGCCCGTCTAGCCCTATAGGTAGTGCTGATACCTCACTTCTTCGCATCACTCTATCAAGTAGGTTGACATAACTCAACCTCAAGGTTGAGATACAAGGGCCTCGCTCTGCTGAAGTTGCATCCTCGCCCACTCACTGTGGTCTCTTGGTGTGTCAGAGATAGAACACTATCCTGTCCCTTTTGGCTACTGTAGCACCTTGGGTTTGATCCACAGAACAGGACTCTCCGGAGCAAGGGCCTGCAGATTCCAGATCTCCGGGGGCACACCACCTGTCTGTCTCTAGCAGGTCCTAGTCCTGGGAATTACATGTCTCACTGTAGCACGGGGCTCTCTGTAGCTTCTGTCTGGCAGACTCCATCCCTGAGGAGACAGACTGACTACCTGTCTTCAGCTGGTTACCTACAGTAGCTCGTATCTGTCACTCCATATAGAGTGTACAACTACTATCTATCTATCTATCTATCTATCTATCTATCTATCTATCTGTTCATCTATCTGTTTATCTATCTATCTATCTATCTATCTATCTATCAATCATCCAGTGGCGGAACTCCGGGAGGCAGTGGAGTCGGCTGCCGCCGGGCTCCTGGCCTCAAGGGGGCACCTGTCTCCAGACATTGTCTCCAGTTCTGTGCCTGCCGCAATGACTCAGACTCACTCATGCCTGGAAGTTCCTCCAGCGCTCACCTATTGTGCGTTGTAGGTGTTAGGAAGAGGGGAGGCTGCTGCAGGGGACACACACTCACGTGCGAGGAGACATGCGCGCATGCGGTGGGGGGGGGGGGGTGATCTGAGTACCTAGAAACCCCCCCTGCCCGCCGGCCGATCCATAGCCACAGTCGTTTTTTTTTTTTTAAACAGAGCTCCAGTGAGCTGACACGCATGAACGGCAGCTCCTCATGTAGGGGGATCCGAAGCGGCAGCGAGCAGCAGTTGCTGCCCATGGGGCTTTGAGAGCTGTGCTACACACACACTCTCTTCCTCCATCCTGGTCCACAGGTAAGGCAGCGCTCGCAGTCTCCACAGTGCGGACCCACACACACCGCACCCGCAGATGTACAACAGGGCACCAGGGATATACAGTAATGCTCCCAATAGTGCAGGCAAGCTGTCCACGATGTGTGTAAACTCTGCCAGTAAACTCCATGAGGGCTATGCCTCTATGCATGTGATCAGTGATAACATAACATTCAAAATGTAATGCGTGATGCATCCTGCCCTCCAACTCTAGGGCATCTGTCCTGTTGTTATTTTGTATTGAAAGTTTTGTACTTTAGCTTTTTTTTTTAATATACAGTAGACTTGATGTGCCATAAAATATAGGATAAGTGTCTGGACTAATATCTTCCTCTATCAGACAGGCTGCACATGCTGATTCTGCAGAACCCAGACTTTAGAGTTGTCTAGAGACATATAGGGGCTTCTCTTTCCTCCTAAAGAACTGTGCATAATCAGAGCCTATTTTGTACTTCCTCCCCTTCAACATTTTGTCAAAACTTTCGAAAAATGGCGGGATATAAATATAGTTGGCAGGATAACTATTGATGCTCCCCACCCCTATAATGCATTGTATGCGTTTAAAAAATACTAAATTATCCAACCTCCTGGGTGCCACCTATAACCTTCTCTCTCTCTCTCTCTCTCTCTGTTATATATATTTGTCTAAACATAGAGGTGGGGGGGGGCACCAATATTTATCTCGCCTCCGGGCGTCTGGGACGAACTTACGCCACTGCTATCATCTATCTATCTATCTCATATCTACCTATCTATCTGTCTATCTATCTATCTATCTATCTATCTATCTATCTATCTATCTATCTATCTGTCTATCTATCAGCACTCTGAGACAGTGTAAATATCTTGAGGCTTTGCACAAGATTACTTTGACATATACAGCAATTCTACATCTTGATGTTCCTTAGACTCTTCATGTTTTTGTATTTCAGCAGAGAATGAAGCGGAACGTAACTTTCGTGTCCTGCTACAGAATCTCTGCAACAGTTATTGGGCCTAACTCAGAGTTGATCGCAGCAGCAAATTTGTTAGCAGTTGGGCAAAACCATGTGCACGACAGGAGGGGGGGGGGCAGATATAACATGTGCAGAGAGAGTTAGATTTGGGTGGGGTGTGTTCAAATGGAAACCGAAATTGCAGTGTAAAAATAAAGCAGCCAGTATTTACCCTGCACAGAAACAAAATAACCCACCCAAATCTAACTCTCTCTGCAAGTGTTATATCTGCCTCCCTTGCAGTGCACATGGGGGGTCATTCCGAGTTGTTCGCTCGCAAGTGAATTTTAGCAGATTTGCTCATGCTAAGCCGCCGCCTACTGGGAGTGAATCTTAGCATCTTAAAATTGCGAACGATGTATTCGCAATATTGCGATTACACACCTCGTAGCAGTTTCTGAGTTGCTTCAGACTTACTCGGCATCTGCGATCAGTTCAGTGCTTGTCGTTCCTGGTTTGACGTCACAAACACACCCAGCGTTCGCCCAGACACTCCCCCGTTTCTCCAGCCACTCCTGCGTTTTTTCCGGAAACGGTAGCGTTTTTTCCCACACGCCCATAAAACGGCCTGTTTCCGCCCTGTAACACCCATTTCCTGTCAATCACATTACGATCGCCAGAACGATGAAAATGCCGTGAGTAAAATTCCTAAGTGCATAGCAAATTTACTTGGCGCAGTCGCAGTGCGGACATTGCGCATGCGCATTAAGCGGAAAATCGCTGCGATGCGAAGATTTTTACCGAGCGAACAACTCGGAATGACCCCCATGGTTTTGCCCAATTGCTAACAAACTTGCTGCTGCGATCAACTCTGAATTACCCCCAATGTTCTTTATACAGTATATCTAGACTTCCTATTTCCAGGAAGCTGAGGTTCCTGTTCTTTATACAGTATATCTAGACTTCCTATTTCCAGGAAGCTGAGGTTCCTGTTCTTAATAACACTTATACCCCATTCACACTGAAATCCTGGGTCCAGTCTGGGTTTTTGAACACGGTTACAAGACGTGTTACTCCCTTTCATTCGCGGGTCGCCCCCTTTCACACTGGACCTGTGTCCGCCACCTTCTACACTATCGCTGACTCCTCCTGCCGGAATTTCGTATCTAAACACAACCCTGGATAAATAACCTTGATCACGCCTTTCACACTGCAGCTTATCTGGGTCAGTCCTGGGCTTGACCCTTGTTCTGATCAAGTTAAATTCTTGGGACTCACAACCCAGGCTCACCCTTTCACACCAAGCCCAAACCAGGGTTGCCCCATCAATATCACGGGACACAGGCTCAGTGTGAAATCACAGAATGAGTGGATTTGGGGTCTCACTTGCAGCGGCAACGTTTGCATTTGTAAATGACCGTCCATTGAACCTGCTGCAGATGCCGAGGTACAGCTTCCGTTATATTATACACGCCCTAAGCCATAAAAGTTTTCCATACACAGACAGATTTTGCTGCAGGTGTCATTTTGTTCTGCCTGAGGCAATTACACGGTGACAATTTCCAAAGTTGGCTAAATTAAAAAGGTTTTAAATATGCACAGGAGAACAGTATCTGCTATATTCTCCTAGTACGCTTCAGCGCTCCCAGAATAGGCCTTAACACCTGCGCAGGCCTCTTTCATCTACAGCCAGTAGAGGTTTCACGTTAGGACACCCCACCATTCTCACGGCTTGTAGTTTCATTTTCTGGTCATTAATCCAAGCCTTCATAAAAGATACAGGGGGTAATTCCAAGTTGATCGCAGCAGGAAATTTTTTAGCAGTTGGGCAAAACCATGTGCACTGCAGGGGGGCAGATATAACATGTGCAGAAAGAGTTAGATTTGGGTGTGGTGTGTTCAAACTGAAATCTAAATTGCAGTGTAAAAAGAAAGCAGCCAGTATTTACCCTGCACAGAAACAAAATAAACCGCACACATCTAACTCTCTCTGCACATGTTACATCTGCCCCCCCCCCCCCCCTGCAGTGCACATGGTTTTGCCCAATTGCAAACAAACTTGCCTCTGCGATCAACTCAGAATTACCCCCACTGTTCCCAATATAGGGGGTAATTCAGATCTGATCGCAGCAGCAAGTTTGTTAGCAGTTGGGTAAAATCATGTGCACTGCAGGGGAGGCAGATGTAACATGTGCAGAGAAAGTTAGATTTGGGTGAGTTATTTTGTTTCTGTGCAGGGTAAATACTGGCTGCTTTATTTTTACACTGCAATTTAGATTTCAGTTTGAACACACCCCACCCAAATCTAACTCTCTCTGCACATGTTACATCTGACCCACCTGCAGTGCACATGGTTTTGCCCAAATTTGCTGCTGCGATCAGATCTGAATTAGGCCCACAGAACACACGGCTCTAACCTGAGAGGTACTAGGGGTAATGCCGGTTTCTGAGTTTGGAAGGTAAATAAAGGGAAACATTGTCATTTAGCGTATCACCAATGTAAAACAAGCGAGCTTGCCTGCCCTTGACCTGCTTACATTAGTAAGCGATTTGCCGAGCAATTAACTGGAGCGTTCATGTGTTAAGTGAAGGAGTCATGTACTTCAAATTAAAAACGTGTGTATTCAGGGTCACAGCTTCCCATAATGTTTTTATATATTTTTTAACTTGCTAGCTCTTATGCAAAAGCCACCAGCGTGTGGCCTACATGTATTATTACATATATAACTGTATTATTACATGTATAATCATTAATTCCGCAGATAGTAAGTGATAGAACTTATTGTAGACCAATACACAATCCTTTTCATTTCACTGACAACCAAGAACTAACCTACATATCAGAGTCGTTCCAAATGGCGATTTTTATCAGTGACTTATTTCTATGATGCCGTTGCCTGAGCAGGGTAAATCATATACAAAATGAAAGCTCTTGGTCCGCAGATGTGCAGAATTATATTGGCTATGTAACCGGTTGCTTCGTTTCGGAGTTATGTGGCAAAACGCCCACCTGCCAATTACAATGCATCACCAATGTGCTCTGGAATATGTGACTGTTGGTGAACTCTCCCTGTGTTACCTGGAACATGTGACATACCTGGAACATGTGACCCGCTGGGTGGTCTGGAAACTTGGACAGTTATGTGCATCCACCCACTAAGCAGGGATACTGCTACGCGGGATATTATTGACTCCTAAGGGGTGAAAAGGGTAAAATGTTCCGGCCAGCAAACCTTTCCCGGTTGAAACTTGGGACATCAGCTAGTACTGTGTATTCATATATCAGCAAAACATACTTTCTACCGTGGAGGAAATGTATTAAGCCTTGAAGAGATCTAAGGTACCAGACAATCAGCTCCTAGCTGCCATGTTACACGCTGTGTTTAAAAAATGAGTTACAGTAGGAGCTGATTGGTTGGAAGTTTATCTCTCTCCACTTAGTACATATGCCCCTGTATCTTTTTCTAAATTATCCACCTTCTGGGAACTTTCTTACATTCTTTTTGTACAGGTAAAGGTTCTGCTATTTCATTATCTGCCTCTTACTGTCTCCCTTCTGTAGTTTTCTGTCTGTTGTCTCGGCAGAAGTTTCTTCATGCACCCCTTGGATATGATACATATATGCTATGTAAATGCAGGTGCATCCAGTGCATCAAGTAGATCAGAGATCTGCAGAATCCAAGGGCAATATTGTAATAAATAAATAAATTTGCTGACTGATTAAAAAGAGACTAGCACATAATTAAAGCGGCAAACATTTAAAAGGCAAACCTAACCTTTGTACGAAGCCACTGGGACTCACAAAGCCACCGATGTGCATCTCAATATGAAGCCACGCGGTTGCGTACACATTTGCAGCTGCGGCAGGATTAGCGCACATCTCTGAATCTGAGCTTGAACAGAAAAATAGTCGGAACTTTCAGGCTCTGTTTCTCTCCTCCATTCGCCACAATCAAGCTTGGCAGACAACCAGATACAGTATACAGTAGTTTGTTACTTTTTTACTTTGCTGAAACAAAGTTGCTGCACTCTGAAATCACTTCATAATGCAGCAGGGGAGATAATGCTGCAAAGTAAAAAGTAACAAACTACTGTATGGGCTCATTCCGAGTTGTTCGCTCGCAAGCTGATTTTTGCAGATTTGCTCACGCTAAGCCGCCACCTACTGGGAGTGAATCTTAGCTTCTTAAAATTGCGAACGATGTATTCGCAATATTGCGATTACACACCTCGTAGCAGTTTCTGAGTAGCTCCAGACTTACTCGGCATCTGCGATCAGTTCAGTGCTTGTCGTTCCTGGTTTGACGTCACAAACACACCCAGCGTTCGCCCAGACACTCCCCCGTTTCTCCAGCCACTCCTGCGTTTTTTCCGGAAACGGTAGCGTTTTTTCCCACACGCCCATAAAACGGCCTGTTTCCGCCCAGTAACACCCACTTCCTGTCAATCACCAGAACGATGAAAAAGCCGTGAGTAAAATTCCTAACTACATAGCAAATTTACTTGGCGCAGTCGCAGTGCGAACATTGCGCATGCGCACTAAGCGGAAAATCGCTGCGATGCGAAGATTTTTACCGAGCGAACAACTCGGTATGACCCCCTATATCTGGCTGTCTGCACATATTATACAGATCTCCTTATTATGATTCGGGGAATGCCTTATAATATTCCAGTCTGGAATTCCAGACGTCTTCTCTAAGAGTAGAATTTGGTGCCCTTGGTTCTTGGTGATCTCTGGGCCTAAGTGACGGTTGCATGCAAATGCCTATGCAGCTGCGTTTTATTTCTAGGTTACGAAACTGCTAATCATATGGGCCCCCTCCTCTCTTGCCGTCTCACAGTGGACTCTGGGCCATTGGCATTTCTATAATAGGTGCAGTGTCCTGAGTCCCGGGGGGCCCACACCGCACACACTGCACGCATTTCTCTTCTACTTACCTTTCTGGAGTCCAATGCTGACCGTGTGTGGGCCCCCTCCTCTCCCGTAGCCATTGCGCCGCTGCTAGCGCACTAACCACTAGAGACTCTGGCACAGTGCCAGAGTCTACAGCGCATGCACAGGACTCCGAAAAAATGGCGCGGCGGCAATTTTTTTGAGTCCTGCGCACGCGCTGTAGACTCTGCCACTGTGCCAGAGTCTACAGCACTCAGTGCGCTAGCAGCGGCGTGACAGCTACGGGAGAGGAGGGGGCCCACACACGGAGTTTGCACACAGGTCCACTCCTCTCTAGAGACGCCCCTGCTCTGGGCACTAGAGTCACTAGCGGACCCTAGCGCTGTCACAGATTCTAATGCTCATGCACTGACCTCCGGGAAAATGGCGCGGCGGGCATTTTCCTAGTGATTTCCGTAGTGCGCTATAGCTGCTGCTGATAATCGCTCCATTGCAAAAACATCGTCATTGCATACAAACATGGATTAAGCCCCCCTGTTAATCAAATAGTCTCCTGAAGATTTTGAGATGAAAGTGATGTCACCGATGTGAAATCTTTTACCAAACAGTCCGTATCGAGTTGCCGTCTCCTTTTCAGCATTATCATTAACGCTAATGTAATTTGCTTGAGGAAATGGCCTGCCTCTGGCTGTTGGTGGCATCCTGCATGAACGCAGTGATGAAGGATTAACCTATAATGGTGCTGTCCTAATGTTCCTGCTATTTGTTGCGTTCATATTTCCTCCTCACTGAGGCAGAAAGGCATATTTTAGGGTTTTGTTTTCTCAGCCTGGCGAATGTGAAGTATAATGTTCGCTGCTGAGGGATGTTGACCTGATCTGAATTGTGTTTGTGATAAAGCGAGATGCAGAATATATCTGGCTCACGCCTGGGGTTACTGCGTTCCTCTGGGTCATCTCTGGAGACACAGAGGTTCCGGCACTGATAACCGCGTGATAACATGGAACAGTCGGTGGTGGTTTTACATGAACTCAGATGTAGCAGTTAAGTCTCACTGTATTAGTTATCCTGCTACTGTACCTCTGGTACATACAGGACTTAGATTGTGCAAGATGTATAAATAAATTCATTGTTTTTAGAGTTGTCAATTAAAAATATATGGTACTGTAAGGGTTCCACTAATGGAGTATGGGGTATAGGCAGTGGTGCAAGTAGACATTTTTTCTTAGTGGTACTGATAGTAAAAATGGGCGTGGTCATGTGTCATGAGGGGCGTGGTCTCACAAAACTAGGGGAGTGGATATATGACAATAGGGGCATGGCCACATTATTCCACATACCGTAATGCCCCTTACACATTATGTCACACACCGTAATGCCCCTTACACATTATGCCAAACACTGTAATGCCCATTACACATTATGCCAAACACCGTAATGCCCATTACATATTATGCCACACACCATAATGTCCATTACACATTATGCCACACACCGTAATGCCCATTACACATTATGCCAAACAACGTAATGCCAACTACATATTATGACACACACCGTAATGCTTATCACACATTATGCCACACACTGTAATGCTTATCACACATTATGCCACACCGTAATACTTATCACACATTATGCCACACACCGTAATGCTTATCCTACATTATGCCACACACCGTAATGCTTATCACACATTATGCCACACACCGTATTACTTATCACACATTATGTCACACACCGTAATGCTTATCACACATTATGCCACACACCGTAATGCTTATCACACATTATGCCACACACCGTAATGCTTATCACACATTATGCCACACACCGTAATACTTATTACACATTATGCCACACACCGTAATGCTTATCCTACATTATGCCACACACCGTAATGCTTATCACACATTATACCACACATCGTTACACCCATTACACATGATGCCACACACCGTAATGCCTATTACATATTATACCACACACAGTTATGCCACTGACACCATTTTATGTCCCACACACAAAAATGCCTCTTATAAATTATGCCCCAATAGTAGGCTGGTGGTACTGCGTACCACCACCGTATTTCTTAATGGTGCTCCGTACCACCTCATACCACCCTACTTTCAGCACTGGGTATAGGGGGTGCGATGTAACACTATATAATATCACTCTCACATGAGAAATACACAGTAACTCATTTTTAGTGAATATGCATTACATAAATATCATCCCCTCTTGCCTCATTCAGGGTGCCAGTGGGTGAATAGATTGGGCTACCTGCACCAAGCTTTCCGATCTGGCTGATTGGCACCAAACTGCCTCCCTTTTTTCTACAACAGAACCGTTTCTGGGGATTTCACTCAATTTAACTTTAATACATATGACATATTAGGTCCTAAGTTCAATTCTTAGTCTTGGCGATTTGTGTGGAGTTTATATGTCCTCCCCACATTTGTGTGGGTTTTCTCCAGGACCAAATATTATTCAGAGATGAAAGCAGATCTTGCAACCGCAGCAAGACCTGTGTCCATCTACTTACATGCTGGGGGCCGCCCAGCACATGGTAAGGCCGCCCAGAATGTGTGTGGCGCCGCCCCATGATGCGTTTGCAATTTAACTGTGAATACATTGATTTTAAGGTCCACCCCGTCCTGTGCAGCCTTGGTGCGTCGGTAGACAGTCCAGCGACATATTTTTTCTTGCAGCGGCTGCGTGTAACGTCACGCAGTCACTCCGAAAATGGTCCAGATCATGGCCACAGAATGCCATGTCGACGGCCCCTCCAACGGCCACCACTGTCAATCACCATGCGGCCACATCTTCCAGGCTGGGTCCGCATAGTGAAGATCGCGCACACCAGTACTGAAAGTAGGGTGGTACAGAGTACCATTAAGAAATATGGTGGTGGTACTCAGTACCACCAGCCCACCACTGGGGCCTGATTTATTAGGGGCATTTTTGTGTGTGGGACATAAAATGTTAGCGGCATAACTGTGTGTGGCATAATATGTAATAAGCATTATGGTGTGTGGTATAATATGCAAAGCATTACGGTGTGTGGCATAATGTGTAATTGGTGTTATGGTGTCTGGCATAATGTGTAATAATCATTATGGTGTGTGGCATAATTTGTAATGGGCATTACGGTGTGTGGCATAATGTGTAATGGGCATATCAGTGTTTGGCATAATGTGTAATAACTAAGCATTAAGGTGTGTGGCATAATGTGTAATGGGCATTACGTTGTTTGGTATAATATGTAATGGGCATTACGGTATGTGGTATAATGTGTAATGGGCATTACGGTGTGTGGCATAATGTGTAATGGGCATTACGGTGTGTGGCATAATGTGTAATAAGCATTATGGTGTGTGGCATAATGTGTAATGGGCATTACGGTGTTTGGCATAATGTGTAAGTAGCATTACAGTGTGTGGCATAATGTGTGATGGGCATTACAGTGTGTGGCATAATGTGTAATAAGCATAACGGTGTGTGGCATAATGTGTAATGGGCATTACGGTGTGTGGCATAATGTGTAAGTGGCATTATAGTGTGTGGAATAATGTGTAATGGTCATTACGGTGTGTGGCATAATGTATAATAAGCATTACGGTGTTTGGCATAATGTGTAAGGGGCATTATTGTGTGCGGCATAATGTGGCCATGCCCCTATTGTCATGTAGCCACTCCTCTAGTTTTGTGTGACCACACCCCCTCATGACCCCATTTTTACTATCAGTACCACTAAGTACTTGCACCACTGGCGCACACACATTATGGCAAGTGCCTGTGTGCAGACAAGATGGATGCGGCCGCTGCATGTGAACGCAGCGGCGCATAAGGCCCCAAGGCCATTGATTCAGTCTGTCTGGATTTTTATGTTCACTCCTTTGTACAGCCCGTCTTTGTTTTCATGTGTAAGTCAACAATACGCCCCTGATTCCACACAAATCGCAGCCATGTACTGTATGAAGATATCCAGGGAAAGGTTTCACAATGAAGAGTGACAACGCCGTCGCCCTGTGAGTTTGTTTCCTGTCTCTGGGTGTGTGTGATACATTTCTATTCCCTGCTTTCTGAAATAACAAGCAGTTCTATAGCCGGCATCTTTATTCCCCTAGATTAATGGTTTTATTTATATCCTTGTTGAAACTTGTTGCAAGAAGATTGAAGGAAAGCAGAGTCTAGGGGGGCGAGCTCCGAAGGGGGCAGGAATTGGAAACCCACACCTCTGCCACGCTGGGCTGAAAATCCTAATTTGCTGTTATGTAACAGATTTTGAGACAGCTGCTTCATGTTCCGTCCTATTACACTCCGTGTTATTAACTGCTGGTGACAACTATGAGGATGACTGAATCAATGGGTTTCCAGAATTCCCCGGGAGATAATCAGAGGTGGGAGGGTTCGTATACAACTGCAACAGTAAACACAGTGCAGAGATGATATGTAAATCAGGTCTTCTTTTACAGCCTGCCTGTGGAGAGTGTAAACCAGCGGGCATGTTAGGGCGCCCCGTCACAGAGCGGAAACATAGGCAGATTTCAAAGGGAGGGTGATAGCCAAACAGTGTATTCTACAGAACGCAGAGGGTTTCCTATGCATTCTACAGAGAAGTGTGAAATTGCACCCCCCTAAAAATCACTATTATTAAACTATATCATTGAGCAATACAGAGCACATCCCAGTGACACACAATACAGAAGAGTGTCTTCTCACAGGTTTAAAATCCAAAATACATTCTGGTGACTGGCATAGAGTACTTAGCCAACCTGGTAATCAGCGTACAGTACAGAGGAAACCTGATGACCGGCATAGAGTACAGAACCAACCTGGTGATCAGCCACTAGTACACAGCCATCCTGGTGATTGGCCTACAGTACACAGCCATCCTGGTGATCAGCCATTAGTACACAGCCATCCTTGTCATCGGCATACAGTACACAGCCATCCTGGTGATCAGCCAATAGTACACAGCCATCCTGGTGATTGCCCTACAGTACACAGCCATCCTGGTGATCAGCATACAGTACACAGCCATCCTGGTGATCAGCATACAGTACACAGCCATCCTGGTGATCAGCATACAGTCCAGAGCCATCCTGGTGATCAGCATACAGTACAGAGCCATCCTGGTGATCAGCATACAGTACACAGCCATCCTTGTCATCGGCATACAGTACAGAGCCAACCTTGTGATCAGCCAATAGTACACATCCATCCTGGTGATCAGCCTACAGTACAGAGCCAACCTGGAAATCTCTATACAGTACAGAGCCAACCTGGTGATCAACCTATAGTACAGAGCCATCCTGGTGATCAACCTACAGTACACAGCCAACCTGGTGATCAACCTACAGTACAGAGCCATCCTGGTGATCAACCTACAGTACAGAGCCATCCTGGTGATTGGCCTACAGTACACAGCCATCCTGGTGATCAGCATACAGTACACAGCCATCCTGGTCATCGGCATACAGTACAGAGCCAACCTTGTGATCAGCCAATAGTACACAGCCATCCTGGTAATCAGCCTACAGTACAGAGCCAACCTGGAAATCTCTATACAGTACAGAGCCAACCTGGTGATCAACCTATAGTACAGAGCCATCCTGGTGATTGGCCTACAGTACACAGCCATCCTGGTGATCAGCCTACAGTACAGAGCCAACCTGGAAATCTCTATACAGTACAGAGCCAACCTGGTGATCAACCTATAGTATAGAGCCATCCTGGTGATCAGCATACAGTACACAGCCATCCTTGTCATCGGCATACAGTACAGAGCCAACCTTGTGATCAGCCAATAGTACACATCCATCCTGGTGATCAGCCTACAGTACAGAGCCAACCTGGAAATCTCTATACAGTACAGAGCCAACCTGGAAATCTCTATACAGTACAGAGCCAACCTGGTGATCAACCTATAGTACAGAGCCATCCTGGTGATCAACCTACAGTACAGAGCCATCCTGGTGATCAACCTACAGTACACGGCCATCCTGATGACAGCCATCCTGGTCATCGGCATACAGTACACAGCCATCCTGGTGATCAAACTACAGTACAAAGCCATCACAGCCATCCTGGTCATCGGCATACAGTACAGAGCCATCCTGGTGATCAACCTACAGTACACAGCCATCCTGGTGATCAACCTAAAGTACACAGCCATCCGGGTGATCAACCTACAGTACAGAGCCATCCTGGACATCGCCATACAGTACACAGCCATCCTGGTGATCAGCATACCGTACAGAGGCAACCTGGTGACTGGCATAGAGTATAGAGCCATCCTGGTGATCAGCCTACAGTACACAGCCATCATGGTGATCAGCCTACAGTACACAGCCATCATGGTGATCAGCCTACAGTACACAGCCATCATGGTGATCAGCCTACAGTACACTGCCATCCTGGTGATCAGCCTACAGTACACAGCCATCATGGTGATCAGCCTACAGTACACAGCCATCATGGTGATCAGGCTACAGTACACAGCCATCATGGTGATCAGCCTACAGTACACAGCCATCATGGTGATCAGGCTACAGTACACAGCCATCATGGTGATCAGCATACAGTACACTGCCATCCTGGTCATTGGCATAGAGTACAGAGCCATCCTGGTGATCAACATACAGTATAGAGTACTTTCTGGTCACTGGCATACTGTACTGAGCCAACCTGGTAATCAGCATACAGTACTGAACCAACCTGATGACCTGCATATAGCACAGAGTACATTCTGGCATTGGCGTTTCTATGATAGGTTCCATATGTGCGGTGCACATGGGCCCCTGGGTCTAGGTGGCCCCACACTGCACCTATGTTATACTTACCCTTCTGGATTCCCGTGTCGGGCGCTGCAGCCACGGTAAAAATTGCAACCAAAATGGCCGCCATGCATGCGCACTACTGAAATTAGTCTCCACAAAATGGCAGACATCATGTTTCCGGAGGCCTGTGCATGCACAGTAGACTTTGGCACGAAATTGCTATTAGGCATTACCGAGGGAATAGTGTATATCTGTATTATATTCAATGAAAGTTCACTTTTATTTTTTAATTTTTTGACTTTTTTGTGTATAATGTCCATTATACTGGAACCAGCGGGATGGCAGAGTTATCACTGTAGGTTTCCCAGATTTGTTTATTAGCCTGACACCCATAGCTCAGTAGACCATGAAGGAATAACACACCTCACTCTCAGTCCTCTGTGCTTACCAGACTGGGGGCTGCTGTTCATTTTGACAGGAGACCCCCGAAAAGGCCACGTAGCCTGCCTGTTATAGTAGAAACCAGCACAGGCCATCTACCCCTGGTAAATACTTACCTACTCTTCCAAAATGTTTGGAAGATGTCCAAACTTGGGACTCACAAGAGATTAGACTTACTTCCCGGTGAAATGTGTCATCGTGGACCTGCTTCCCAATCCGTGATATACATCAAACCATGGGCCTCTGCCTCAGGCTTTTCCTGGGTAGCATGGGCAAAAGGTTGGTTCTAAAGCGGAGTGGGAGAAGGGACCTTCTGACGTCACTAGGGGAGGAGACACGTCACAGGGGGGAGGAGCTACGTCCGAACAGGGTACCCGAAAAGTACCCTCGCGGGCTCGCTTCACTCGCCACGCTTCAGGATCGGTGGCTTGCTTTGCTCACCACCAGGTTACTGAAGGTAATAGTTGGTGGCGTGGATAGTAGAGGAACTATCCCGCTGTTCTAGCTCCTCCCCCTTGTGTCGTGGCTCCTCTCCCTGACGTAAAAGGTCCCTTAGCCCACTTGGATCTGGAATCTACTATGAACAAAAGGTCCGTAAGTATGCCTCTGGGGCTGCGTGAACATTGGGAAGTGGGCAGTGTGCTGATTTGTTTTTGTTTTTTTTATTATTATTTATTGCAAAAGAAAGGAAATATATTTGCCCTACTCCTTGGGGAAGATTAACTACCGTAAGAATGAATTTCTGTTGGCATTGATTACTGTGGTCTGGAACTTTAAAGGACGGAGTCAAAGGGCGCTCATTTCTACCCCCAAAAATACATACAATATGCCATAACAAGGATCAGAAGCCCATCTGGCATTCAATGGTGGAGGAACATTTTCACACTCTTTGCAACTGTTGCATTACATTTTTTAGGATTTTTAAATAGTTTTATCCCAGGAAATCTGAAATAAAAAAATTTTCATTCTACATTATTTTGCTTTTCTGCTGTACAATATTAGAACCTGTGTTTCAGACGTCTCCTAGTTACTGGCCTTCAAGGGTTAAAGTCTATAAAAGCCTGCAATAATGAAAATGGCAAAACAAGGCAATTTATGCTGATAAAATCTGTCTGCAGAGGCAAAGTTTTGTATGCATAATTTTAACACCACTGGAAATTATATATTGTTTCAGCAGGTGCTTGCGGTTTTTGAATTAATCTGTGAAAAGAGGGACGTAGCAACCGGGGAAGGGAAATACGTTCAGAGACATTTCTGCCAGTGGGTCTGTATCGTTAAATTGTTTTGTCGACAAAAATGATTTGGTAAACATGTATGATTGAAGTGACAGCCATTATACCTACACATCAGAAACCTTTCCTTCCCATGCCGTGTGTCTGAGTCTATTTCTGGTGACAGAATAAAGGGCTCTTTGTAGACAATGCTCGCACAATGGACGTGGTCGCTGTGGGGGGTTCTAAGCAACAGGGCAATGTGGCAGACTCTCAGAGAGTTCCTTAATTAGACGCATTGGATCAGAGTCTGCAGAGTACAGCAGTCCCACTGTGCAGCTGTGCAGCAATCAAATTGTCCAAATGCGCCAAACAATTCGCCGAAAAGGAGAGTGCGGCCCATGGCTCCTCAAATGACTGAACTCTCGGACCTATGTCAGTGCGACACCGCTATTAGTGAGGAAACGCCAGTACATCACAAACATCCTTCATTCATTCCACTTTTTATTTTTTACTTTTTTTTTTACAGACGAGCGATGATACCCTATTTTTGGATAGACGACACAGAGAGAAATCAAGACATCGCTTTTTCAACTTTGTAAATTCCAACTTCGGAGATAAAAACGAGCAAGATGACAAATTGTTTATTTTATTTTACATTTATTGACAGTGGGGGTAATTCCAAGTTGATCGCAGCAGAAATTTAGTTAGCAATTGGGCAAAACCATGTGCACTGCAGGGGAGGCAGATATAACATGTGCAGAGAGAGTTAGATTTGAGTGGGTTATTTTGTTTCTGTGCAGGGTAAATACTGGCTGCTTTATTTTTCCACTGCAAATTAGATTGCAGATTGAACTCACCACACCCAAATCTAACTCTCTCTGCACATGTTACATCTGCCTCCCCTGCAGTGCACATGGTTTTGCCCAATTGCTAACTAAATTCCTGCTGCCATCAACTTGGAATTACCCCCAGTGTCGGACTGGGGATTGAAGGGCCCACCGGGGATATGCAGTGATAGGGGCCCATGCTTAGGGGTGTGGCATTTCCAGAGTGGGTGTGGCCAGCCACCACAGAGGCTTGGCTAACCATTAGAGAGTTCATGGTCTTGGCCCCTTGATAAATATACATAGTAAATACTGCTAGTGCATGCATTATAATGTGTCAGATTAATAACAGCAATGCACTGTAGAAAATACACCATAGTCCTGTGTAGAATAAGGTAACATACAGTATGTATAATTCAAGTGCACAGTCTGGAACCTGATCCCTAGAGGAAGAGGAGGGCCCCCAGGCAGTAGGGCCCACCGGTGGTTTCCCCTGTACCCCCTATGGTCCAGTCCAACCCTGTTTATTGATATTGCTCCCCCATTCTACAGCACTCTGCATTCGTCAAACAAAGAAAAGTAATAAAATGAGACCATAAACAGAGAGAAAGCGGCAAGTGGCCCCTTTACGCAATTTTACATTCTACAAAATGACTAGTTACCAGCCCGTCAAAATGACGAAACACCATAACAGTACTCTTAGCGCCAGTGGCTGTGCACACCTGAACGGAGCAACACTTAAATTGCTCCGGTGGGCGACATCTAGTGGCCGACAGTGCAGAACAAACTTGAATCCCCCCCATAGAGGTGAGGAGCAGTGTTAGCAGCTTTATTATATAGGATAGCTGTTTAATACATGAGGTTAATTGCTACATATTACGTACAGTATTGCGTCAGCCAGATGGCAATGGTAGCTTGGTGGGTGATGTTATCATGACACAGAGCATTGTATTAGGATCAGAGAGTTGTTTCAACCTACAAAACAAACACATGTAAGTTTTGTTTGAACTGTGTGGAGTGGTGGGAATTGGGCAAAATAAAATAGATGGCTGCAAATTGGGTTGGATAGTCTAGGGATGTTGAGTGCTTCAGATGAAACTTGAAGGTTTGGAGGCTAGATAAAAGCTGTGTTATAAGTGAGAGGTCGTTCCAGAGAGTGGGTGCAGCATGAGGAAAGTTCTGTAACTTGGAGTGAAAGCAGTTATTGAGTGTGGATGAGATGCGAATGGGGTGTGTAGGGATATATTTTGAATGTATGTTGGTAGAGTTTTATTTATGGACTTCTATGTTAGTGGGAACCAATGAACAGACTTACAGAGGAGAGCAGCAATAATATAATATATTGTTTAGAAAATCTAACCATTGCACACTAGTAATGAGAGATTGCAGTAGTCAATGTGGGAGATCATGAGTGCATGAAACACATTATTTCAGTGTTGTGTGTGAGACACCTTGAATTGTTTCTTTGATAAACAGTATACTGTATATCACAGGATTTGGATGTGGGGAACAGAGGGCAGTTCTGAGTAATGAATAACAAGCTTCACTGGTGGAGTTTAGTGTCATGTATGGTATGGAGCTTCAGTTGACTGGTGGGAATATTATTGCGTTTGGTCTTTTGTAAGATTGCGCTTGAGGTGGTAAAATGACCACGGCCAACACAGATGGTCAGAGATCCAAAGAGTGAAGGCAATACTGAGTATCATAAAAACAGAGGTGATACTGAAATTTAAAGGAGTTCATTCATTTAACAATAAAAGTGGTGTACAGAGAGAAGACCTAGTCCAGAGCATTGTAATCTTCACCTGATAGAGGAAGGAGTAATCACTGCATGATGGAATAATGGTGGGAAGATACCGGTAGACAAAGAGAGATTACAGGTTTTAGGTAAGGTTAGGACGGGCACAGGAGACAGAGCTGTACTGATGTGTGAGGGTGTAGGATGAAGAGGAGAGGTAGTAGAGAAGGAGGATGAGAAGAGTGTAGATACTTCATCTTCACTTGTGGGATCAAATGAAGAGAAGGTGCCAGAGGGTTCAGAGAAGGGAAGGAGCAGGGTGCTGGTTGAGGAAGAGGAATCCATTTCATGTTGGATCCTATCAATCTGGCCTTTGAAGAAGGAACAAGATCTGAGGCACTAATGGTAATTGGACAGTATGGTGAGGGAGGATTGAGAACAGATTTAAATATATTAAAATGCATTTACTGTGTATTGCCACTATATATATATATATATATATATATAACGATAGCACTAATGTATGTTATCAATAATAAGAGATTTCTGATGCTTTTAGCTCATTAAGAGAATAAACCATGGTGCGTAGATAACACATAAAAGATAAGTAATGTCTCAAAAACATAGAATGAAGGGAATGAGAAGAGTTACTGAAGACTGCTTGTCTCTCCTCTGTGCCCATTAACATGAGACCATATTGCCCTCGTGATACCAAGCTGAGGCACAGCCCTGGAAGCTAGGAATACATTAGGCACGATTCTGACAAATTGTCATTACCGTTTCCATGACAACCTGAACAAAAAAAAATCCCATGTATGATAGTTGTGTTCTATGCGCCCGGCTTGAGAAAATCAAGGTTAATGACTCATTAGCTAAAACCATGAGAAATAAGAGAGGTTTTCAGTGTTTGCATGACAGGGCAGCCTCAGCGCACCTTGCAGGGACCTACTTACAAGTGCGGTTCAGCCAGGCTACGTGTAAGAAACTTATGTGAATTGAAGAACAATATTTTGTGAACGTTGATGGATGAACTTTATATTGTCAGCAGACTGTAAAAACCACAATGCCCGTGTAAATAACAGCTGGCATCAAGTGCGGGGAAGTTGATGTTTGCTGAGCAATTTTGCTCAGTGGAACAAGGAACTCTCCAGGCAAGATATGAGTTAGTCTGAAGAACAAAGTCATACTTACCATTCATGTGCCGCTCCCCGCCAAGGTCCTGAATTCTTCAAACTCAACACCCCCCTTGCTTGGTGCTTCAACCCCTTGCCAAGCCAAGGAAGTGCCCTTGCCCCATCTCATGTGAGCTTCTTATTTGTGAAAAGTGGGTGATCGTGATCTTGTTTCAGAGTTGGGTGGCATGGTAATATTACAGATGCCCACCTGAAGTTATTGGAATGGTTCTTCTTTTCCACATCTCTTCATAACTTACCTTTTAAAATAGTTACATACATTCTCTGGTTTTGGCGGATATTTCAGATATTAGCACCCTTCTCCCTTTGCTGGCTCTTACAAAAGACCAACCATAGATAAATATTAGTTGCTGCCCCTGGGCTGCTTGCAAACTTATCACGGGTCTTTGAATCACTCCGAGCACTTTACCAGTCTAATTGAATCTGCCCCTTCATTTCTTTTTCTCTTCCCCTATAGATTACATTGGTACAGTATTTGTCAGCGGGGTCAATGTACTAAGCCATGGGATCTCAAACTCGGTCCCCAGGACCCCACACAGTTCATGTTTTCCAGGTCCGCTGTGGATTTTTCATTAAGTGACAGTTGGTGATGCACAGTGCAACTGCCGGGTGACCTGGAAAACGTGACCTGTTTGGTGTCCTGAAGACCAAGCCTGAGAACCACTGTACCAAGCCTTGGACAGTGGTAAAGTGGAGAGAGATAAAGTACATGCCAATCAGTCATTTTACAAGCTGTGTTTGAAAACTGAGTTAGGAGCCTCTTCAAGGCTTAGTACATCTGCCCCAGAATTAGCTGTATTACATCTGTGTCTCTACAAGTGCATTAGAGAGGGAGTTTTAACAGGTGAGGGGGCCCGTGTGCACCCCCCTCCAAACCAGTTCTGGCAACCATGTGGCAGAAAAACTTGTGATACCCGCGCTGCAATTTTTCTGTCGATATTTGGAAATATGGTGCATGCATAGTAGAGGGCTGAGTATTTGATGTCTGCTAGTTTGGCGCCATCTTTCTGAATACAGTATGGAAGGATGGAGCCGCTCTGATCACTTATGGGGGTTTCTGCTGTACGGGATATCTCATGTGGCGCAGGACCCCCCTGGACCCATTACAGATACACCACTGATTATAGCCATGGATAGTTTACAGGAGGACTTTGCAGTCAGCTTACCACAAACCTCTACCTCCGCCTTAAATCCTACAACCAACTGTTATTGGAAAGTTGTTTGAGTTTAGACAATTTTATTTTATTAAATCTAAATTTTTTATTTTCCTTTTTTAATTCCTTTTTGTAGAGCCAGGTTGTGAAAACATTTTTCAGCCAGTTCCAGATCTCTAGATGTAACCTTCTGTAGGAATATTAGAAGCTCCCTTTGTGTTAGGAGTGGAAGAGAACCCGGTGTACGAATAAACAATCAGATAACCCCAGGGAAAATGTGCAGGAAGAGACAGTCTGGGGACTCATGTCCACTTTAGAGCCTTATGTCAGGAGGAGTTTGAGGATTAGAAGGTTTCCTCTGTATTTGAAGAGGTCCTGACTATCAGGACACTATTGTGCAATCCTTTAGAAGTCTGTACTATCAGGACACTATGGTGCAATCTTTTTGAGGTCTGGACTATCAGGACACTATGGTGCAATCCTTTACAAGTCTGTACCATCAGGACACTATGGTGCAATCTTTTAGAGGTCTGGACTATCAGGACACTATGGTGCAATCCTTTAGAAGTCTGTACTATTAGGACACTATGGTGCAATCTTTTAGAGGTCTGGACTATTAGGACACTATGGTGCAATCTTTTAGAGGTCCTGACAATCTGGACACTATGGTGCAATCTTTTAGAAATCTCGACTATCAGGACACTATGGTACAATATTTTAGAGGTCCTGACTATCTGGACACTATGGTGCAACCTATTAGAAATCTGGACTATCTGGGCACTATGGTGCACTCTTTTAGAAATCTGGACTATCGGGACACTATGGTGCAGTCTTTCATAAATCTGGACTATCAGGACACTATGGTGCAATCTTTTAGAGGTACTGATTCTTGGGACACTGTGCTGCAATCTTTTAGAGGTCCTGACTATCAGGACACTATGGTGCAATCTTTTATCAGGACACAATGGTGCAGTCTTTTAGAAGTCTGGAATGTCAGGACACTATGGTGCAATCTTTTAGAAGTCTGGAATATCAGGACACTATGGTGCAATTTTTAAGAGGTCCTAACTATGGTGACACTATGGTGCAATCTTCTAGAGGTCTTCACTATAGGAACACCATGGTGCAATCTGTTAGAGGTCCTCACTAAATGAACAACATGGTGCAATATTTTAGAGGTCCTCACTATAGGAACTCCATGGTGCTATCTTCTAGAGGTCCTCAATATAGGAACACCATGGTGCAATCTTTTAGAGGTCCTCACTATAGGAACACCATGGTGCAATCTTTTAGAGGTACTCATGATAGGAACACCATGGTGCTATCATCTAGAGGTCATCACTATAGGAACACCATGGTGCAATCTGTTAGAGGTCCTCACAATAGGAACACCATGGTGCAATCTTTTAGAGGTCCTCACTATGGGAACACTATGGTGCTATCTTCTAGAGGTCCTCACTATAGGAACACCATGGTGCAATCGTTTAGAGGTCCTCACTAAAGGAACAACATGGTGCAATCTTTTAGAGGTCCTCACTATAGGAACACCATGGTGCTATCTTCTAGAGGTCCTCAATATAGGAACACCATGGTGCAATCTTTTAGAGGTTCTCACTATAGGAACACCATGGTGCTATCTTCTAGAGGTCCTCACTATAGGAACACCATGGTGCGATCTTTTAGAGGTCCTCACTATAGGAACACCATGGTGCAATCTGTTAGAGGTCCTCACTAAAGGAACACCATGGTGCAATCTTTTAGAGGTCCTCACTATAGGAACACCATGGTGCTATCTTCGAGAGGTCCTCAATATAGGAACACTATGGTGCAATATTTTAGAGGTCCTCACTATAGGAACACCATGGTGGCATCTTCTAGAGGTCCTCACTATAGGAACACCATGGTGCTATTTTTTAGAGGTCCTCACCATAGGAACACCATGGTGCAATCTTCTAGAGGTCCTCACTATAGGAACACCATGGTGCAATCTTTTAAAGGTCCTCACTATAGGAACACCATAGTGCAATCTTCTAGAGGTCCTCACTATAGGAACACCATGGTGCAATCTTTTAAAAGTCCTCACTACAGGAACACCATGGTGCAATCTTCTAGAGGTCCTGACTATCTGGACACTATGGTGCAATCTGCACTGTGTGCAGGTAAATTCTGTGCATCTGTGGGATCAGGTATACACACCCTGACGGAGATCACTAGCACGTACAGATTGATCCATCCATTGACAGACTACACTCTTCATGAAGTGGACGTTTCTGGGTGGTGACCAAGAGAACGCAAAGAACTGTTCCGTCTCACAGGATTGTGAAGCAAGTGTTGTGGATGTGTAATCCAGGTTCCTTGCTCAATTTTAGCTTGTGGGAAAAAGATGGATGCTTGTTTCAGGCGGATCGGCTGCGGACGCAAAGACAGTGGACAGGATAGACCTCCACATGCAGATGCATGGATCTTAGGCATATACAGTTTGGGTTAACTATCGCATTAGTGTAAGGAAACAAGTACCTGCAGCGGCTGATCGCCAAAGCAGACGCAGATGCATCCGACACCGAATCAGGAGCAAAATGCACTCAGCTTCCAAAACCAAAAAAATAGTGCAGTGTCTTCAGATTCACTTTACAGCTGCGTCTGGCCACAGTTGCTTGCTCGGTCCATCAACGCGGCCTGCATATATTGCCACCTTCAAGCTAATGTAAACATAATTACTGACATTTTTCATTGCTACGTCTCGCCAGTAAAATAAGACCTGGTGCCCGAGTACATCACAAGCCAAAACATTATTAAAAAAAAAACAACACAACCCACACAACAGCTATTAGTTTACCTTGGGAGAAGATTACAGAGTTATCTCTCATTGTACCTTCTGAGCATTTTGTAATTGGTTTTCATTACTTACAAAAAAAAAAGCCTCTGAGCGCAGCACTGGGAAACTCACATTTACTAACTCTGATATTCGCTCCAAGGAAACTTTCACATCTCGCCGGTGTCTCAGGATTTGTCAGCAGGATAAGACAATGAGACACCACAGAGTAAACCGTAGGCCGCCCCCAGGGGTTCTGTGCAAACACTTGCATGCCAGTGATAGCCTTTTATATAGTGACAAGTGGGAAGAAGGATTCCTCTCTCCGCTCTTCCGTGTATCCATTGGGTATCCATTTTTTAGCAGCCTGATTGCACAGTGCAATGTCAGCCGCGTCTGCGAAGCCGGGGGGCCAGACTAGAAGGTAGACGCTATCACAGTTGCCTGTTTCCCTTACTGTCAGCAAATACGGCGGGGGAAGAGGACGGTAGCTTGAGGATTTTTCTTTTCGTATCATTATTATTTGTTTTTTTAAAAGCAAGCACTTAATTACAAACAGTATATCATCGTATATCGCACATGGGAGATTCACGGCTGTGCGCAGTTTTGCTTTTGTGCTTTTTAAATTACGGCTGAGCTCTCTGCCTGCACTGAGGAAAGTGTCTGCTGATTATTGCAGTCTGCAGACATTTGTTTAAAGGAAAAGACAAAAACTTAAATAAAATAAAAAATATTGTTGCATTTGGCGGCTCAGGGAAATATTCCTCCACTTGGTGGCTCAAGGAAATATTCTTCCACTTGGTGGCTCAAGGAAATATTCCTCCACTTGGCGGCTCAAGGAAATATTCTTCCACTTGGTGGCTCAAGGAAATATTCCTCCACTTGGCGGCTCAAGGAAATATTCCGGCACTTGGCGGCTCAAGGAAACAACATGTAACGGTCAGCGTTATCTTCACCAGTACGGCCTTTGTTACATTAAGGAAAGAATAATGGAGAGTCTGATTCTATTTCATGACAATCAGCAACATAAACACTTCATTATGATCAATGACTTGCTGGGATATTCAACTTGCCCCGAAGAGACATCGCGAGTAAAAACCCCCGATGTTTCTTCGGGTGTTGCGGTTGGGCTATTTGATTAGCTCGGCTGGTAAAATGTGCTTTCACACCCGTAAATGCACAGGTCCAGTGAAACGTGTGTTATCGGAGATTTTGCTTCGCCTGCTGGAGGCAGATGAGACAAAATCCCCGGTAAGCTGCGGCCCTCCCTCCCCCCCCGGCGAGACTTATCACCCAACAGTGATAGGTCAAATTGCATATTCCTCTAAGCTTCTGATAAAGTGAGTCAAAAAGATCCCCCCCAAAAATCAAAGAGTCACATGGGGCTAATTGCGATTCGCAGGCAAGCCCAAAGGCGGACACATTTCACGCTATTTAGCAGACTACTGTCCTTATTTATCAATGAGTGATACATTTCACTGTGAGTGATAAATTGCACCAGCCAATCCGCTCCTAACTGCCATGTTACAGGCTGCGTTTGAAAAATGACAGTTAGGAGCTGATTGGCGGGTGAAATGTATCACTCACAGTGAAATGTATCACTCATTGATAAATAAAGGCATACATATGCATTTTATAGCATCTATGAGCGGATCTGAGCTTAGTTGCAGCTTATTGACGTCTGGATGGGCGCTACTGTGTGACGCCTGGGCAGCAGTGGCGCCTTCGCAGACTGCATGTAGCCAGAGCTGCAGACTATTGTCAGTTGAGCATTTGGAGAGTGCACGCCACTTGCTGTCAGATCTTCTGCACCTAGCACAGATAATAGCGATGACGACGACTCTCATCGCAGGGGCGATACTGTAATATACTCAGCAGTTGGCCTGGAAAGAACTTA
This sequence comes from Pseudophryne corroboree, assembly GCF_028390025.1. Taxonomy (NCBI): domain Eukaryota; kingdom Metazoa; phylum Chordata; class Amphibia; order Anura; family Myobatrachidae; genus Pseudophryne; species Pseudophryne corroboree. The sequence continues at coordinate 1,032,302,467 of NC_086445.1, forward strand.
AAAAAGGGTGGAGCAAACTTTGCTGGGCACCAAAATATCTCTGCGCTGGTAAAATCCACACATTTCTGGCGGGCGCAGCTGACAACCAATACTATGGCGCCATGTCCTGGACTGAATGCCCCTCGTCTTCTTCTTTTTTTTTTTTTTAGAAATTCAGTCGGTGCTCACATTAGCTTCTCTCTAAAGGTTGGAAGCTGAAGGGTTATTGAAAACACTGTAGGATTTAATGCACAAAATAGACGGAAACAAATCCGAAAGATAACACAGAAGAATAAAAAGAAATGATTTTTGTAATTAACACATGTAGATCCACAGGGAAACAACGCCGGTGCTTGAGACAAAGAGTCTGCGCCGCGTCTTCTGATAACACTTGATGGGGAAGTGGAGAATGAATGACAGCTGGAGGATGTATTACACATTAAATGACATGTAAATATTGCAGGGTAATACTCTAATTAATTTGTTCTTTAGATTCGGCTGTTTTTGTGATTAGACTCGAACATATACAGTTACGTTGTAGCAGATGAAGAGTTTGGGACATCGATCCCTCAGACAGCAGAGTCTCAGGAGAGAACAAGTAGCCGTCTTCTCCATAGAATGTTTACAAGGCTGCAAACATATAGCGGGAACATAGGGGGTCACTCCGAGTTGATTGCTCGCTAGCTACTTTTTGCAGCGCTGCGATCAGATAGTCACCGCCCATAGGGGAGTGTATTTTCGCTTTGCAAGTGTGCGATTGCATGTGCAGCCGAGCGGTACAAAAACAGTTTGTGCAGTTTCTGAGTAGCCCAGGACTTACTCAGCCGCTGCGATCACTGCAGCCTGTCCGGTCCCGGAATTGACGTCAGACACCCGCCCTGCAAACGCTTGGACACGCCTGCGTTTTCCCAAACACTCCCAGAAAATGGTCAGTTGACACCCATAAACGCCCTCTTCCTGTCAATCTCCTTGCGATAGACTGTGCGAATGGATTCTTTGTTAAATCCATCGCTCAGCAATGATCCGCTTTGTACCCGTACGATGCGTCTGCGCATTGCGGTGAATACGCATGCGCAGTAGTGACTTGATTGCTGCGCTGCAAAAAACGGCAGCGTGTGAACAGGTCGGAATGACCCCTATAAGCCGTAACCTAGTCTTAGAATTTTGGTACCTTCAGCCAAATCCTGATTTGTTCACTGGCTACATTACGGCACCTTTACAGAGGGTCACAGAACATGGACGGGTGTGGTATGAATAGTCAACATCCGAATGCCGACATCCAAAATATCGCCATGTTATGCATGTCGGCTGTCTGAATGTCGACATGGATGTTAGGTCTAGAGTGATACTGCTGACATTCACAAATGCCAACGTGGGCAAAATGTAAACGTTTAATATGTTGACACCAGAATGCTGACATAAAATTTATACCATACTTTAGCTGACACCTTACCCTAACTCTAACCCTCACTCTAAAACTACAGTAACACTAAAATGTACTGTTGACATTCTTGTGTCAGCATGTTAAATTATGAACATGTCAACAGTTTGACCATTAACAGTTGTAAATGTCGACATCCATGCCCACATTCTGTCGACATTCCCAAAAAAAGTTGACTTTCTTACCAAATGGAAAGAATCCTGAAGGAAAGTGGGAAATGACGGTACTTAGGCCGTCATTCAGTATAGTTGGAGACACACCTCCTTGCTGCGTCTGCGATCACAGTACTGCGACCGGACTCGCAGCCAGGGGATCAAACATTGCGTCCATTAGTTGCGATGGTCATCTGCGACAACACTTAGAAATCACATAAGACCCAACCCGGAAAAAGGGGCATGGTCTCTGGTGGGAGTGGCATGGCTTTACCCGAGTGGGCGCGGTCACGCATCATGGACCCATTTAAATGTTAGTAAATGTGTGTATTAACCCTGGAAGCCCAACATCATAATTGTTGAAATGTTAACATTGCCTTTTAGTTATAATTCTATACCAAACACTAACCCAAATCCTGCTAGAGGTGAGCTGCAGGCCTTTAGACACCATACACCCTGCCGCTAACCTATTAAAGTGCAAGCATACTGAAGCCCTAACAGAGTCTAGGCGACCTAGAGGAAACTAGAGATGAGCGGGTTCGGTTCCTCGGAATCCGAACCCGCCCGAACTTCATGATTTTTTACACGGATCCGAGCGACTCGGATCTTCCCGCCTTGCTCGGTTAACCCGAGCGCGCCCGAACATCATCATGACGCTGTCGGATTCTCGCGAGGCTCGGATTCTATTGCGAGACTCGGATTCTATATAAGGAGCCGCGCGTCGCCGCCATTTTACACGTGCATTGAGATTGATAGTGAGAGGACGTGGCTGGCGTCCTCTCCGTTTAGAGAAGAAATAGATAGGAGAGTGAGAGTGAGACAGTGACACTTCATTTACTGGAGCTTAGGAGGAGTACTCAGACAGAGAGTGCAGAATTTTGCTGATAGTATTAGTTAGTTATACTAGTGACAGAGTGAGACAGTGACACTTCATTTACTGGAGCTTAGGAGGAGTACTCAGACAGAGAGTGCAGAATTTTGCTGATAGTATTAGTTAGTTATACTAGTGACTGACCAGTGACCACCAGTGCAGTTTTATATTATTTAATATAATCCGTTCTCTGCCTGAAAAAACGATACACAGTGACTCAGTCACATACCATATCTGTGCTCAGCCCAGTGTGCTGCATCATCTATGTATAATATCTGACTGTGCTCACACAGCTTAATTGTGGGGGAGACTGGGGAGCAGTTAGGTTATAGCAGGAGCCAGGAGTACATATTAAAATTAAACAGTGCACACTTTTTTTCTGCAGGAGTGCCACTGCCAGTGTGACTGACCAGTGACCTGACCACCAGTATAGTATACTATATTGTATTGTGATTGACTGTCTGCCTGTAAAAGTTAAACACACGTCGTGTGACTTGTGTGGTGTTTTTTTATTCTATAAAATAAAAAACTCATTCTGCTGACAGACAGTGTCCAGCAGGTCCGTCATTATATAATATATACCTGTCCGGCTGCAGTAGTGATATATATATATTTTTTATATCATTATTTATCATCCAGTCGCAGCAGACACAGTACGGTAGTTCACGGCTGTAGCTACCTCTGTGTCGGCACTCGGCAGTCCATCCATAATTGTATACCACCTACCCGTGGTTTTTTTTTTCTTTCTTCTTTATACATACTACATCTCATTATCATCCAGGCTATATTAGCAGCAGACACAGTACAGTACGGTAGTCCACGGCTGTAGCTACCTCTGTGTCGGCACTCGGCAGTCCGTCCATAATTGTATACCACCTACCCGTGTTTTTTTTTTTTCTTTCTTCTTTATACATACTACATCTCATTATCATCCAGTCTATATTAGCAGCAGACACAGTACAGTACGGTAGTCCACGGCTGTAGCTACCTCTGTGTCGGCACTCGGCAGTCCGTCCATAATTGTATACCACCTACCCGTGGTTTTTTTTTTCTTTCTTCTTTATACATACTACATCTCATTATCAACCAGTCTATATTAGCAGCAGACACAGTACGGTAGTCCATGGCTGTAGCTACCTCTGTGTCGGCACTCGGCAGTCCGTCCATAATTGTATACCACCTACCCGTGGTTTTTTTTTTCTTTCTTCTTTATACATACTACATCTCATTATCATCCAGTCTATATTAGCAGCAGACACAGTACAGTACGGTAGTCCACGGCTGTAGCTACCTCTGTGTCGGCACTCGGCAGTCCATCCATAATTGTATACCACCTACCCGTGGTTTTTTTCCCTTTCTTCTTTATACATACTACATCTCATTATCATCCAGTCTATATTAGCAGCAGACACAGTACAGTATGGTAGTCCACGGCTGTAGCTACCTCTGTGTCGGCACTCGGCAGTCCGTCCATAATTGTATACCACCTACCCGTGGTTTTTTTTTTCTTTCTTCTTTATACATACTACATCTCATTATCATCCAGTCTATATTAGCAGCAGACACAGTACAGTACGGTAGTCCACGGCTGTAGCTACCTCTGTGTCGGCACTCGGCAGTCCGTCCATAATTGTATACCACCTACCCGTGGTTTTTTTTTTTCTTTCTTCTTTATACATACTACATCTCATTATCAACCAGTCTATATTAGCAGCAGACACAGTACGGTAGTCCACGGCTGTAGCTACCTCTGTGTCGGCACTCGGCAGTCCGTCCATAATTGTATACCACCTACCCGTGGTTTTTTTTTCCTTTCTTCTTTATACATACTACATCTCATTATCATCCAGTCTATATTAGCAGCAGACACAGTACAGTACGGTAGTCCACGGCTGTAGCTACCTCTGTGTCGGCACTCGGCAGTCCATCCATAATTGTATACCACCTACCCGTGGTTTTTTTCCCTTTCTTCTTTATACATACTACATCTCATTATCATCCAGTCTATATTAGCAGCAGACACAGTACAGTACGGTAGTCCACGGCTGTAGCTACCTCTGTGTCGGCACTCGGCAGTCCGTCCATAATTGTATACCACCTACCCGTGGTTTTTTCTTTCTTTCTTCTTTATACATACTACATCTCATTATCATCCAGTCTATATTATCAGCAGACACAGTACAGTACGGTAGTCCACGGCTGTAGCTACCTCTGTGTCGGCACTCGGCAGTCCGTCCATAATTGTATACCACCTACCCGTGGTTTTTTTTTTCTTTCTTCTTTATACATACTACATCTCATTATCAACCAGTCTATATTAGCAGCAGACACAGTACGGTAGTCCACGGCTGTAGCTACCTCTGTGTCGGCACTCGGCAGTCCGTCCATAATTGTATACCACCTACCCGTGGTTTTTTTTTCCTTTCTTCTTTATACATACTACATCTCATTATCATCCAGTCTATATTAGCAGCAGACACAGTACAGTACGGTAGTCCACGGCTGTAGCTACCTCTGTGTCGGCACTCGGCAGTCCGTCCATAATTGTATACCACCTACCCGTGGTTTTTTTTTCTTTCTTCTTTATACATACTACATCTCATTATCATCCAGTCTATATTAGCAGCAGACACAGTACAGTACGGTAGTCCACGGCTGTAGCTACCTCTGTGTCGGCACTCGGCAGTCCGTCCATAATTGTATACCACCTACCCGTGGTTTTTTTTTTCTTTCTTCTTTATACATACTACATCTCATTATCATCCAGTCTATATTAGCAGCAGACACAGTACAGTACGGTAGTCCACGGCTGTAGCTACCTCTGTATCGGCACTCGGCAGTCCATCCATAATTGTATACTAGTATCCATCCATCTCCATTGTTTACCTGAGGTGCCTTTTAGTTGTGCCTATTAAAATATGGAGAACAAAAATGTTGAGGTTCCAAAATTAGGGAAAGATCAAGATCCACTTCCACCTCGTGCTGAAGCTGCTGCCACTAGTCATGGCCGAGACGATGAAATGCCAGCAACGTCGTCTGCCAAGGCCGATGCCCAATGGCATAGTACAGAGCATGTCAAATCCAAAACACCAAATATCAGTAAAAAAAGGACTCCAAAACCTAAAATAAAATTGTCGGAGGAGAAGCGTAAACTTGCCAATATGCCATTTACCACACGGAGTGGCAAGGAACGGCTGAGGCCCTGGCCTATGTTCATGGCTAGTGGTTCAGCTTCACATGAGGATGGAGACACTCAGCCTCTCGCTAGAAAAATGAAAAGACTCAAGCTGGCAAAAGCAGTAGCACCGCAAAGAACTGTGCGTTCTTCGAAATCCCAAATCCACAAGGAGAGTCCAATTGTGTCGGTTGCGATGCCTGACCTTCCCAACACTGGACGTGAAGAGCATGCGCCTTCCACCATTTGCACGCCCCCTGCAAGTGCTGGAAGGAGCACCCGCAGTCCAGTTCCTGATAGTCAGATTGAAGATGTCAGTGTTGAAGTACACCAGGATGAGGAGGATATGGGTGTTGCTGGCGCTGGGGAGGAAATTGACCAGGAGGATTCTGATGGTGAGGTGGTTTGTTTAAGTCAGGCACCCGGGGAGACACCTGTTGTCCGTGGGAGGAATATGGCCGTTGACATGCCTGGTGAAAATACCAAAAAAATCAGCTCTTCGGTGTGGAAGTATTTCACCAGAAATGCGGACAACATTTGTCATGCCGTGTGTTCCCTTTGTCAAGCTGTAATAAGTAGGGGTAAGGACGTTAACCACCTCGGAACATCCTCCCTTATACGTCACCTGCAGCGCATTCATAATAAGTCAGTGACAAGTTCAAAAACTTTGGCCGACAGCGGAAGCAGTCCACTGACCAGTAAATCCCTTCCTCTTGTAACCAAGCTCACGCAAACCACCCCACCAACTCCCTCAGTGTCAATTTCCTCCTTCCCCAGGAATGCCAATAGTCCTGCAGGCCATGTCACTGGCAATTCTGACGAGTCCTCTCCTGCCTGGGATTCCTCCGATGCATTCTTGCGTGTAACGCCTACTGCTGCTGGCGCTGCTGTTGTTGCTGCTGGGAGTCGATGGTCATCCCAGAGGGGAAGTCGTAAGCCCACTTGTACTACTTCCAGTAAGCAATTGACTGTCCAACAGTCCTTTGCGAGGAAGATGAAATATCACAGCAGTCATCCTGCTGCAAAGCGGATAACTGAGGCCTTGACAACTATGTTGGTGTTAGACGTGCGTCCGGTATCCGCCGTTAGTTCACAGGGAACTAGACAATTTATTGAGGCAGTGTGCCCCCGTTACCAAATACCATCTAGGTTCCACTTCTCTAGGCAGGCGATACCGAGAATGTACACGGACGTCAGAAAAAGACTCACCAGTGTCCTAAAAAATGCAGTTGTACCCAATGTCCACTTAACCACGGACATGTGGACAAGTGGAGCAGGGCAGGGTCAGGACTATATGACTGTGACAGCCCACTGGGTAGATGTATGGACTCCCGCCGCAAGAACAGCAGCGGCGGCACCAGTAGCAGCATCTCGCAAACGCCAACTCTTTCCTAGGCAGGCTACGCTTTGTATCACCGCTTTCCAGAATACGCACACAGCTGAAAACCTCTTACGGCAACTGAGGAAGATCATCGCGGAATGGCTTACCCCAATTGGACTCTCCTGTGGATTTGTGGCATCGGACAACGCCAGCAATATTGTGTGTGCATTAAATATGGGCAAATTCCAGCACGTCCCATGTTTTGCACATACCTTGAATTTGGTGGTGCAGAATTTTTTAAAAAACGACAGGGGCGTGCAAGAGATGCTGTCGGTGGCCAGAAGAATTGCGGGACACTTTCGGCGTACAGGCACCACGTACAGAAGACTGGAGCACCACCAAAAACTACTGAACCTGCCCTGCCATCATCTGAAGCAAGAAGTGGTAACGAGGTGGAATTCAACCCTCTATATGCTTCAGAGGTTGGAGGAGCAGCAAAAGGCCATTCAAGCCTATACAATTGAGCACGATATAGGAGGTGGAATGCACCTGTCTCAAGTGCAGTGGAGAATGATTTCAACGTTGTGCAAGGTTCTGATGCCCTTTGAACTTGCCACACGTGAAGTCAGTTCAGACACTGCCAGCCTGAGTCAGGTCATTCCCCTCATCAGGCTTTTGCAGAAGAAGCTGGAGACATTGAAGGAGGAGCTAACACGGAGCGATTCCGCTAGGCATGTGGGACTTGTGGATGGAGCCCTTAATTCGCTTAACAAGGATTCACGGGTGGTCAATCTGTTGAAATCAGAGCACTACATTTTGGCCACCGTGCTCGATCCTAGATTTAAAACCTACCTTGGATCTCTCTTTCCGGCAGACACAAGTCTGCTGGGGTTGAAAGACCTGCTGGTGAGAAAATTGTCAAGTCAAGCGGAACGCGACCTGTCAACATCTCCTCTTTCACATTCTCCCGCAACTGGGGGTGCGAGGAAAAGGCTCAGAATTCCGAGCCCACCCGCTGGCGGTGATGCAGGGCAGTCTGGAGCGACTGCTGATGCTGACATCTGGTCCGGACTGAAGGACCTGACAACGATTACGGACATGTCGTCTACTGTCACTGCATATGATTCTCTCAACATTGAAAGAATGGTGGAGGATTATATGAGTGACCGCATCCAAGTAGGCACGTCACACAGTCCGTACTTATACTGGCAGGAAAAAGAGGCAATTTGGAGGCCCTTGCACAAACTGGCTTTATTCTACCTAAGTTGCCCTCCCACAAGTGTGTACTCCGAAAGAGTGTTTAGTGCCGCCGCTCACCTTGTCAGCAATCGGCGTACGAGGTTACATCCAGAAAATGTGGAGAAGATGATGTTCATTAAAATGAATTATAATCAATTCCTCCGCGGAGACATTGACCAGCAGCAATTGCCTCCACAAAGTACACAGGGAGCTGAGATGGTGGATTCCAGTGGGGACGAATTGATAATCTGTGAGGAGGGGGATGTACACGGTGATATATCGGAGGATGATGATGAGGTGGACATCTTGCCTCTGTAGAGCCAGTTTGTGCAAGGAGAGATTAATTGCTTCTTTTTTGGGGGGGGTCCAAACCAACCCGTCATATCAGTCACAGTCGTGTGGCAGACCCTGTCACTGAAATGATGGGTTGGTTAAAGTGTGCATGTCCTGTTTTGTTTATACAACATAAGGGTGGGTGGGAGGGCCCAAGGACAATTCCATCTTGCACCTCTTTTTTCTTTTATTTTTCTTTGCGTCATGTGCTGTTTGGGGAGGGTTTTTTTGGAAGGGACATCCTGCGTGACACTGCAGTGCCACTCCTAGATGGGCCCGGTGTTTGTGTCGGCCACTAGGGTCGCTTATCTTACTCACACAGTCAGCTACCTCATTGCGCCTCTTTTTTTCTTTGCGTCATGTGCTGTTTGGGGAGGGTTTTTTGGAAGGGACATCCTGCGTGACACTGCAGTGCCACTCCTAGATGGGCCCGGTGTTTGTGTCGGCCACTAGGGTCGCTTATCTTACTCACACAGTCAGCTACCTCATTGCGCCTCTTTTTTTCTTTGCGTCATGTGCTGTTTGGGGAGGGTTTTTTGGAAGGGACATCCTGCGTGACACTGCAGTGCCACTCCTAGATGGGCCCGGTGTTTGTGTCGGCCACTAGGGTCGCTTATCTTACTCACACAGCTACCTCATTGCGCCTTTTTTTTTCTTTGCGTCATGTGCTGTTTGGGGAGGGTTTTTTGGAAGGGACATCCTGCGTGACACTGCAGTGCCACTCCTAGATGGGCCCGGTGTTTGTGTCGGCCACTAGGGTCGCTTATCTTACTCACACAGTCAGCTACCTCATTGCGCCTCTTTTTTTCTTTGCGTCATGTGCTGTTTGGGGAGGGTTTTTTGGAAGGGACATCCTGCGTGACACTGCAGTGCCACTCCTAGATGGGCCCGGTGTTTGTGTCGGCCACTAGGGTCGCTTATCTTACTCACACAGTCAGCTACCTCATTGCGCCTCTTTTTTTCTTTGCGTCATGTGCTGTTTGGGGAGGGTTTTTTGGAAGGGACATCCTGCGTGACACTGCAGTGCCACTCCTAGATGGGCCCGGTGTTTGTGTCGGCCACTAGGGTCGCTTATCTTACTCACACAGCTACCTCATTGCGCCTCTTTTTTTCTTTGCGTCATGTGCTGTTTGGGGAGGGTTTTTTGGAAGGGCCATCCTGCGTGACACTGCAGTGCCACTCCTAGATGGGCCCGGTGTTTGTGTCGGCCACTAGGGTCGCTTATCTTACTCACACAGTCAGCTACCTCATTGCGCCTCTTTTTTTCTTTGCGTCATGTGCTGTTTGGGGAGGGTTTTTTGGAAGGGCCATCCTGCGTGACACTGCAGTGCCACTCCTAGATGGGCCCGGTGTTTGTGTCGGCCACTAGGGTCGCTTATCTTACTCACACAGTCAGCTACCTCATTGCGCCTCTTTTTTTCTTTGCGTCATGTGCTGTTTGGGGAGGGTTTTTTGGAAGGGCCATCCTGCGTGACACTGCAGTGCCACTCCTAGATGGGCCCGGTGTTTGTGTCGGCCACTAGGGTCGCTTATCTTACTCACACAGTCAGCTACCTCATTGCGCCTCTTTTTTTCTTTGCGTCATGTGCTGTTTGGGGAGGGTTTTTTGGAAGGGCCATCCTGCGTGACACTGCAGTGCCACTCCTAGATGGGCCCGGTGTTTGTGTCGGCCACTAGGGTCGCTTATCTTACTCACACAGTCAGCTACCTCATTGCGCCTCTTTTTTTCTTTGCGTCATGTGCTGTTTGGGGAGGGTTTTTTGGAAGGGCCATCCTGCGTGACACTGCAGTGCCACTCCTAGATGGGCCCGGTGTTTGTGTCGGCCACTAGGGTCGCTTATCTTACTCACACAGTCAGCTACCTCATTGCGCCTCTTTTTTTCTTTGCGTCATGTGCTGTTTGGGGAGGGTTTTTTGGAAGGGCCATCCTGCGTGACACTGCAGTGCCACTCCTAGATGGGCCCGGTGTTTGTGTCGGCCACTAGGGTCGCTTATCTTACTCACACAGTCAGCTACCTCATTGCGCCTCTTTTTTTCTTTGCGTCATGTGCTGTTTGGGGAGGGTTTTTTGGAAGGGCCATCCTGCGTGACACTGCAGTGCCACTCCTAGATGGGCCCGGTGTTTGTGTCGGCCACTAGGGTCGCTTATCTTACTCACACAGTCAGCTACCTCATTGCGCCTCTTTTTTTCTTTGCGTCATGTGCTGTTTGGGGAGGGTTTTTTGGAAGGGACATCCTGCGTGACACTGCAGTGCCACTCCTAGATGGGCCCGGTGTTTGTGTCGGCCACTAGGGTCGCTTATCTTACTCACACAGCGACCTCGGTGCAAATTTTAGGACTAAAAATAATATTGTGAGGTGTGAGGTATTCAGAATAGACTGAAAATGAGTGGAAATTATGGTTTTTGAGGTTAATAATACTTTGGGATCAAAATGACCCCCAAATTCTATGATTTAAGCTGTTTTTTAGGGTTTTTTGAAAAAAACACCCGAATCCAAAACACACCCGAATCCGACAAAAAAAATTCGGTGAGGTTTTGCCAAAACGCGGTCGAACCCAAAACACGGCCGCGGAACCGAACCCAAAACCAAAACACAAAACCCGAAAAATTTCCGGCGCTCATCTCTAGAGGAAACCCATGCAAAAATACCTACTGGATATGCAAACTCCACACAGATAGGATCCTAGTTGGAATCAAATCCATGACCCTATTGTGGTGAGGTCACAATGCTAGCCATGGTGCCACCATTCAGCACTTTTCCACCATGCCGCGCAATTATCAGCACCAGCTGTAACTTTATGCCGCGTCCGTGGTATTAACCATTACAATTGAGGCAAGTCCGGTTTTGGGGCCACCCCACCTGCATGTGGAGCATTGAGCAGTACCCTGACACAGAAGCCTTACTTGCAGGTGAAAATGAAATGAAATCTGCTCGCAGTAACGTTGCACGCACCAATTACTGTAACCATTCTCTGCTCGCTAATCAAAGCGTTTACATATTTTGTGGATGTTAAGAACCTGAGCTCTCAGCTACGTGAGGTTAACAAGAACTCGTCAGCATCCAGCCAGCCAACCACAATGTCATCGTGGAGCGCGATAACACGGTGCGGAATTGTGAGACTCCTTCTATTGAGCTTAGCCTTTTTGTTCTATTGTAACCGCCGTCTAGAATTACTCGTGTATATAATAGTCATTTAGGATTAAAGTGTTTTATTTGCACAACTTTTATAGAACTGTAATAATGAACCACCGGCATTCGCGGCTAAGGAAATGTTTCTCAGAATTCTCCTTGGCTCCGCACAGTGGGTTACAGAGGAGGAATAATAGACAGCTGTGTCAGTCGGTCGTCCTGTGACAATAACGGCAGTCACTTATCTTTGTATATGTAAGTGGCAGTAAACGCAGCGCCTTGCTGTTTACCATTCACGTTTCAGCTTCGTTTGCTTAACTAACAATAAAACCACAAAAGTCCATTTAGTAGTAAATATTGAGTACGATGATTGGGGATACGGTTCTTAGGCCGTCCTCACTTAGGTCGACACTCAATAGGTCGGCCACTATTGGTCGACATGCATTAGGTCGACGCATGGGAAAGGTCGACGTGAGCATCAGGCAGACACGGCGAAAGTCGACAAATGAGAAGGTCGACGTGAGTTTTTCACAATTTTTTTACGTTTTCAAACTTTACGATCCATGCGGACTACGATTCAGAATAGTAGACTGTGACAAGCGCAGCGAGGCACTTTGCCGTTTGCTCGCCATGCAAAGGGACGCGGTGCACTAATTGGGGTTCCCGGTCACTTTACGAAGAAAACGACACAAAAAGAACTTTAAAAAAATATAACTACTTTTTTAAGGTGTCGACCTACTGCCTGTCGACCAATAGTGTTCAACCTAATGAATGTCGACCAAAATAGGGTCGACCCAACAAACCCATTCCGATGATTGTTCCTCCAGCAAATTTAAGTTTCATATGTGTCATGTTTTTTGGCAACTAAATATTAAGGGGCTCATTTATCAATGAGTGATAAAACTCGTTGTGAATGATACAACTCATTGCGTATGATACATGGTGCTCCACCCAATCAGCTCCCAACTGTCATGTGTTCAGCTTCCAACTGTCACTGAATGCCTCTCTGCTGTTTCATCTTGGATGACATCTCGCCACCTCAAACTTTATATTTTCCAAAACAGAGTTAATTATATTTCCACCGGCCAATAGTAGTTACCTACCTGATATCTCTATCACTGTTGATAACTCATCAATCATCCCTACCCCACAAGCTCGCTGCCTAGGTGTCATCCCTGACACTCTGATCTGTCCTTTGTTCCCCACATTCAATCTGTTTCAAAATCATGTTACATTCATCTAAGAAACATATGTACAACCATGCAATACAGTAGGTAGCACCTATCCTTGTGTATCAATGCCTATTTCCCTATAGAGTGTAAGCTTACGAGCAGGGCCTTCCTACCTCCATGACTGTTTGTTATTACCCAGTTTTCTTTTATCATTGTGTCCAGTTGTAAAGTGCAACGGAATTTGCTGTAATATATAAGAAACTGTTAATACAGTAAATGAATAAATAAAATAAACTGTCATGTGTTTGAAAAATGACAGTTTGGAGCTGATTGGCTGAGGCACCATTTATCATATGCAACAAGTTTTATCACTCTTTCAGAAATAGGCCCCTAAGTCTGAAGTCGGTCGAGGGTTTTGCATCAGACACGCAATCCAGGTATAACAGAGGAGGGGATCATGTGGAACCTCCGTCTAGTTTGGTTCTGGATCTGCGGGAAAAAATGTGCAGATCTCTTGTGCGGGTGCTGGCAGGGATATATAGTGTACTGGTGCAGGGTATCCAGTGAGGTCCTGATCTCATAATAGATTCACCCTGCTCCATTATAGATACACCCCTGCTCCATTATAGATACACCCTGTGTATGGGAAAATGTCAAAATGTATTGCATGTCTCTCATACAAGCTATGGCAGCTGCCTGATAACAGGGATGCACTGTATCTGTTATCTGCAATGATTGACAGATGCTGTGACCCCACTGGCCAGCTACTGTCTTGTTCCTCAATGGTTTTGTAGGCATGCTCCAAATGATCTGCTAAGTTTGCAACCACTGTAACATTCATGCAGGTTGCAGATTTAGCCGGATCTGGTTATTACCACATAAACTGCAATCACCCCCCCGGCTAACCCTTAATTACCGCCATGAAAAAGGCTGAGTCAGGAAGCGGGCCTCAGACGTACATTATTCAGTCATATTCGTTTTGCAGTGATGGTCTAAGAGACGTTAATGGATGGCGTTACAGTGGAATACAGACAGGGCTCATTGCTGTGCTTGGGAAGACCTGCAAGGTGGGTTTAAAAAAATAAACAAGAGAATAGCGGAAGAACGGACGCTGCTGCTTTCTTATTGAAATCTCAAGCGTTATTCTTTTACATACTATATATTTTTAATTGGTGAAGCCTCACTACAGTCCAAGGGCACCCTGAAAATAATAGAGCCCTGTTTTTATTTAAGGAGCAATGTCTATTTGCACAAATGCATTGTATATCCCGCACCGCTGGAGGGGGTGTGTCCACACCAATTTTTTTTTTTGGGGGGGCTGTATCTTCCTAGCAGGTTCTGGTACTTGGAGATGCCCCCACCTTCAGCACCTGGTTACGTCGTCTCTGTATTTTAGTGTCCGCCTTTGGAGGAGGTGGGGGTGGTATGGCACTAAGGGTTTGCTTCTAGGCTGTCACATCTAGGAACTGTGTGATTGAGGGATTGCTTCTACTTTTTGGGGACCATAGCCTGGATATTGTGGCTGACCTGCCCTGTTGGGTCCCTCTGTCTATGGTTTTGTAGACCTATTCCCAGAACTCATCTCATCCCATGGATACTTGTCTTGCACCTGTCTCAGTCCTGTCTGCCGATCACCTTCTCCAGCTGCACCTCATGCTGTACAACTCGTACTGTACATCTGTCCGTGCGCCAGTTCCTCATTTACAGTCGTTGCTGGCTGTGTCTCCATCTGCTTGTAGCGCTTGTACAGAACCTGCAGATAAAGGTCTAAAACTGAGTCCTGAACTTCATAATGCAGCCAATATCTGGTGGGCGCTCTCAGAGAAACAGCAGTGCCTAAAGGTGAGAAGGATTAGAGCTTGGCTTTTGGTGTTTATTTTGTGCATAAATTCACATTGTAAAAATTAATATTTTTCACTCAAATTTACAAACAAGCTCTTGCTGGAAGGTGGCTCTGATAACAGCCCGTCCTGGGCCCTCATTCCGAGTTGTTCGCTCGCAAGCCGCTTTTTGCAGCAGTGCACACGCTAAGCCGCCGCCCTCTGGGAGTGAATCTTAGCTTAGCAGAATTGCGAACGAAAGATTCGCAATATTGCGAAAAGATTTTTCTGTGCAGTTTCTGAGTAGCTCGAGCAGAGCCGGCCTTAGGCATAGGCAAACTAGGCAATTGCCTAGGGCATTTGATATGCCTAGGGGCATCAGCAGCTTCTGCTGATTAAAATGATATGCGGCATGCCTATATTCTGTGTGTAGCATTTAATATGCAGATACAGACACAGTCTCACACAGTATATAGGCATGCTGCATATCATTTTAATCAGCAGAAGCTGGTTGTGCATCCTAGCCACATAGCAATGCAAATAAGATGCATTTTCATTAAAAAAGGTGCCAGATGTTAGCATTGAGGCAATATTTATGAGGACACATCTGTATCCAAGCAGAGGCAGAGGTTACAGTGTTAGTGCATGGCAGACAGTGTGATTGCTGTGGGCATGTGAGTGGGTTGGTTGTGCAGTAGTGTTCGGAATATGTGTAAGGAGCATTATGTGTGTCATGTAAAAATGCATTAATAATGTGCAACATATGTGTAAGGGGCACTATGTGTGTCATTATGTGTATAAGGGCATTAATAATGTGCGGCATATGTGTAAAAAGGTACTACTGTATGTGTGTCATTATGTGTATAGAGGTACTAATAATGTGCAGCAAATGTGTAGGGGGCACTATGTGTGTCATTATGTGTATAAGGGCATTAATAATGTGCGGCTTATGTGTAAGGGACATTATGTGTAAAAGGGCATTAATAAAGGTTGTCATAATGTGTAGGGCGCATTATGTTTATAAGGACATTAATAATGTGTCTCATGTGTAAGGGGCATTACTGTGTGGAATTATGTGTATAAATGCATTACTAATGTGTGGCATTATGTGTATAAGGTGCTCTAATATGTGGCGTTGCGTATAAAAAGGGCACTACTATGTCGTCTAATTTGAATAAAGAGCAATAGGGTGTGATGTAATGTGAATAAGGCTCTACTGTGAGTAGTAACGTTTATAAGGTAAAGTGATACTACTGTGGGATGTAATATGAATTATGAACACTATCGCATGATCAAATGTGAATGAAGTTGCAGTACTGTGTGGCGCAATTGGAATTGGAGTTACTATTGTGTGGCCATGCCCCTTGCCAGCAAAAACACACCCCTTTTTGGGCTGTGCGCCAAATGTGCAAATTGTTCCTATTTAAAATATATGGGGTACAAACACCAAAATAAGGACTGCTATGGGTGAGGGGTGATGGTGCTGGGAAAGAAGTGCAAGGTCAGAGGCGGAACCAGCGGTGGTGCAAGGGGGCACCAGCCAAAATCTTGCCTAGGGCATCATATTGGTTAGGGCCGGCTCTGAGCTCGAGACTTACTCCTACACTGCGATCAGCTCAGTGCTTGTCGTTCCTGGTTTGACGTCACAAACACACCCAGCGTTCGCCCAGACACTCCCCCGTTTCTCCAGCCACTCCCGCGTTTTTCCCAGAAACGGCAGCGTTTCTTCACACACACCCATAAAACGGCCAGTTTCTGCCCAGAAACACCCACTTCCTGTCTATCACACTCCGATCACCAGAACGAAGAAAAAACCTCGTAATGCCGTGAGTAAAATACCAAACTTCTTAGCAAATTTACTTGGCGCAGCCGCAGTGCGAACATTGCGCATGCACAGTTAGCGGAAAATCGCTGCGATGCGAAAAAAATTAACGAGCGAACAACTCGGAATGAGGGCCCTGGTCAAGACTGCAAGCAGAGTGATATCTTGCGCCTAGTTTGGGTTACCCATAGCCAATGTGCACCACAGCCGTTGGCCGGCGCATGCCTCACTGGGGGCCGACGAATCCCCCTCTTTCCAAATCTGGGGGAGATGTACTAAGCAGTGGTAAGCGTGAAGAAGTGAGCCAGTGGAGAAGTTGCCCATGGCAACCAATCAGCATTGAAGTTACATTTGTAATTTGCATACTGTAAAATTATACAGATCAGCTGATTGGGTGCCATGGGCAGCTTCTCCACAGGCTCACTTCTCCACTCTTTTCACTGCTTAGTACATCTGCCACATAGTCTATTACAGGCTAACGCCTTCTGTAGATGGCATTAGCTATCAGGCGCCAAGATATGGAATGCTCAGCAATCCAGAGCTTGATAAATCCAAGAACCCAGCAGCCCCTATACAAACATTTGGGCGCTGCGCTGCATTCGGAAATGGAGGGACTGTGGCAGATATCTGCAGCTGTGCCTCCACTGTGCATCTGGGGATCCTTAATATTTGTGCGATATTTAAAAATGCGCCCGCCCTCTCCCCATTGACATAAAAAAAAAATCTGTGTGCGCACTCCCGGCGTGGGGGCATGGCCTCACTAAAATGGTCCGAGTCCTCGCTAAAATGGGCGTGTCCTCGCAGGAAAAGACTACCTTACACCTCAGTCTTTGACCCTGCACCAACAGACCTCAGCCACCACAGGAAAAAAAAAAAATTCCACCATATTAATCCCCACACAGTAATGCCCCCTGCACCATATTATGCCATACACCGCAATGCCCGTGATACATTATGCCCTACAATAAAGCTTCTAATTACTTTTAAATTGCCTGCTCGTTGCCAAGGGACACACGCTGGGTGTCGTGCTCTTTGCCAGGAGTTTCATGTGCTGGGTGTCATGCTCATTCGTTGCCAGGGGTTTTATGGGCTGGGTGTCGTGCTCGTTCGTTGCCAGGGGTTTCATGTGCTGGGTGTCATGCTCGTTCGTTGCCAGGGGTTTCATGGGCTGGGTGTCATGCTTGTTCGTTGCCAGGGGTTTAATGGACTGGGTGCCTTGCTTGTTGCCATGGATTTCATGCTCTGGGATCCATGTTCGTTGCCAGGAGTTACATGCTCTGGGATCCATGTTCGTTGCCAGGAGTTTCATGCTCTGGGACGGGTGTCATGCTAGTTGCCAGGGGTAATACTCGTTGCCAGGGGTAATACTCATTGCCATGGTTAATGCTAGTTGCCAGGGGTGTGTAATGTTAGTTGCCAGGGGTGTGTAATGCTAGTTGCCAGGGGTAATGTTAGTTGCCAGGGGTGTGTAATGCTAGTTGCCAGGGGTAATGCTAGTTGCCAGTGGTGTGTAATACTAGTTGCCAGGGGTAATGCTAGTTGCCAAGGGTGTGTAAAACTAGTTGCCAGGGGTAATGCTAGTTACCAAGAGTGTGTAATGCTAGTTGCCAGGGGTAATGCTAGTTGCCAGTGATGTGTAATGCTAGTTGCCAGGGGTAATGCTAGTTGCCAAGGGTGTGTAATGCTAGTTGCCAGGGGTAATGCTAGTTGCCAGGGGTGTGTAATGCTAGTTGCCAGGGGTAATGCTAGTTGCCAGGGGTGTGTAATGCTAGTTGCCAGGGGTAATGCTAGTTGCCAGGGGTGTGTAATGCTAGTTGCCAGGGGTGTGTAATGTTAGCTGCTAAAGGGTGTGTAATGCTAGTTGCCAGGGGTATTGCTAGCTGCCAAGGGTGTGTAATGCTAGTTGCCAGATGTGTGTAATGTTAGTTGCTACTTGCTAAGGGGTGTGTAATGCTAGTTGCCAGGGGTAATGCTAGTTGCCAAGGGTGTGTAATGCTAGTTGCCAGGGGTAATGCTAGTTGCCAGGGGTGTGTAATGTTAGTTGCTAGGGGGTGTGTAATGTTAGCCGCTAAAGGGTGTGTAATGCTAGTTGCCAGGGGTATTGCTAGCTGCCAAGGGTGTGTAATGCTAGTTGCCAGATGTGTGTAATGTTAGTTGCTACTTGCTAGGGGGTGTGTAATGCTAGTTGCCAGGGGTAATGCTAGTTGCCAAGGGTGTGTAATGCTAGTTGCCAGGGGTAATGCTAGTTGCCAGGGGTGTGTAATGTTAGTTGCTAGGGGGTGTGTAATGCTAGTTGCCAGTGGTGCGTGTGTTTACAGCTCCCGCTCGCCTGCCCGCCCACTCGCCTGCTTCCACCTGCCAGCTTCTGAAGCCGCACACTCGCTCCCCTCTCCTCCCTGTCATATTACTCCAGTTGGGGGGGCAGAGTTTCAAGAAATGGTGCATTGCGTCGTGACATCACGATGCAAACGCATCATTTTGCGAAACTTCTGGGGGCTTTCTTCACCTTCTTTGTGTATGATGGCTTTGCATTTATTTCATACTACAGTAACTGTTATACCCGTTCTTCGCACGGGACTTTCTGATTTTCACGGTTGTAAATATAAATGAGTGTTCAAAATGTGGTATATCTCTATAAAGATGTAAATCTGAGACGTTTTAATGTAAGTAAATATTAATCCATGGTTCTTGGCGTTACCGGGGGAGCACCCGTAGCAGAGACGGTAAAAAGTGACAGGACCATTTTTGTGGTTTATTAAATTCAACAAACTGGAGGTACAATCCAAATGTTGATCTAACTTGGGCGTTATCGTTCACGCAACGCAAGCCACGCATCGGTAATGGCGTCATTATGTCACCCCCTTTTGATCCCCTTAGGGGAGGTTTATTAAAATTCTAATTATGTAGTTTTCCTATTTCCCACCAGCAGAATACTTGTGTCACATTTCATCTTCCTAACATATCGGGAAGTAACAGAACCAGGGATCTATTTTTTCTCTCTAAGGGCATCCCGCACCCCCATCCTGTACTAGAGGGAAAATGCGGTAAAACCCCCGAAAACGTGTGTTTCACATGTACTAACCCCCGGCCGCCAGGTTTTCGCCACCAAGGGTGATACCCTATGGAAGCCTATGGGCTTCTTACCACCGGCCGCCGCATCCCGCCACCCCGCGATGCTCACAACGACCTCCCCCCTCCAGCATACCTCCGTTCAGGCAGCCCTGGTCCCAGAAGTCAAACTCCTCCTCCCCCTAGCAACATAGATGGAGGTCGTTCCGGCTGCAGGGAGGAGGAGGAGGCGCCCGGGACAGCCTGCTGCTGCTTCCCGGCCAGAGAGGGGAAGGAGTGCCCAGGGATGTGACGGAGACCCCCGCACACCTCACAGGTATCGTCGGGGGCCTCCATCACCGCATTGCGATGTTAATGGCATATGATAGTACTACATATACGATTAGCATCGCTGCGGGGGGGCGGAGAGGGGTCGGCCTAATGGAGATAAAGTGGACGGAGATAAAGTACCAGCCAATCAGCTCCTAACTGTAATTTTTTAAACACAGCCTGTGACATGGCAGTTAGGAGCTGATTGGCTGGTGCTTTATCTACGTCCTAGGCTTAGTAAATAGACCCATGAGTGATGAGTCAGTCAGTTAGTGAGTGAGTGAGATATACGGTAAAAAGTGAGGGCTGTCGCATTTATATATATAGATAGGTACTCATGTTTCTGTGTGTTTCATGCTCTTAGTGACTGGATAGGCTGCACTCTCAGTGATATCACTGGTTTCTGGTGAATGGATAGGCTGTACTCTTAGTGATGTCACTGGCTCCTTGTTACTGGATAGGCTGCACTCTCAGTGATGTCACTGACTAATAGGAAATGGATAGGCTACATTCTCAGTGATGTCACTAGTTCCTAGTGACTGGATAGGCTGCACTCTCAGTGATATCACTGGTTTCTGGTGAATGGATAGGCTGTACTCTTAGTGATGTCACTGGCTCCTTGTTACTGGATAGGCTGCACTCTCAGTGATGTCACTGACTAATAGGAAATGGATAGGCTACATTCTCAGTGATGTCACTAGTTCCTAGTGACTGATTAGGCTGCACTCTCAGTGAGGTCACTGGCTACTAGTGACTGGATAGGCTGCACTCTCAGTGATGTCACTGGCTTCTAGTGACTGGATAAGCTGCTTTCTCAGTGATGTCACTGGTTCCTACTGAATGGATAGGTTGCATTTTCAGTGATGTCACTGGCTCCTAGTGAATGGATAGGCTGCACTCTCAGTGATGTCACTGGTTCCTAGTGACTGGATAAATTGCACTCATAGTGATGTCACTGGTTACTAGTGACTGGATAGGCTGCAGTCTCAGTGATGTCACTGGTTGTTAGTGACTGAATAGGCTGCAGTCTCAGTGATGTCACTGGTTCCTAGTGACTGGATAGGCTGCATGCTCAGTGATGTCACTGTATCCTAGTAACTGGATAGGCTGCATTCTGAGGTATGTCACTGGTTCCTAGTGACTGGATAGGCTGCACTCTCAGTGATACTGTATCACTGGCTCCTAGTGACTGGATAGGCTGCACTCTCAGTGATGTCACTGGCTCCTAGTGACTGGATAGGCTGTACTCTCAGTGATGTCACTGGTTCCTAGTGACTGGATAGGCTGCACTCTCAGTGATGTCACTGGTTCCTAGTGACTGTATAGGCTGCACTCTCAGTGATGTCACTGGCTACTAGTGGCTGGATAGGCTGCACTTTCAGTGATGTCACCGGCTCCTAGAGACTGGATAGGCTGCATACTCAGTGACGTCACTGGCTCCTAGTGACTGGATAGTAGTGCCGTAACTAGGCATTTTAGCGCTGTGTGCAAGAAACGACAGTGGCGCCCCCCCCCCCCCCCCCCCCCCCCCATGGAAGATAGGGGCGTGGCTTCACGGGGAAGGAGCGTGGCCACAAAATAATAGCAATTCATACTACGGTGCACAGTAGTCTACATTATTCAAATTACGCTGCACAGTAGCGCCACTACACCAGGTAGAGCCCCTTTTATACATTACAGCAGACAGCGTCCCCCTTTTTACACATTACAGCAGACAGTCCCCCTTTTTACACATTGCGACAGCCAGTCCCCCTTTTTAAAACATTGCGGCAGCCAGTCCCCCTTTTTACACATTGCGGCAGCCAGTCCCCCTTTTTACACATTGCGGCAGCCAGGCCCCCTTTTTACACATGCGGCAGGCAGTCCCCCTTTTTACACATTGCGGCAGCCAGGCCCCCTCTTTACACATTGCGGCAGCCAGTCCCCCTTTTTACACATTGCGGCAGCCAGTCCCCCTTTTTACACATTGCGGCAGCCAGGCCCCCTTTTTACACATTGCGGCAGCCAGGCCCCCTTTTTACACATTGCGGCAGACGGTGTCCCCCTGAGAGAGAGAGAGAGAGAGAGAGAGAGAGAGAGAGAGAGAGACATACATACTTACCATCTCCCTGCTGGCAGTCAGGCTCCTCGTGCAGCTCCCTCGGTGCAGGCAGTGAGGTGAGAAGGAGGAGGAGGGAGGGAGAGCAGGGAGCCGCAGCAGCGCTATGTCATTGGTAGTAAGCGCCGCTGCAGCATCACCCTCTCCTTCCGTATTGGCTGCCCGGCGCTGCTGTGGATGCTGGGATGGAGGAACCGCATCCCAGCATCCACAGCAGCGCCGGGCAGCCAATACAGAAGGAGAAGGGGATGCTGCAGCGGCGCTTACTACCAATGAAATAACGCTGCTGCGGCTCCCTGCTCCCCCTCCCTCCTCCTCCTTCTCCGCTGCCCGGCGCTGGTCTCTTATCCCTCCACAGCGCGGCGCACGGCGCACACAGCAGGGGCGGCATGTAATGAGTCAATTTAACTCATTACATGCCGCTGGCCATGCGCCCTCAGGGCAACTGCGCTGTGTGCCAAGCCCACTTGGCACACACGTAGTTACGGCCCTGCTGGATAGGCTGTATTCTCAGTGATGTCACTGGCTCCTAGTGACTGGATAGGCTGCACTCTCAGTGATGTCACTGGCTCTTAGTGACTGGGAGTGTATCTTAGCTTTGCAGAAGTGCGAACGAAAGGTTAGCAGAATTGCTCGAAAATCTTTTCCTGCAGTTTCTGAGTAGCTCCAGACCTACTCCTAGATTGCGATCACTGCAGACTGTTTAGTTTCTGGTTTAACATCACAAACACGCCCTGCGTTCGGCCAGCCACTCCCCCCGTTTCTCCAGCCACTCCTGCGTTTTAGCCTGACACGCCTGCGTTTTTTAGCACACTCCCGGAAAATGGTCAGTTTCCGCCCAGAAACACCCACTTACTGTCAATCATTCACTGATCAGCAGAGCGACTGAAAAGCGTTGCTCGCCCCTGTGTAAACTTGCTAGTTTTGTGTGAAATTACTTGGCGCGTGCGCCCTGCGGCCCAGACGCATGCGCAGAACAGCCGATTTTTAGTCTGGTCGCTATGCTGCGAGAAACGTCAGCGAGCGATCAACTCGGAATGACCCCCAATGTTACTTGTAACGTCCATTCCCTAAATTGAACTTGTACTGTAGATATGTTTCAAGTGAGGATCGCACACATGATCACAGCGGCCAACAGACCCCGGTTCCAAATTATGGTTCCACAATTGCCATTCGCTGTCTGTGCTTGAGGATCACAGGAAAAAAACAACACAGTACGGGTAGGTTATTTGGCTACTGACATAAACAAAAACTAAAAAACCCAAGCGTGTGTGTGTCAAATCAATGTGATAGGGAATAAGAGGTCTATGTATTGGAGAGAGATAAAGTACCAGCCAATCAGCTCCTAACTGTCACTGTTACAGGCTGTGTTTGAAAATGACAGGAGCTGAGTGGCTGATACTTTATCTCTCTCCACTTTATCTCTCTGCAAGGCTTAGAACACTGGGGGGTCATTCCGAGTTGATCGCTAGTGAAAAATGTTCGCAGCACAGCGATTAAGTGAAAAACCGGCACTTCTGCGCATGTGTATGCGGCGCAGCGTGCACGCGTGATGTACTTTCACAACGGCCGATGTATTTTTACACAAGGTCTAGTGATGCTTTTCAGTCGCAATGGCCGCCGCAGAGTGATTGACATGAAGTGGGCGTTTCTGGGTGTAAACTGACCGTTTTCAGGGAGTGTTCCTAAAAACGCAGGCGTGGCTGACCGAACGCAGGGCGTGTTTGTGACGTCAAATCCGGAACTCAATGGTCTGAAGTGATCGCAAGCGCTGAGTAGGTCTGGAGCTACTCTCAAACTGCACAATTTTTTTTTGTAGCCGCTCTGCGATCCTTTCATTTGCACTTCTGCTAAGCTAAGATACATTCCCAGAGGGCGGCGGCATAGCGTTTGCACGACTGCAAAAAACTGCTAGCGAGCGATCAACTCGGAATGACCCCCATAGACACCATTCGGTTTAGGGCTTGCACATAATTTCCAACATTTAAAGCTCCTAATTGGGGACATGGTCATGCTTCACCCATGTACTCTGGAGCAGCAGGTGGACCCACCTCCTTCACCTTCCATAAACCCATCTTTGAGTGCACTATGCATAGTGGTGAGCGTAGACCATTCCATTCCTTCCAACTAGGGAGGCCAATCCCTGGCCATTTTTTCAATCCCGGGTATCGGTATTGAAAATTGGTCAATCCTGGGATCCTTTTCCCTGTGTGGACGCCCCCCTCGCCCCACCCCGCACACATAACTCACCATACACCGGGGGCGGGAAACATCAGCTTCTCTCTCCCGGCGGCGGTCAGCGGCGTGTGACGGCACAGCGTGACCTCTCACTGCACGTCACGCTGCGCTGGGGAGCCAGGAAGGGGAAGCCGGGCAGCGTCTGAGGACGCTCAACGCTGATCCCTAAATCCCCGGGATTGGAGTTTCCAATCCCGGGATTGAATCCCGGACGTTTTTTGGGCCTAAATCCTGGGATCCTGACGATTTTGATCCTGGGATTGGCCTACCTACTTCTAACTGTCCTGCTTTTAGCGGAACACTCCCGTTTTTCTAGGATTGCCCTGCTGACCCTCCTGCAGGCAGCATTGTCCCACGAGGGTGAAAGTTGGGGAAAAGCATTGTCACACGCAGAGCAGCTCTGGAATAGATACCGTGCTGTGCAGTGAGAGCCTGGGGGCAGCTAAGGACCCGCCCCTTTCTGACGAGGCCCGCCCCCTTTTCATGTGCTCGCGAGGGGTCCCGAATCCACTGCCACCAATGTTGGGACGTATGGTAGAGACATACATCCCAATGAATGTGCTAATAGCAGAATAGTCCCCTCAAATTGAGACTGTCCCCCCAAAATCATTTGCGAGGTAGGATTTGCATGACAGTTGAAGTTTATCAAATCTTGGAGAGAGATAAAGTACCAAACCAATCAGCTCTTAACTGCCATGTTGCAGGCTGTGTTTAAAAAAATGTCAGCTATGAGCTGATTGGTTGGTACTTTATTTCTCTCCCAAGTGTTGATAAATCTCCCACTTTGTTTTAATGTTGCTGCAAACTGATGTCTTTATTCCCGTACTCTCGTTGGGGGTCATTCCGACCCTATCGCACGCTAGGTTTTTTCGTTGCGCTGCAATCAGGTCCGAACTGCGCATGCGTATGCACCGCAATGCAGAGGCGCGTCGTACGGGTGCAAAGCAGATCGTTGCTGAGCGATGGATTTTATGAAGAATCCATTCACACAGCCGATCACATGAGATTGACAGGAAGAAGGCGAATGTGGGTGGAAACTGACCGTTTTCTGGGAGTGGTTGGAAAAACGCAGGCATGTCCAAGCGTTTGCAGGGCGGGTGTCTGACGTCAATTCCGGGACCGGACAGGCTGAAGTGTTCGCAGCGGCTGAGTAAGTTCTGAGCTACTCAGAAACTGCACAAACTGTTTTTGTACCGCTCGGCTGCACATGCGATCGCACTCTTGCAAAGCAAAAATACACTCCCCTATGGGCGGCGACTATCTGATCGCAGCGCTGCAAAAAACAACTAGCGAGTGATCAGGTCTGAATGAGCCCCATTATCTGCTGACTCTCCAGTCATGGACTCTCATTTTTGTCTTCGCTACACAAGTTGCAGCCACTGTCAGATACATGCTACATCCTCCCCGGGGAAAACAGCAATGCTTGGAAATGACTTAGGGGGTGATTCCGAGTTGTTCACTCGCTAGCTGCTTTTAGCAGCATTGCACACGCTAAGCCGCCGCCCTCTGGGAGTGTATCTTAGCTTAGCCGAATTGCGAACGAAAGATTAGCAGAATTGCGAATAGAAATTTCTTAGCAGTTTCTGAGTAGCTCGAGACCTACTCACAAATAGCGATCAGTTCAGTCAGTTTAGTTCCTGGTTTGACATCACACACACACCCAGCGTTCGCCCAGCCACTCCCCCGTTTCTCCAGACACTCCCGCGCTTTTCCCTGACACGCCTGCGTTTTTCCGCACACTCCCAGAAAACGGTCAGTTTCCGCCCAGAAACACCCACTTCCTGTCAATCACACTACGATCAGCAGAACGATGAAAAAACTTTGTTACGCCGTGAGTAAAATACCAAACTTTTGAACTAATTTACTTGGCGCAGGCGCGCTGCGCACATTGCGCATGCGCAGTTTGCGACTAATCGTTCCGTAGCTGAAAGAAATAACGAGCGAACAACTCGGATTGACCCCCTTAGAGTGACCATGCAGCAGGCAATCCATCTACTGTACATTCCACAGGGAAAATTATTAAAAATGTGAAATAAGACATTTACTTTTTTTTTCAATGTTTGATCCAAATGAAACAAAGTGACACGTGAGTAGTTCGCCCGCCGTATACGTGCTCCCGTGAAGTCTAACGACGAAGCACACCATTTCGGGATTTTGTGTAATGTCACAGCCATTTACACCCCCTGGTGTCTAATTACCTAAACCCACCATCTGCCACAGCAACATTGGAAAGTACTACACACTATCAATCATGTTATTGGCTGATGTTTCGCTGGTTGTGCTGGCAGAGTGTTACAATGCATCACACATCCATTCATTTCCCCGTACATAATTACAAAACATATCTGGATGCAGGAAAGTAGCTGCCAGGGATTTTACTGAGGAAACGCTTTCCGTCATTTGGAAAAGTAATGGCGTTTTATTAACCTGTTCGGTCTTCACATCGAAGCGTCATCTGCGTCCTCCTTCTTTTCACTTTGAGAAACTGAAAATAAAGATAGTAATGGCCGTATTTTGCTTTCAATAAAATTGGGGGTCATTCCGAGTTGATCGCTCGCTAGCAACTTTTTGCAGCGCTGCGATTAGGTTAAATCTCGACAAAACTGTGCATGCGTATGCACCGCAATGCGCAGGCGCGTTGTACGGCTACAAAGAGGATTGGTGATGGGCGATGGATTTAACGAAGAATCCATTTGCATAGCCGATCGCAAGGAGATTGACAGGAAGAGGGCGTTTGTGGGTGTCAACTGACCATTTTCTGGGAGTGTTTGGAAAAACGCAGGCGTGTCCAAGCGTTTGCAGGGCGGGTGTCTGACGTCAATTCCGGGACCAAAAAGACTGAAGTGATCGCAGCGGCCGAGTAAGTCCAGAGCTACTCAGAAACTCCCGGGAGCAGCTTGAGGCCGCTCCTACTCGGCGGTGACGTGCCCATCACGTCATTACCATGTGATCTATCGCATGTTCGCATGGTAATCACTTTGGCAGTTCAGGTGTGATTTCATTGCATCTGAACTGCCGGTGCGATGCCCCGCGGTGTCGCGTCCCGGGGCATCGCACAAGTGTATGGGCACCATTAAACTGGTAACACAATAATAGATACAGTATATCACCCTTTACATTGAACGGGCAATATATCTGTAGTGAATTAATGGGTGTGTGCACAGACATATTGGGTCGGCCTTACAGAACATCCAATATATCTTGCAGATATATCAACCGATTTCTTGACAAAGTGTGTACCCAGCCTTTCCTTCAGTAGCCTACACCCACTACCCTTCCAGTCTCTGCAGAATGTCGACACTTCACAAAAGGAGATTGATTCAGGAGAAATAACACAACATATTTCATATTGGTGCAGCCAGATACCAGTTCTGAAATGGAAAGTGGGGTTTTATCATATATACAGTATAATATAACTTATATGATTCAGTAATACAGTCATCTAGATTCATTACACCCCTGGATCTTCAGCCATGGGTTTTATGGGTATATTCTGCGCTAGGTAGTACTTATCACATAGCCTCACATTACACATGTATTTTTCAACGTCTACTCATGTTTGACATTTACTGAAGCTCATCGTAAGAGTAAATCCCCACCATTTACTCAACATTTTGTTACTTGGGCTGTATATACTGTAGCTACAATCGATGGAGAATCCTCCATTTATTTGTGTCTTCCTTTGATTCCTAATCCTCATTATTGCCACCCATCTCCTTTTTCTATTCTTATTTCCTTGATATCCCCCCCCCCCCCCCCCAGCTGGATATGTTCCCAAAAAGTTACATATTTTTGTATGCATGTTGAAAGGTACAGTGGGTGTAGTGATTAACATTACTGCCTCATAGTGCTGCGTTCGACTCCTGACCAAAGCCATATCTGTGTGGAGTTTGTATGGTCTCATCGTATGTGCGCGGGTTTCTCCCAGGTGCTCCGGTTTCCTACCACAATCCAAAAACAGTCCTGTAGGCTAACTGGCCTCTGACAAAAACAAATGCACACACATAGGAGCGTGAGATGACAAAAGCGACCGCACAGCGTTCCGCCATTTTTGCACGTTTAGAAATGAGCCTCTGTTGAAGCTGTATTATTGTAACTTTGATAACAGACATACGGTAGCTTTCACTTAAGCTTATTAAAGGGCGATACAAGGAGTCTCAGTATGAATTGGCTGACAACAAGAGACAGCTTGTACTCAGCAACCCAGCAAGGGAAAATACAATGTCAAATATCTTAAGTTCTATCATAGAACTTTAATAAATATGCTCGCGAAGTGGGCGTCTGCTTTCCTGCCAGCGGGGGATTTCATAAATCCTTTATATAAATGTAAAAATTATACACGGCTCACATTGAAATCCGGAGTCTCTGCTGTGGGTTAGTGTCATTGGGTGTGATGTGCACTGTTTAAAAACTTGGCTCTTGTTGTCTAATACAGTGCAGTAGTTGCAGCCAGAAGCCAAATTCAGAATAAAGCAAGAATATCAGGGGGTCCCATCACCTCCCGCACAACAGCGCCCTGTAACAGCGGTGATCGCCTAGGCAGCTCTGCGCTTATACTGTATGTTGCTGAATGGTAAGCTTTCGAGCAGGGCCCTCCGACCTCTGTGTCTGTTGTTACCCAGTCTTTTATTTACTGTTTTGTTCCCAGATGTAAAGCCCAGTGCTGGCATTATATAAGTAACTGTTAATAAGTAACCGTTCTGCGGATGCTGTTAGCCAATTAGCCCTTGTTTGTCAGGAATGTAGCACCTACTGTACTGTATACTGCCTGCTAAACTAATTTGCACCGACGTAAAAATCAGCGATATGGAGATAGCCTTACGGACAGCGCCGGCAATCGCAGCGCCGACTGTGGCTATAGTTCCACCGTTGGTCGCAGGTAGCTGTCAGAGATTCTATTTGTCCAGTCTCTATTTATACATATTTATTTTACCCTCTGAGTGTGCATTAATAGTTTTACATGTATGATTACTGTGCAATTTAAAATTAGTCGACACAGCTACACTCAACGACACAACTACACTCAACAACACAACGATACCCTTTAGCCGCGTCATTAGGTCCAGCCCACTCTCCGGGCACTGCCAACATATTTGGTGGGCCACTCTGCCGTACCCTCTGATAATGAAATAATGAGCGATGATAGGATTTGCTATGAATTGTCATCACCCTCCGATGGGTTTTACTTGCAGCCGTTTTACATGGGCAGTTTCATTTACACCTGTGGGCGCTGGTCTTGGTGTACTAGCAGGATCTTCTTAATGACCATGTAGTGACAGTAGATCACAGTATTGTAATTACCGCCTGATTGGTGGCTACCATCAACCTCTCAGATAGATGGAATATTTTGTTAGATGCTCAGAAGGGTTCCTGGAAGACCAGGGAGGAAGATAGGAAACGGACTGCAGGCGTTGTCCAGCTGGAGTATACGTGGCACCACCAGTGGCGTAAGTTCGTCCCAGTCGCCCGGAGGCATGATACATTTTGGTGCCCCCCTACACATACACACACATACCATATGTAGCTATCCCGCACCCAGGGTGAACAGTAGAAGGGTGCTCAGGTACCTTTCCCAATAGTAATATAGATACACATAGAAAGTGGACGCATTCCAAGTCAGTCATTACAATAAAACAGACACCAGCATACCATTATAGTACACCTACAGTGCTCCCTCACCCACCAGGTCTCCATGGAGATGCTTTGGCGCAGCGGTGTGCCAATATAATTAGTGTTCACTGTAGTATTTTTTTTTTAGGGCAGGGTGCTGATCACGGGGAGGGCACATTTTTCATTCGTGAGGGTAAATTTTTAAGTTAAATGGGCAAACTTAGGTACATACTATAATGCTTGGTGCTCCCATTCCAATGGGTAAAACATGGACAGTGCGCACCGAAGGTGCGCAGCAAAAATCTAGGGGCGTTGTTTCGTGGGGAAGGGGCGTGGCCACATAATAGTGTCAATTCACATTACACCACACGGTAGTGCCCCTAATACACATTGCACCAGTTAGAACCTCCTATACACACTGCGCCAGGTAGAGGCTAGAGCACGTTATACATATTGCGCCAGATAGAGCACATTATACACACTGCGCCAGATAGAGCACATTATACACATTGCGCCAGATAGAGCACATTATACACATTGCGCCAGATAGAGCACATTATACACATTGCGTCAGGTAGGGAGCACTGAGGCACATTGCACCAGGTAGAGAGCACTGAGGCACACTGCACCAGGTAGAGAGCACTGAGGCACACTGCACCAGGTAGAGAGCACTGAGGCACACTGCACCAGGTAGAGAGCACTGAGGCACACTGCACCAGGTAGAGAGCACTGAGGCACACTGCACCAGGTAGAGAGCACTGAGGCACACTGCACCAGGTAGAGAGCACTGAGGCACACTGCACCAGGTAGAGAGCACTGAGGCACACTGCACCAGGTAGGGAGCACTGAGGCACACTGCACCAGGTAGGGAGCACTGAGGCACACTGCACCAGGTAGGGAGCACTCAGGCACACTGCACCAGGTAGGGAGCACTCAGGCACACTGCACCAGGTAGGGAGCACTAATGGCACACTGCACCAGGTAGGGAGCACTAATGGCACACTGCACCAGTTAGGGAGCACTGAGGCACACTGCACCAGGTAGAGCACTGAGGCACACTGCACCAGGTAGAGAGCACTGAGGCACACTGCACCAGGTAGAAAGCACTGAGATTAATGTTTACAGCTGCAAAATACTTACAAGGTTAATTTAGCCCAGGGGGACTCTCATGTACGTACCGGGTCCGGCGGCGCACGGCTGGATCCGGCGACGTGGCGGGGTCCGGCAGGCAGCAAACGGCGGTGCGGCAGGGCGCACAAAAACGGGCAGGGCGGGATTCAGCTGTCTAAAAAAGGGGCAGACACCTAGCGTGAACACTAGATATATATTAAAAAAAAGACAAACGCCTCATTCATTATACATTATACACATTGCGCCAGATAGAGCACATTATACACATTGCGCCAGATAGAGCACATTATACACATTGCGTCAGGTAGGGAGCACTGAGGCACATTGCACCAGGTAGAGAGCACTGAGGCACACTGCACCAGGTAGAGAGCACTGAGGCACACTGCACCAGGTAGAGAGCACTGAGGCACACTGCACCAGGTAGAGAGCACTGAGGCACACTGCACCAGGTAGAGAGCACTGAGGCACACTGCACCAGGTAGGGAGCACTGAGGCACACTGCACCAGGTAGGGAGCACTGAGGCACACTGCACCAGGTAGGGAGCACTCAGGCACACTGCACCAGGTAGGGAGCACTCAGGCACACTGCACCAGGTAGGGAGCACTAATGGCACACTGCACCAGGTAGGGAGCACTAATGGCACACTGCACCAGTTAGGGAGCACTGAGGCACACTGCACCAGGTAGAGCACTGAGGCACACTGCACCAGGTAGAGAGCACTGAGGCACACTGCACCAGGTAGAAAGCACTGAGATTAATGTTTACAGCTGCAAAATACTTACAAGGTTAATTTAGCCCAGGGGGACTCTCATGTACGTACCGGGTCCGGCGGCGCACGGCTGGATCCGGCGACGTGGCGGGGTCCGGCAGGCAGCAAACGGCGGGGCGGCAGGGCGCACAAAAACGGGCAGGGCGGGATTCAGCTGTCTAAAAAAGGGGCAGACACCTAGCGTGAACACTAGATATATATTAAAAAAAAGACAAACGCCTCATTCACTTAAACACACGTCTCACTTAAACACACACGCCTCTCACTTACATACACCTCTCACTTACACACACCTCTCACACACGTGCCTCTCACTTACACACACCTCTCACATACACATGCCTCTCACATACACATGCCTCTCACTTACATACACATGCCTCTCACTTATAGGCCCTACACACATAGCGATTTCACTGCACGATATGAACGATCTTGTTCATTAATGAACGAGATATCGTTCATATCGTGCAGTGTGGAGTCCCCAGCGATGAACGATGCGCGACCCCGCGCTCGTTCATCGCTGGGGCCATGTCGGCTGTGCATGCCGGCCAATATGGACGAGATCGTCCATATTTGCCTGCAAGTCTACGGAGCCGGGTGACGGGGGGAGTGAAGAAACTTCACTCCCCCCGTCACTGCCCCCACGCCGCTGGGTCGCTCGTCGGCCGTCGGGCACCTCGGCGGCGCATCGCCGAGTGTGTAGGGCCCCTTACATACACATGCCTCTCACACACACACACACATGCCTCTCACTTACATACACATGCCTCCCACTTACATACACATGCCTCTCACACACACACACGCCTCTCACTTACATACACATGCCTCCCACTTACATACACATACATGCCTCTCACACACATGCCACTCTCACACACATCACACACACACATGCCTCTTTTACTTGAATGTACAACTTTCCTTAAAAACACACACACCTCACTTAAAAACAAGCACACACAAAACACAGTACTTCCCCCCAAATACACCTCTCCCCCACCCCCCACACAGTGCCTACCTTTGGCTGTCATCCAGAGCATGGAGGAGCAGAGAGTTCTGAGCTTCCCTCGGCTGGCTTACTAAGGGCCCGGGAGGAGCTGTGCTCTGGAGCTCCCCCTAGCTGCAGCCAGTGCCATCTCTCTCTACAGGAGGCAGCTTCCGTGTCATTGACACAGCTCCTCCATCTGCAATAGCAGCGCAGTCCTCAGGCTGCGGGAGACAGTGGAGGAGATGCGCCCCCTTGTGGCCAGGAGCCCGGCGGCAGCCGACTCCACTGCCTCCCACAGTTCCGCCCCTGGGCACCACACTAAACAGTTGCAGGGGTCCATAACCTTCATGTTTCATCTAGGACATCTTCTATCTAAAAAAAAAAGGGCCAATAATCTAGAATGTTGACTTATTTGTTTAATAAGTCATCCGGCAGTAAGCGTTAGAGCTGAGAAGGACGGTAGCTGGTTTCCGTGTGGTGAGGCTGGGCCAGGCCCACCTAGATATAGGTCCACCATCCAATTTCACAATGCATTCCAATGGAACAGGGAAAGAGGGTACCTGGGCTGGAGTCCACACAGGTAGGAAATGGTAGGTAAGGGGTGAGGAGGTCATACCAACAAATTAGCCTTTATACACTTTATTTTGAGAGATGTCCCAGCTTCTATAAGAAATAAGGGCTAAGGGAAAATAACTGGGAGCGCTCGCTGGCTGAATCCTCAGGAGTGATAGGTCAGCCGAGGTTCTTCAGCCGAATTAGCCAAATACGTGGCTGTCACACTCGGCTCTGCCACAGATTATTTTGTTTGCAGCATTTAAGCAATTGGACTTTAATGTGTTTCCAGGCGGATGTTTAAATGCCAGCGGATGCAAGTTTAATTTACTTCATTTATCCTTTTATCAAAGTTCACGAGGGAGAGTGCAGGAAAACCTGCCAGGCATTTAGCTTTTCTCTGGTTTCACCTGACCTGTGCTGGGGGCAGTCAGAGGAAATTTATCTTGCGCAATAACCATCTGCAATTACCCACGTCACCTCTCCCCAGTCCGTGCAACCCGCACCTTACTTTTAGCAGTATTTATATAGCTCACACATATTCCGTAGCGCTTTTGCAAAGAGAATTTCAGTTACTGACATCAGTCCCTGCCCCAGTGAGCTTACACTCTATATACCCCCTATAACACACATACACGATAGGGTTGATTTTTGTCAGGCCATTTAACTTCCCAGTATGTTTTTGAAGTGTGGGAGGAAACCGTAGCACCCGGTGGAAACCTACACACACATGGAGAGTACTTACAAACTCCAAACAGAAGGTAAGGAATTACACTCATGATTTCAGAACACTGAGGCAGTAATGCTCACCACTATGCAAACTGTGCTCCTCTGTGTAGTGTGCCTTGGTGTAGCGTGTTACTGGAGCTTGCCACATTATGGGGTTTTTACAATTAGCTGTGAAGGGGGTGAATTGATGTTGCATGGCACCTCAACTTGCCCTGTCGTGGCCCAATGTCACCCCGGACTCAGATTTTTGCAAGCAGCAGTACGGGACTGCCAACAAAAATCTGCAAATCTGGCGGTACTGCAAGTGCGGCATACACCAAGGCCTCAGCAAGGCAATGGGGGTTACAGAGGTGAAAAGAAATACAAAAATCATCTAGATACTTCTACTGTCCCCTCAAAAGGGTGATTATCCCCCCCGTTTTAGGTTTGTTTCAGCCTCTTGTTCAGTGACACGTACAGTACGAGCTTAGGTTTTACTGAGCAACGTTCAATTGAAACGTCAGCCATAAACATCAATGAAAATAACAATAACCAATATTTGCAGTGGTTAGGTAGGGAAACGATTTAGGGTTGGCCATCAATGATTAGGAACCATTGATGGCCTCATGGTGATGGCGACTATTTCACCATCAATGGGAGCCCACCGAGAGTAAAATATTGATGGCTGAAACTAGTCACCATAGCCATGTGACCATCGATGGTGAATTCCAACCGCTTGCACATGCACACAGGAAAATATTGATAGCTCAACATTGATGGTTTCTTAATGATGGTTCAAGTCACCGACCGTCGATGGCAGAGATGTCATTGGTCAACCTAAAATGATTAAGGGGGAAATTATGAAACTTAAACCTAAAGAATACAAGTTTATGTGTTACATATATCAACCAATCAGATTCCAGGGGGGTATATTTACTAAAGTGCGGGTTTTTCAGTAGTGGGGATGTTGCCCCTAGCAACCAATCAGATTCTACTTACCAGTTCTCTAGCACCTTCTAGAAGAAAAAAGCTAGATCCTGTTTGGTTGCTATAGGCAACATCTCCATTTCTGAAACCCTGACCTTTATTAAATACATCCCTAGCTATCAGTTACATAGAACATCCTCTAAAATCATAACTAGAGTCTGACTGGTTGCTACGGGCAACACAAAGGCCTACCCTTATCCTCTGGAAGGAGGCGAACGCTCTAGCTGCGCCTGGCGGATGTGGTGGTTTGACACCGTTCCCGTTCCGTTTTCCTTCATGGTTTTATATGAGCGTTAATAAGGTAATCACACACTGTAAGCCGTTCATGAAGAAAATAGCGTAGCAGCTTTGTCACTGCCAGCTAGCAGATGGACTGTGAGTAACGCTCCGCCATACAGCCTGAGTGGGCGGCCGAATTCATTTACAAAACTACCGTCTCTCTTATGCTTTCAAAGCCTTTGCATGTTTTCTCCTCTAATTGAGGCAAAACTTCTGTGGGGTTTTTTTTGGGCTTTTTTTATTTTTAATAGTGTGAGTTTCAGACTTTTTGTTTCTAAGAACAGCCACTGTTGTCTCTTACTGAGACGCTCTGACCCCTTCGCTCAGTGATAGCAACAGCGATCCACTTATTGCTGTGTCTCAACAAAGCATTCTGCAGTAACTAGCAGTCTCATATGTACAAAGCCTGAGAGACCATGCAAAGCCATTACATTTGCACTTATGTATCGCCATATTGGGCATGCGTAAGAGTTGGATTACACATGCGTGGTGAGCTTATAGCAGTTTGATAAATTGCAGTCAGTCTGTAGTCCCCCATAACAGACTAAGGAGACTGGATACTGTATGCAGGAAATGTAAATGGGACTGTATGAGAAATCTTTGACTTCTGCAGCAACCTTGTCCTTAAATTGCATGAAATTGCAAACCGCCTTTCAACCGGGCTGACAAGCTTCGTTACTGTACCTGGCGCTGAATACATAACTTCTAAAACTCCTGGTTTCGGAGGACTGTCCATCATCCCAGGACATTTGTCCCAATTTATTTGGGGTTAGAGGTTATTTCACTGTCACACAGCATTGAGGCCGGTGCTTCCCCTGCGTGCAGCTTACAGAATGCCCAAACCCCTTCCCAATTTGAAGACCTCCAATGTTGGGAGGTATGGTATGTACAGTAGGGCCTAATTCAGACCCGAACGCTCCTCTGCAAATTTGCAGCGTTCTGCGATCAGATAGTTGCCGCCGATAGAGAGTGAAACCCCGCCCAGTGCAATGTGCGAATGCATGCATACACCGTGCGACAGCAGACAGCTGCAAATCCATTCTCGACTCAATTACCATCAAATGATTTTTCCAGTATGTGCGCAGTCCAGGACTTACTCCTACAGTGAGATGAGAACAGGCTGATCGGTGTCGGAGCTGACGTCACACACCCTCCCTGATAGCGATTGGGCACGCCTGCGTTTTTCCTGACACTCCCAGAAAACGTCCAGATACCACCCACAAACGTCCGCTTCCTTGCGTACGCCGGATATCCGACACTATGGGAAGATCCAAAACCGGGTCTCGATTCGACTCAGAATTCCAAGAGATCTGATCTGGGACTCAGATCCCCTAAGTTTGTGTGGGTTTGGATTTTAGAAAACTGAGTCGTACATCTCTAATTAAGGCCCAGATTTATCAAGCCTTGGAGAGTGCTAACTTGCACTGTGATAAAGTACCAGCCAATCAGCTCCAGTCCTAACGGTCATTTTCAAACCCAGTCTGTACCATGACAGTTAGCAGCTGCTTGGTTGGTACTTTATCAGTAATAGATATTGTAATCCCCAGTCCCAATGCTCTCGTTAGTTGACACTATGGGGCTGATTCTTAGGGGGAGATGTACTAAGAAGTGATAAAAGTGGAAAAATGAGCCAGTAGAGAAGTTGCCCATGGCAACCAATCAGCATTAATGTAACGTTTATAATTTGCATACTATAAAAGTATACAGAGCAGCTCATTGGTTGCCATGGGCAACTTCTCCGCTGGCTCACTTCTCCACTTTTATCACTGCTTAGTACATGTCCCCTTTAGTCACAGAATCAGGTGATATGTGCAGTATAATGGGAGGACACTGGGCAAGGTAAAGTGAAGGAGGGTGCAAGGGTAATATGGTAGTGTGCACTGCACTAAAATGGATGGTCGGAATCCCCTAGTTTTTCCCAGCATCCCGCAGTCTTCCAGTAAAGTGCCAAACTGATGCAAAGAAGCACAATTGCGGGAATGTAGACGTGAGGCGCTATTTTTATACTTAGTAAATGATCACCGCGGAATGCCCCAGCTGTTGTGAAACTACAAGTCCCAGCATGCCAATACCACCTTTTGGAACTTGTAGTTTCACAATTAAACTTCCTTTGTCATTTAGAGACCAGCAGAATTTTTTCTTTCTCATAAAATCCGTCCTTGAAATACCAGCATTCGCTTTGTACATAACCTCCAGATATTACACAACCAGCGAAGCAAATCTACGAGCACAAGAAAAGGCTTTTCCCTCTCTCTAAAGATTTCCATTAATAAGGTTAAATAAATACATTGCTTCATGTGAATATGGTAAAGCCCGACTTCATTTTCATCTTTTTGTTATTTAACCTTAAAGAAGTAATTTCTTGAAAAGGGTGTTTTTTTTTTCTTTTTTCTTTTTAATATAAATCACTGTGGTTTTCTGTAGAGAGAATCCTGGTTTGTTTTTTTATTTGATTCTTCAGGCTGCTATTAATGATTTAGAAATCTGCATAGTGTCATGGATTGTCATGGCAACCACAGTCGTGTGGCACATGATGTAATGACCAGAGAACAATCCTCTGAGCTCTCTCTGCTTGGTGTACTGAGCTGTGAGATTTTTCTGTGTGTCACTAGCAGCCATATTTTGCACCCTCCAGAAGAATTTGAAAATCCTCTTGAAATAGGCAGTACTGACCACACAGCCTCCTTATATGTGCACAGGGCCTGAACTAGAAACTAACACAGCGCTAATGTTTCCGCAGTTGAGCTACTGCGTATGCATGAAGTCCTGGAAACTCTTACAGTGCACGCAGAAAGCCAAGTGACCAATGGTGTTCGCAAGTATATATATACGGTGTCACTAACACCTGAGGAGGGATATGGGATCTCTGGGCGTGTCAGTGTGGATTTTTTACCACATCAGACACAATGCTACAGACACTGAGCAGAGTCTTGCATTCTACATTCCATGGCAAACAGCACCCTGCAATATATACCCACAAGCATTAAGATTTGTGCCCAGAAAAACAGGTAAAATTCACACAAGTAGGCACATTGGCCCTCATTCCGAGTTGTTCGCTCGCTAGCTACTTTTAGCAGCCGTGCAAACGCTAAGCCGCCGCCCTCTGGGAGTGTATCTTAACTTAGCAGAAGTGCGAACGAAAGGATTGCACAGCGGCTACAAAATAATTTTGTGCAGCTTCGGAGTAGCTCCAGACCTACTCCTAGATTGCGATCACTGCAGACTATTTAGTTCCTGTTTTGACTTCACAAACACGCCCTGCGTTCAGCCAACCACGCCTACATTTCACCAGCCACGCCTGCATTTTTATCTGGCACGCCTGCGTTTTTCCGCACACTCCCTGAAAACGGTCAGTTGACACCCAGAAACTCCCACTTCCTGTCAATCACTCTGCGGCCAGCAGTGCGACTGAAAAGCTTCGCTAGACCTTGTGTGAAACTACATCGTTCGTTGTAAGAGTACGACGCACATGCGCACTGCGCCGCATACGCAGAACTGCCATTTTTTTGCCTGATCACTGCGCTGCGAACGAAAGCAGCTAGCGATCAACTCGGAATGACCACCATTGTGTTGCAAAATAGGAAGAAGGGACTTTTTTCTGCTAAGTGCTTTCCCCCCTTTGCCCCCAGAGAGTGACATGTCCCTAGCTGATGCACAGGATACACCGCTTCCCCTCCGCAGCTGCATCAGGTAATACATAATAAAGTGTTTTTGTCTCTCTCCATCTCTGATTATTCCTGACCGAGATACAGTATCAGCTGGCGGGAGCCTACTGTACGTGACATTTTGGGTTTATAAGTAACTCTCTGTATCTCTTTATGAGACCTCTGGGCTGTCTCTGTAGTTACCTCTTTAGTTTGGCCGCTTCATTCCCTGCACTCCAGACTGTGTGACAGCCTCAATTATAATTTTATTACCCAATTATAGAAGTTCAGGCGGTAACAAAAAAAACAGAGGGCTGTGCATGGGAGACTTAGAGTAACATAAAGCTGGGAGGATGTTACATGGTTGGGAATAATATGTTCATTTTATATGTTGCGGAAATGCTTTATTCAAGTCACGGACACATAGCGGCTTATTCAGAGTGGCGCACTATGCCGAAATGAGCGCAGTTGGCCGCTAAGCACGCCTCCATCTGAAAAAGCACAGCCGCTCACACAGTATGCTGGACAGATGTCAACGTAGGGGTCTCCGAATGATAGATTGTCAATGTATTGGTCAACAGTCAACACCGTATGGTCAAACATTCATTCGGTCGATAGGTAGAAAAAGTTGACATGACAATGATCAACACACAAATGGTGGTGAGCGTCTACGTTGGAACTGATGGTGGTCACATAACATGAAATATGCAAGATCTGGCCCAAAACAAAACTAAATCTCTGTGTTGAACATTTTTGTATCAAGCACTGTTATGTCGACTTTTTTACCCTGTTGACCTGTTGACCTTTTGCACCTGTGACCCTGACTCCATAGCTGTGGTTTATACACAGTAGAAATGCGTTAGTTGTCTTTTAATTGCAGTGGGAAATTTTTGGACACATAATTGCAGTGCCGGCACAACCCGCTGAGCAAGGGTATGCAATGCAGGGAGGCGCCGGGCTGCCCTGCTGTTTCCGCTGCACCTGTCACTGTATGACATGCAGCGGCGCCAGCAGCAGGAAGCGCTGCTTTCAGCTTCTGGTGGTCCCTCCGGCATGGCTTATCAGCGGCTCTCTGTGTGCTTCCCCCACGCTAAAGATCTCCCCCGTCACCCGCTTGGGATCCCTGGTGCTTTCCACGCTCATCATTGCTGAGATGCGTGCGCATGCATCGCGGCATGATGGGAATTCGCCACATTGCAATTGGCCAGACATTCGCTCCATAGGCTTCAATGCGTGCGCGTATGCACGCACGCGCGTACAGTCACTGGCATATTAGCCACGCCACCGCTGCGCATCGTGGCAGCATTGAGCATGGCTGCATCTGTATGTGTAAGGGGCATCACTTCTGTGGGCATTATGCGTGGTGCTACTACTGTCAGCATTGTGTAAGGGGTATTACTACTGTGGACATTATGTGTGGCACTACTACTCTGGGCATTATGTGTG
This sequence comes from Pseudophryne corroboree, assembly GCF_028390025.1. Lineage (NCBI taxonomy): Eukaryota > Metazoa > Chordata > Amphibia > Anura > Myobatrachidae > Pseudophryne > Pseudophryne corroboree. The sequence continues at coordinate 1,032,342,759 of NC_086445.1, forward strand.
GCACTACTGTCGATGTTAAGTGTAAGGGGTACTACTACTGTGGGCATTATGTGTGGCACTACTACTGTGGGCATTATGTGTAAGGGAAACTACCGTGGGCATTATGTGTAAGGGAAACTACTACTGTGGGCATTATGTGTAAGGGAAACTACTACTGTGGGCATTATGTGTGGCACTACTATTGTGGGCATTATGTGTAAGGGAAACTACTACTGTGGGCATTATGTGTGGCACTGCTATTGTGGGCATTATGTGTAAGGGAAACTACTACTGTGGGCATTATGTGTGGCACTACTACTGTGGGCATTATGTGTGGCACTACTAGTGTGGGCATTATGTGTAAGGGAAACTACTACTGTGGGCATTATGTGTAACGGAAACTACTACTGTGGGTATTGTGTATGAGGCACTACTGTGTAGCATAACGTGTATAAGAGGCACTACTGTGTGACATAATGTGAATAAGGTACACTACTTTGTGCTGCAATATGAACTGGGCATTACGTGGGGTGCAATGTGAATAAGATTGTGCTATTGTGTGGCGTAATTTGAATTGGGGTTACTATTGTGTAGCCACGCCCCTTACATGTGAGACCACACCCTTTATTACGTGTGAGAGGGAGGGCGCACATTTATAGTTAGGAAGGGGGGGGCACCGAACACCCTAGCACCGGCCCTGCAATAACTGCGTTGTAACAACTTGGATGGGGGGGATTCATGTATTAAAAATAAAAAAAGATAATGAAATAACTTTTAATTTGGTTCCTTACTATATCTAAATGTGTGATCTGCACGAATGATATCACTGTGAGAATCTAATAACTCCTTCTCCAGTACGCCAGCGCTATCCCCAGCACTATACAAAAGCAATATATTATCAAATAATTGCATTTGTTTTAACTTTTATCAACCTCCAGAGCATGAAAATCTGAGTTAACGGCTTTGGAAGCGGGTCACACTGTGCCTATAATTGGCTTCAACAATGGTCTTCTCAGCACAGCTCTGTCTCTGAATGTGATGTTTATCCACCGCTCTTACCTGCTAAAAGCAGAAATCCTTCCAAGTGTTGCCGGAATATGTTACAGTAAAAGGTTCCTGTATATTGCAGGGAAATGGATAAGCCGGGATACAGGTGCTGTATCTGGAGCAAATGTTGCCTCCGACGGATTCACAAAGACAAACCCAATCGTTTCCTGCAACCATTTCAATGTTGTGTATTCCAAGGTTTTCATTAAACTTTACTACTAATTTATTTATTTATTTATTTTTATTATTACCAGTTATTTATATAGCGCACACATATTCCGCAGCGCTGTACAGAGAATATTTGCCCATTCACATCAGTCCCTGCTCCAGTAGAGCTTACAATCTATGGCCCCCATTTATCAAGCAGCTAAAAGTGAAGTAGTAAATACCGTTTTCACTCGCCGTGGTATAGTGGCATCACGCTCTTCCATTTAAGAAGAGCCTATGCCACGAATGTGGTATTTGCTGCGCCAGCGCTGATGTTTACCTTACATCAGCGCAGACGAATGAACTGTGTCCCCGGATTGGCCTCCTACCGCGCATGCGGCGGCCATCACTGGGAGAACTCCTCAGGCTGTCTCTATAGCAACCTAGCAGGCGTGATGCATGCCGAGATTGCTGCGGGAGGGGGGAGCCGGACCACAGGACGGACTCCGCTGCAGCGGTGTCATAACGTCTGCTCGAAGCTAGCGAGGCCATTATAGGTAAGCGAGCGCTATTTCAGAAATAGCGCTCGTTCTTCAATTGGTCCCATTTACCACCAAAAACGAATTTCCAGCAAGGAAACTCATTGATAAATGGGGGCCTATGGGGTGCATGTACTAAGCAGTGATAAGAGTGGAGAAGTGAGCCAGTGGAGAAATTTACCATGGCAACCAATCAGCTGCTCCGTACAATTGTATAGTATGCAAATTAGAAATGTTACATCAATGCTGATTGGTTGCCATGGGCAACTTCTCCACTGGCTCACTTCTACACTTTTATCACTGCTTAGTACATGTCCCCCTATATTCCCTATCACACATTCATGCTAGTGTTCATTTTGTTGGGAGCCAATTAACCTACCAGTATATTTTTAAGTTACCATTTGACACCTTTGAAGGATATCCGGTCTTTAGGGCGACAAGACTTATGTTGACACTCATTAGATCGACCACTATTGGTTGACATGTTCATTAGGTCTACATGGTCACTAGGTTGACATGGCAAAGGTCGACACATAAAAAGGTCGACATGAGGTTTTTGTAAAAAATAGTTTTTAAAAACGTTTTCATACTTTACGATCCACGTGGACTATGATTGGGAATAGTGACTTGGCCGAAGTATGGCCATGCGGGGGGGACACAGTGCACTAATTGGGGTTCCCGGTCACTTTCCGAAGAAAACGGCACCCTAAAAAACCCCAACAACTCATGTCGACCCTTTTCCATGTCGATCTTTCCCACGTCGACCTATTCTAGGTGTCGACCTAGTCATTGTCGACCAGTAGTGGTCGACCGAATGACTGTTGACCTAGTTACTGTAGACCCAACGATCCACACCCCTCTAGTACTTTCCTAATGGTTATTAATAGTTTTCTATATGGTCCTGCTGTCGCAGTTGACACTTTTTGGGGGGAATGACCCCTAAACTGAGTTTTGACTCTGACATGTAAAAAACAAAATGATTGTAAAATAGAAAAACTATAGTGTGCAGGTTATAAGCGGATAAAGCACGAAGCCTGCCAGCTGCACCTCCATACCCCGCAGCCGGAATGGATTTCTGTTCCTCTGAGTTGTGTGTGCGCATAAGGGTAACAGATAACGTTCTCCTAACTATGATTTACTATCTGTGCTGTGCAGCAAGCAGACGCTACAGCAATGTTCGAGGTGTCTGCTGTGGATTCATACATGACTGCCGGGCCTCATTTACATCTGCGTTATGTTGAGCTTTGAAAACAAATCACTTGTTTACTTACCGCGTACAGAAGAAAGCAGCATTTGCATAGTGTAGGTGACTCTGTATTGGCTTCCCGGCCAAAAAAGTAGTCACGTTCTTTTATTAGTTACACTTATAATAAATATTGCGTCGTGCATAAGGGGAAGGGAACCGTGTTTCTGGTGGAACTCTTGCACCCGACTCAGAATCAGCCACTTTATATTGAACCATGTTTCTGGTGGAGCTCTTGCACCCGACTCAGAATCAGCAACTTTATATTGAATCTTGTTTTAAAGTTGCTCATATGTTGGCTTTGAATCAGTCTGCTTGGCTGGTTATCAGGAGGCAGAAAGGTTTTATTTTAAACAATCACAGATTTTCTCGGCCAGCGTTAATAAAGGGGACCTTTGACCCCGAGCCACCTGCTTCACTTGCACTGTTCTTACTGTCTTGTAAAAGCAAAACTAGTGAAACGCGTGTCAGTGGGGGCAATTCAGAGTTGATCGTAGATGTGCTAAATTTAGCACATCTACAATCATTTACGCTGACATGCACAGGACTCGTCCATCCCGCATGTCAGGCCCTCCACACACCCCTCCTCCCACCCCCCCAGGTACAAAAGCATTGCACGGCGGCGATGCTTTTGTGCCTGGCGAGTAGCTCCATACGTGCGCAGCTCCTGTGCGCTGGCAGGGAGCAACCCGCCGCATCCCGGGTCGCAGCGGCTGCGTGTGACGTCATGCAGCTGCTGCAGCCCCCCCCCCAACAGTCCGGACACGCCTCCGTTTCCGGACCGCGTCCTGGCACGCCCCCTCCGTCCCCGCGACCAGAGATTGACAGGCAGAGGTGATCGCAGCCAGTGAGATGCTAATAGCATCTCACTGGGCTCCCGAGGTGCGCGTGTGCACTCCACAAAGTAATTCAGACTGCGATCGCGGATGCTGATGCGATCCAGTCTGAATTACCCCCAGTATTTGCTAAATGTGCACCACGTAACCTCAATGTTTACCTTAGTATCAAGAGTGGGTTTGTGTCTGCTGGGATAGAAAGGGGAATATTTGCTACCCTTGTGGGGTAGTGAACACTTATGTGCGAGATATTGCTGCCGTATAGAGCAGTGGGTGTTGCACTGTTTCAGCGGCAATGGAATTTTCCCCAAAGAATCTGACTTTATTTATCTGGATAAAATAATTAGCAAAGATATTCATGGGGACATCTAGCTTTTGTTTTAAGTGTCTTATTCTCAGTCAATTACACAATTTTCAAATAATTTATATATATATTGTGGCAGGAGAGATACTTTGCCACCTGTAAGCTACACACAGGGTCCTTGGGGTGGATGGGAAGTGTGGATGGACCGGGTTCCCATCCATTTGGCCCAGACCAGGTCTTATAGGCTTCTTAGCCCAAGAAGCTGCTTCATCTGCCAGCACCTGGGTGCTGGGTGTAAAGCAGAGTCACTCCCATGAGTCAGGGCTCCTGAAGGCAGTTAGTGTCCAGGTGATAGGCCTGCTAGGGACAGTGGGATCTGGAGGGCTGGGTCACTAGTGTCAGGATACCGGGACCTGAAGGGTTCCTTATTACGTAAGAGAGAGTGAGGCAGGGCCTAACCTCCCTGGTAGTTTATACTAAAGACAGTGATCTTTGTTTTATGTGTATCTTTGTTTCTGAGCTACCTGAATAAAAGGTATTTGTTGTTTTTGCACAAGCCTGGAGTCGGTCGTTGGTGGAATTTTTGTAGCAGAGCACATTCTAGCAAGTCTCCTGTTACAAATGGCGCCTGAACAGGGACCCTTCTGCTAGTCGTGTCACACATGGCAGAGGACCCAACAGCCGCAAGGTAGCGTCACACATACCAGCGAACTCCAGACCAAGCTGAGCATCAGTACCAGACCAAGGGTGTTGAGAGTAGTGGTTAAACCCAACCCCAAAAGGTAAAAATAATTATATGTTTTGTTTAAACTGAATGAGTTTGATTTTGGTGCAAAGGTTTGCATTGGCAGCAAAGAGGTTAAACAAGGTGCATGGCCTGTCCGGTCTTATATGCTTTGCACCATTCGTTGAAAGTAGCTGTTCTGATTTGCTCTAAGGGTTAGCAAGCAGCTGCTAATTTATGACTGCATTTCTTTTCCAAGCTTATTTTTACCTGTGCCTGCAAAATCTAGTAAAGGGAGTCTGGTGCCCTTGTTAATTAGCTCATTAAGACCAATCAAGCAAAGTTGAAACCTTTTATAAATGTGATTCTATTTAAATAGAGAAATTTTGTGGCACTATGTGTCCCAGCAATCCCTGAGTTCTAGTTTTGAGAGCCTGTAGGGAGCAGTTGTTTATTTGCACTACCAGTGTAAGGTATTTGTGATCACTATGTACGTGCTACCTTTCAGTGCTTTGCTAAAAGCTTAATCTGTGCTAAAAAAAAAAAAAGGAATTTTTATTTTCCCTTTCACTTACAGTTTTCAAAGGTAACAGGGTGAATAAAGATTTTCAGATATACAGCATATTCTGAAGTGTCTCTTCAAATGGGTAACAAAAAGAGAATTCATGCTAAAAAAAACGAAAGGGGTGACAGCTCTAATACCTCAGGTCAGGAACTTATGTGACCCTATTAAAGCCCAACAGTCGGAGAGTGAAGAGGAGAGCTTATTGGGGAGTAATCCAGATCTTGGGGAAGATTTTAGCATGGAACCTTTTTTTTGGTGTCGCATGATAAATTACCTTGAAAGCAATGTCCAAAAGCTGGAGGAGAAGGAATCTCTTTTGTCTGACTCTCTGACCAAATTGGGAAGGAGTAGAGAAGAGATTGCAAAACTCTCAGACCAGGGGGTAAATTTACTAAGGTGGGAGATTTTTAGAACTGGTGATGTTGCCCATGGCAGCCAATCAGATTCTACTTACCATTTATCTAGCTGCTTCTAGCAGATAATAGATATAATCTGATTGGTTGCTATGGGCAACATCACCAGTTCTGAAAATCTCCCACCTTAGTAAATTTACCCCCAGGTGTCAGAGTTGCAGAAAACCTTGGCAAAGGCTAAACCCAGATCTGAAAACTTTGTAGTACATAGCCAAGGACTATTAGAGGAAATCTCATGTGACCAGACACGATATGGGAGTTTGGTGCTGGCCAATAAGGCTCTTTCGTAAGATTTGGCGGAGCTTCAGGAGGAGGTTTCTAAGCTAAAACCATTGGCTATGCCAAGTTTCAGTTTAGTCACAGGCGTAGCTACACCAATTGCTGAAGACGTTATGCCGAAGTGTATGTATGTATGTATGCATGTATGTATATACAGTATATATATATATATATATATATATATATATATATATATATATATATTGTGTGTAGTTTTTAAATAATTCACTATATATGATGCTTTAGGGCCTACTCATTTTGAGGACAGGGACAGCTATTCCGAAAAACAGCTGTCCCCGCTATCAGTATTACTGCTACAGAGCAGAAGCTTACAGTCCTGTTCACTCTGCATGCTTGACCTGGCTTATGTAGCTGTACCCCGCCTTCGTGGAGAGGACCTTTGCTGTGCGGTGCGTGATGACGTCATCGCGCACCACACATCCTACAACAGTACAGGGGGCGTAACTGACCACGCCCTCTGTGTGAAGCCACGCCGCCTAATGCCGCCCAGGGCGCCAGAAGCCCCGGAACCGGCCCTGCCCCCGCCATACTGTGTTATGTAGCTGCCCCCCGCCATACTGTTATGTAGCTGCACCCCGCCATACTGTGTTATGTAGCTGCACCCCGCCATACTGTGTTATGTAGCTGCACCCCGCCATACTGGGTTATGTAGCTGCACCCGCCATACTGTGTTATGTAGCTGCACCCCGCCATACTGTGTTATGTAGCTGCACCCCGCCATACTGTGTTATGTAGCTGCACCCCGCCATACTGTGTTATGTAGCTGCACCCCGCCATACTGTGTTATGTAGCTGCACCCCGCCATACTGTGTTATTCAGCTGCACCCCGCCATACTGTGTTATGTAGCTGCACCCCGCCATACTGTGTTATGTAGCTGCACCCCGCCATACTGTGTTATTCAGCTGCACCCCGCCATACTGTGTTATGTAGCTGCACCCCGCCATACTGTGTTATGTAGCTGCACCCCGCCATACTGGGTTATGTAGCTGCACCCCGCCAAACTGGGTTATGTAGCTGTACCCCGCCATACTGTGTTATGTAGCTGCACCCCGCCATACTGTGTTATGTAGCTGTACCCCGCCATACTGTGTTATGTAACTGCACCCCGCCATACTGGGTTATGTAGCTGCACCCCGCAATACTGTGTTATGTAGCTGCACCCCGCCACTCTGGGTTATGTAGCTGCACCCCGCCACTCTGGGTTATGTAGCTGCACCCCGCCATACTGTGTTATGTAGCTGCACCCCGCCATACTGTGTTATGTAGCTGCACCCCGCCATACTGTGTTATGTAGCTGCACCCCGCTATACTGTGTTATGTAGCTGCACCCCGCCATACTGTGTTATGTAGCTGCACTCCGCCATACTGGGTTATGTAGCTGCACCCCGCCATACTGTGTTATGTAGCTGCACCGCGCCATACTGGGTTATGTAGCTGCACCCCGCCATACTGGGTTATGTAGCTGCACCCCACCATACTGGGTTATGTAGCTGCACCCCGCCATACTAAGTTATGTAGCTGCACCCCGCCATACTGGTATTGTAGCTGCACCCCACAATACTGTGTTATGTAGCTGCACCCCGCCATACTGTGTTATGTAGCTGCACCCCGCCATACTGTGTTATGTAGCTGCACCCTGCCATACTGGGTTATGTAGCTGCACCTCACCACACTGTGTTATGTAGCTGTACACCCCGCCACACTGGGTTATGTAACTGCCCCCCGCCATACTGGGTTATGTAGCTGTACCCCGCCATACTGTGTTATGTAGCTGCACCCCGCCATACTGTGTTATGTAGCTGCACCCCGCCATACTGTGTTATGTAGCTGCACCCCGCCATACTGGGTTATGTAGCTGCACCCCACCATACTGGGTTATGTAGCTGCACCCCGCCATACTGTGTTATGTAGCTGCACCCCGCCATACTGGGTTATGTAGCTGCCCCCAGCCATAATGTGTTATGTAGCTACCCCCCGCCATACTGTGTTATGTAGCTGCCCCCCACCATACTGTGTTATGTAGCTGTACCCCGCCATACTGTGTTATGTAGCTGCACCCCGCCATACAAGGTTATGTAGCTGTACCCCGCCATACTGGGTTATGTAGCTGCACCACGCCATACTGTGTTATGTAGCTGCACCCCGCCATACAAGGTTATGTAGCTGCACCCCGCCATACTGTGTTATGTAGCTGCACCCCGCCATACTGTGTTATGTAGCTGCACCCCGCCATACTGGGTTATGTAGCTGCACCCCACCATACTGGGTTATGTAGCTGCACCTCACCATACTGTGTTATGTAGCTGCACCCCGCCATACTGGGTTATGTAGCTGCACCCTGTCATACTGGGTTATGTAGCTGCACCCCGCCATACTGGGTTATGTAGCTACACCCTGTCATACTGTGTTATGTAGCTGCAACCCGCCATACTGGGTTATGTAACTGCCCCCTGCCATACTGGGTTATGTATCTGCACCCCGCCATACTGGGTTATGTATCTGCACCCCGCCATACTGGGTTATGTAGCTGTACCCCGCCATACTGGGTTATGTAGCTGCACCTCGCCATACTGGGTTATGTAACTGCACCTTAGCATATTGTGTTATGTAGCTGCACCCCGCCACACTGGGTTATGTAACTGCCCCCCGCCACACTGGGTTATGTAGCTGTACCCCGCCATACTGTGTTATGTAGCTGCACCCCGCCATACTGTGTTATGTAGCTGCACCCCGCCATACTGTGTTATGTAGCTGCACCCCGCCATACTGGGTTATGTAGCTGCACCCCACCATACTGGGTTATGTAGCTGCACCCCGCCATACTGGGTTATGTAGCTGCACCCCGCCATACTGGGTTATGTAGCTGCCCCCAGCCATAATGTGTTATGTAGCTGCCCCCCGCCATACTGTGTTATGTAGCTGCACCCCGCCTTACTGGGTTATGCAGCTGTACCCCGCCATACTGTGTTATGTAGCTGCACCCCGCCATACTGGGTTATGTAGCTGTACCCCGCCATACTGGGTTATGTAGCTGTACCCCGCCATACTGTGTTATGTAGCTGCACCCCGCCATACTGGGTTATGTAGCTGCACCCCGCCCTACTGGGTTATGTAGCTGCACCCCGCCATACAAGGTTATGTAGCTGTACCCCGCCATACTGGGTTATGTAGCTACACCCCGCCATACTGGGTTATGTAGCTGCACCCCGCCATACTGGGTTATGTAGCTGCACCCCGCCATACTGTGTTATGTAGCTGCACCCCGCCATACTGTGTTATGTAGCTGCACCCCGCCATACTGGGTTATGTAGCTGCACCCCACCATACTGGGTTATGTAGCTGCACCTCACCATACTGTGTTATGTAGCTGCACCCCGCCATACTGGGTTATGTAGCTGCACCCTGTCATACTGGGTTATGTAGCTGCACCCCGCCATACTGGGTTATGTAGCTGCACCCCGCCATACTGTGTTATGTAGCTGCACCCCGCCATACTGGGTTATGTAGCTGTACCCCGCCATACTGTGTTATGTAACTGCACACCGCCATACTGGGTTATGTAGCTGCACCGCGCCATACTGGGTTATGTAGCTGCCCCCCGCCATACTGTGTTATGTAGCTGTACCCCGCCATACTGTTATGTAGCTGCACCCCGCCATACTGTGTTATGTAGCTGCACCCCGCCATACAGGGTTTTGTAGCTGTACCCCGCCATACTGGGTTATGTAACTGCACCCCGTCATACTGGGTTATGTAGCTGCACCCCGCCATACTGGGTTATGTAGCTGCACCCCGCCATACTGGGTTATGTAGCTGCACCCCGCCATACTGGGTTATGTAGCTGCACCCTGTCATACTGGGTTATGTAGCTGCACCCCGCCATACTGTGTTATGTAGCTGCACCCCGCCATACTGGGTTATGAGCTGCACCCCGCCATACTGGGTTATGTAGCTGCCCCCCGCCATACTGTGTTATGTAGCTGCCCCCCGCCATACTGTGTTATGTAGCTGCACCCCGTTATACTGTGTTATGTAGCTGCACCCCGCCATACTGGGTTATGTAGCTGCACCCCGCCATACTGTGTTATGTAGCTGCACCCCGCCATACTGGGATATGTAGCTGCACCCCGCCATACTGGGTTATGTAACTGTACACCGCCATACTGGGTTATGTAGCTGCACCGCGCCATACTGGGTTATGTAGCTGCACCCCGCCATACTGGGTTATGTAGCTGCACCCTGCCATACTTGGTTATGTAGCTGCACCCCGCCATACTGGGTTATGTAGCTGCACCCCGCCATACTGGGTTATGTAGCTGCACCCCGCCATACTGGGTTATGTAGCTGCACCTTGCCATACTGGGTTATGTAGCTGCACCCCACCATATTGGGTTATGTAGCTGTACCCCGCCATACTGGGTTATGTAGCTGCACCCCGCTGCTATTGGGTTATGTAGCTGCCCCCCGCCATATTGGGTTATGTAGCTGCACCCCGCCATACTGGATTATGTAGCTGCACCCCGCCATATTGGGTTATGTAACTGCACCCTGCCATCAGTTCATTGTCTGCTTACTGTACATTCCTCCTTACATTATGGGGCTAGCAGCGTTATCTGCAGCTATTTCCCTCTGTGGGATGAATAATGGAGAGAAGTGCGGCACAGCGTACAGATATATATGTGTGATTGGAAATTTAATTCATGACTTAGGGCGACGCAGGCTGCTCCCTCATCACAGCTGGTATTGTAGCCAGAAGCAGGGCTCCAGTAGCCGCACATAGAACTGTGTTTTATATACACACTAAATGCATCACTGTGTACAGCCCAGCAGGTGCTATAACATTTTACCCTCCTTTGAATTTTGTATATTGCTATGAGGGTGCTGCCTTCTTTTTGGACCAAACAAGTGTGGTTCGTCCCACAATAACATTATATAGCATTAGTGTAGGGGTGGCGGGCACTATTAAGCCTGGGCTTGTTGGAGGGGTTTATGCCGCCATTCCCCGGTTCAGCTTCGCGGTGCTGCAAATACTATTTATTTATTTTTTCAAATTTCCAAGGGGGTGTGGTCACGTCTCTTGTGATTAAGCTACAACCTAAAAGTACACAGGCATGGCCTGCTCTCTGCGGTCTTGATGTTGTGTGCGCTTTTGCGTGCACCTCACAAACAGCCCCTCGGTGTCATAAGTGTGCACCTGCTGGATCTTGGATTGTGTATGGTGCAGATGTGTAGCTCCCTTAAATGTATTTTATATTAGTGTTTGCAGCCCCCCCCCCCCATTGGTAACTTGTATATCTGTCTGTATATATTTATAACTATCTATATAGGAAACTCAAGCAATCACAGTGAGAACATCCAAACTGCACACATAGAGCTCAGGAATTGAACTCGTGACCTCAGTGCTGCGAGGTAATAATGAGGGACAGAATATGGCGCAGTCAAACCCTCAAAAGTAAAAAGTAATACACATTGGGCCCTCATTCCGAGTTGTTCGCTCGCTAGCTGCTTTTAGCAGCATTGCACACGCTAAGCCCCCGCCCTCTGGGAGTGTATCTTAGCTTAGCAGAATAGCGAACGAAAGATTAGCAGTTCTGCTACTAAATAATTCCCTGCAGTTTCTGAGTAGCTCCAGACCTACTCCTAGATTGCGATCAGCTCGGTCTGTTTAGTTCCTGGTTTGACGTCACAAACACGCCCTGCGTTCGTCCAGCCACTCCCCCATTTCTCCAGACACTCCTGCGTTTTTTCCTGGCACGCCAGCGTTTTTTAGCACACTCCCTGAAAACGCCAAGTTGCCGCCCAGAAACACCCACTTCCTGTCAATCACACTACGATCACTCGAGCGTTGAAAAAACGTCGCTTGAGCTTGTGTAAAACTACAAAGTTTTGTGATAAATTACTTAGCGTATGCACGCTGCATACCATGCGCATGTGCATTTTCCACCTAATCGCTGCGTTCCGAAAAACGGCAATGAGCAAACAACTCGGAATGACCACCATTATTCATTTCAGCCTCCAGCGTTGTTAATGCATAACTTAGTTATATTCAATTCCCTATTATATATTGATCTTAATTTATTATTTAATACAGTCTTTGTTTCTTTATATGTTATATGTTAATACATTTTTATATTTTTATCTTTGGATAACGCAGTTATTGAATTATTAAAATGAAAGCTATACTGTATAGACGAAGGAAAAGATATACACAGACAGTGGGGGTCATTCCGAGTTGTTCGCTCGTTATTTTTTTCTCGCAACGGAGCGATTAGTCGCTAATGCGCATGCGCAATGTCCGCAGTGCGACTGCGCCAAGTAAATTTGCTATGCAGTTAGGAATTTTACTCACGGCATTACGAGGTTTTTTCTTCGTTCTGGTGTTCGTAATGTGATTGACAGGAAGTGGGTGTTTCTGGGCGGAAACTGGCCGTTTTATGGGTGTGTGCGAAAAAACGCTACCGTTTCTGGGAAAAACGCGGGAGTGGCTGGAGAAACGGAGGAGTGTCTGGGCGAACGCTGGGTGTGTTTGTGACGTCAAACCAGGAACGAAACTGACTGAACTGATCGCAGTTGCCGAGTAAGTGTGGAGCTACTCAGAAACTGCTAAGAAGTGTCTATTCGCAATTCTGCTAATCTTTCGTTCGCAATTTTGATAAGCTAAGATTCACTCCCAGTAGGCGGCGGCTTAGCGTGTGCAAATCTGCTAAAAGCAGCTAGCGAGCGAACAACTCGGAATGACCCCCAGTGTCTGTAAATAGAAAATAAGCTGCTAACAGAAAACTGCTTGATGTGTCTGCGAGAGGCTTCCATATTTATTTGTTTAGCGTAAGTAATCGCTGTGCGTGACAGAATGTTACCCAGCACCACAGAGAGTTCTATTCGCTGATGGAATTGATGTCAGTCGCTACATATGTTTCCAGGCCTCATGTGCTCCAAGAAATGTATCGGAATGTTGAAATCTCCTATATAATTGCCCAGATCTGTCACTCTGTGACTGTGTGGCTAACGCTGGGTGGAGTCACAATGCTGGGTGGAGTCACAATGCTGGGTGGAGTCACAATGCTGGGTGGAGTCACAATGCTGGGTGGAGTCACAGCGCTAGGCGGAGTCAGAGTCATAGAGTCACAGATCTGGCCAAATAGATAGGAGATATCTCAGCTCCTCCTATTACTGCTCTGGAAGCTCAGTAACATTTGTACAGGAGACAACTGAGAAGCAGTCACTCAGGAAACAACACCCGCCCTCCTGCCCCCCTCCACTCAGGGGTGCGCCCCCGCTGTCTCATGGCTCTCACTACACTGGCTGTGCGCTTCTGGCTACCCCGCTCTCTCAGCACACTGGCTGCACGCTCCCTGCGGCTCCCCCACTCGCTCTACACTGGCTGCGCATTCCCGGCTCCCCCGCTGACAGGAAGGGAGCGGGGTGCACGGGCGCATGCCCCCTGGAATAGTGGCTGTCCGGGAGCACACAGCGTAGTGCATAGAGCATTGCCCATAAAGTTTGGGACACAATGTCGGGGACAGCGAATGTTTCGGCCATGAAGTAGGTAGTGCAGCAGCTGCGGCTGGAGGCCAATCTCAACCGTGTGAGAGCTGAGACCTCAAACTTTGTGTGTGTGTGGGGTGAGCGTGTGTGTGTGTGGGGGGAGCATGTGTATGGAGAGAGGGCTCCCCCGAGACTTCTGTTATGTGCACATATTGTACATTGCGCCGGACAATGACGCTGACAGCGGAAAAAGCGGTTGCAGCGGAAATCGCAAGAAGATTGACTGCAGGAAGGCATTCCAGGGCGTCAACTGACCGTTGGAGGCCGTTTTCAGGGAGTGGTAAGAAAAACGCAGGCATGTCCAGGCGAACGGAGGGTGGATGTCTGACGTCAAAGCCGAGCCCATCATTGCTGGATCTGTCGCACAGGGTAAGTATGTCCAGGGCGGGTCTTGTGTTGCAGGAAACTTTTTTAGCATAGCAGGGCTGCACAAGCGATCGCATCCCTGCTATGCTAAAATACACTCCCCCATAGGCGGACATTAGTTGATCGCACCAGCAGCAAAAAGTTGCTACGTGCGATCAACTCGGAATGAGGGCAGTGGCCTGAAGTGAATCCCAAAAATTAAAATACGTCTTACGGGCGAGTTATGGAGGTGTCATGGGCCGTGTCAGTGAAAGCAGCCGCGTTCTCAGGCGCAGAGCAGCTGCCACAGATGATGTGTTCTGATAGAGAACTTGCATCTACCATAGGACTGGTGGAAGTGTGGATGGTGTGCGTGACTGTGCGTCGACGGTGTGCCAATGGTGGCATCTAACGTATTACGGCATACAGAGACACAGAAAATGGGCATCTCAGTCCTGCCACAGTTAGACGCAGCCCTGTTACACCGAAGAAAGGGCTGATACCGACATCTGCAGTTATCGCAGCCAGGACTCCAGCAACAGACGCAAAAGTGGACGGAGCAGTTTCCACCCCTGAATAAAACCCCTCGGCCACACGTGGATACTCATAGTGAAATTCATCTCTTCCTTTGTTACTAATGTATAGTAAATAAATATCTATGATTACAGAGATTTTTTTCTAGTAACCGATTTATGGTGCATTAAAATTCATAAACGTATTCAATGATCCTTTGTGGTAATATTCCGCATTCTAATAATCACCCAGAACTCGTCGATGCAGAAACTAGACCCTTGAGGAAAACTGCACTTTCTAGTCTATTCAGCACACACATGCATATATAGGTTTATAGACACGTGGGTTACTGCTGAGGTCAACGCATAACACATCTAGCGAAACGCGTCAGATTGAGACCTTTGCTTGTGCAGTGTCAGAGTCTACTGCACTGCAGAGGGGAGGGGGCCGATACGGTACATAGAATAGGTATCTACTGTATGGTGGGTGGGTGTGTGTGTGTGTGTGTAGTATGTACTGTATGTTTATTAATGTGTGTGCATTTGGCCTTTAGTGATTGTGCAGAAATCTCTCTGTCATTATTGTTCTATCCAGAATTCCCAGTCCTTCCCCAACCAGCCTACACAGCGGAATGAATTGGCCATGTTGTCTCAGTTCTATTCATAGATAAAACAAAAATAACATCAGTACTCGCTGTTTATTGCAGATATTAACATCACTTCTACATTGTATAATACTACTATTGTATGCAGTCATTTGTAGTGCTTTTAATGTTGTACAATTAACAATATATTACGCTATTTGTCTTTAAAAAAAATGTACACAATTAAATAAATGTTATTAATGATTAAAATAAAGAAACAGGTAGTGAGTAAAAGTTCTCTGTGGGATGGTAGCGTGGTCTGTGAACTTTTGCCGATCCCAGGCCTGAATGGACCTAATATTACATAGTACATTATACTTAATGGGGAATTAAATTAAATGCGCTATTAAATAGTTCCAGGAATGAGTTCCCGGGGCTATTCAATTAGTTGCAGATTTCTGCCCAAACTCTCCTGAGGTGCTAGCATAAATCCAACAAAACTAATGCCGCACTCGACTAAACGGTATTCTTTAGGTGCGGTAACCTTCATCTCCCGACTTAAGTGCAATGCAGCTAATTGAATAGCTCCAGGCGCTCATTCCCAGTGCTATTCAATAGCGCATTTAATTGAATTCCCCCATAAGAGCCTATATATCCTCACATCATCAACTGAAAATTTTTGGCGTTTGCTTGCGGGAATCAACGCCATCTGCAGATAGCGTTGATTCCTGGTGCTCTGCTCCTTCCTATAGGGATTATGAAGTGGACTGCACAGGCAAGAGCGGCGGGCGTGCGCATACGTGACATCAGCTGGCGCTACAATGGTAACACTGTTACTTCGGCAGCTGTATTGGGGATCGCGGGAACAGATGCTCTTCAGAGCAGCTGTCCGTACACCGGGGTAATATTGAATTGCTCCTGTATTTAAGTATCCATCAACACAACTCATGGTGAGTTGGCTCCTTAATTATCATGGGGCCGCCCAGCCCCCGATAATATATAGGCTCAGAGAGAAATAGAATAATCTCCCCTATCAGACATGGATGCATTTTATATTCTTTTATGTTTTCCTTTTTATTATTTCACTCATGGAAAAATAATATTTCTACAGTAACCCCTGAAATGTCTCCGGATTTTATATCATGAGACAGTGAACATTACAGTCTGCATCCGCCAAGGTTCTCGGGGCTCTGTGTTATATAGAACTGACATTAGAGCCCCATATAAATAAACACATTTTATTTCATTTATGGCCAATGGGTGTCAGTGGGTTAAATCAGGAACTTTGAGAAATCACTTGTCTTTTATGTAGCGGGATTCTAAGAAAATATGCTTCATTTTCCTTTCTTTAATGTACTTCCGAAACTGGGCTAGCACTTTTTTTTATTGAACGTTTAAAGTTTTACTACTGAACTTGGCGCCGGGAGATACGTCTTGGCACTAGAGGTTTTCTAAAACCATTCCAATGGCTTCGCAAAAAAATATTAATCTGAGTGCTGCAGTGCAGTGCCTAGAACAGTGCGAATGGCCGGATAGGATTCCAAGGAATACGTGTTCTTAAAGTAACAATAATGTCATGTGTCATTGTGCACACAGCCATTATTCTCCGAATTGTCTCCAATGAAACAGCGCCCCCGGTGGTCGGAAATGGTTTATTATGCAGTCCGCTTTCCAAAGCAATAATTGTGCAACATAGCATTTTTCCGTGATAGTAAATTCCATATTTTATTTAGAAAGAGTGGACTAAACCTACTGTATAATTTATTTTTATAAGCTTTATTATAATGTCCATTTATAGTATCCATTATAACGCAGATGGTGGAATTCTGGAAAAATATTTTTATTGCAATCCTGCAAATTATGTAACAACTAAGGGGTCTGTCGTAAAGGGATCCAGGTCATGGAGTTTCTACTTTGTTTTTGTTTAACCGATCGCCACACCTCAAACCAGAGGCCTCATTTTGCGGGTTCAAAAAGTTTTGATAATGTTATTTTTTTTTAACTTATGCATTGGTGAAAAGTCAGTAATTGGTTGGAATGCAGAGGAACAATGGGGGTCATTCCGAGTTGATCGCTCGCTAGCTACTTTTAGCAGCCATGCAAATGCATAGTCGCCGCCCACGGGGAAGTGTATTTTCGGTTTGCAAGAGTGCGAACGCATGTGCAGCCGAGTTCTGCAAAACATTTTGTGCAGAACAAGATCAGCCCTGTAGTTACTTATTCTGTGCGATGATTGCTGCGACGAAGATCCCGGAATTGACGTCAGACACCCGCCCAGCAAACGCCTGGACACGCCTGCGTTTTACCAAACACTCCCAAAAAATGGTCAGTTGACACCCATAAACTCCCTCTTCCTATCAATCTCCTTGCGGTCGGCTGTGCGAATGAAATCGTTGCTAGAAGCAGTGCAAAACAACAATGCTCTTTGTACCCGTACGCCCCGCGTGCGCATTGCGGCCCATACGCATGCGTAGTTTTGCCGTTTTTTAAATAATCGCTACGCAGCGAACAACGGCAGCTAGCGATCAACATGAGGGCCAATGTTATACAAGTAAACAGATAAAATAGAAACAAAGAGAGAGAAAAAATATTAAACCGAAAACATTGGAAGAAACAAAAAGTACAGTGAGAAAAACTATTAAATAAAAAAGTATGAAAAAGAAATTCTTGCTACAATGACAATTGCTTTACTGTCTTCATTAACAGCACTGTCGCCATAGACAGTAATACCTCCACTGACTTCAGTGATAGCACTGTCCCCATAGAAAGTAATACCTCCACTGACTTCAGTGATAGCACTGTTCCCATAGAAAGTAATACCTCCACTGACTTCAGTGATAGCACTGTCCCCATAGAAAGTAATACCTCCACTGACTTCAGTGATAGCACTGTTCCCGTAGGAAGTAATACCTCCACTGACTTCAGTGATAGCACTGCACCCATAGAAAGTAATACCTCCACTGACTTCAGTGATAGCACTATTACCATAGAAAGTAATACCTCCACTGACTTCAGTGATAGCACTGTTCCCATAGAAAGTAATACCTCCACTGACTTCAGTGATAGCACTATTACCATAGGAAGTAATACCTCCACTGACTTCAGTGATAGCACTGTCCCCATAGAAAGTAATACCTCCACTGACTTCAGTGATAGCACTGTTCCCGTAGGAAGTAATACCTCCACTGACTTCAGTGATAGCACTGCACCCATAGAAAGTAATACCTCCACTGACTTCAGTGATAGCACTATTACCATAGAAAGTAATACCTCCACTGACTTCAGTGATAGCACTGTTCCCATAGAAAGTAATACCTCCACTGACTTCAGTGATAGCACTATTACCATAGGAAGTAATACCTCCACTGACTTCAGTGATAGCACTGTTCCCATAGAAAGTAATACCTCCACTGACTTCAGTGATAGCACTATTACCATAGAAAGTAATACCTCCACTGACTTCAGTGATAGCACTATTACCATAGAAAGTAATACCTCCACTGGCTTCAGTGATAGCACTGTTCCCATAGAAAGTAATACCTCCACTGGCTTCAGTGATAGCACTGTTCCATAGAAAGTAATACCTCCACTGACTTCAGTGATAGCACTGTTCCCATAGAAAGTAATACCTCCACTGACTTCAGTGATAGCACTGTCCCCATAGAAAGTAATACCTCCACTGACTTCAGTGATAGCACTGTTCCCATAGAAAGTAATACCTCCACTGACTTCAGTGATAGAACTGTCCCCATAGAAAGTAATACCTCCACTGACTTCAGTGATAGCACTGTTCCCATAGAAAGTAATACCTCCACTGACTTCAGTGATAGCACTGCCCCCATAGAAAGTAATAGCTCCACTGACCTCACTGATAGTCCTGTACCCATAGAAAGTAATACCTCCACTGACCTCACTGATAGTCCTGTACCCGTAGAAAGTAATACCTCCACTGACCTCACTGATACTCCTGTACCCGTAGAAAGTAACATGTTGTGTTCCATCTAAGCAGATATATATTTAGATGACCTTTGTAATGTATTGATGCTACTTAAACAGGCATGGCTGAAGAATTGACTTTAATGCATTATTAAGGAGAAAAACATAGATGGCAGAAAATCTGGTGGTTGCATGGAGAGTAGACAGCATGTGTGCCACACACAAAGAGAAAGAATGCAGGTGCATTATTCAAGCATTACTAATTAGAATTGCAATACATATTGCAGTTAAATAAAGGTATTTTGCATAATCTTGGTCAAAATTACGGGCTTACTGTACACACCACTTCACGGTAACCTCATAATGGCTCCACTGACTTCAGTGATAGCACTGTTCCCGTAGGAAGTAATACCTCCACTGACTTCAGTGATAGCACTGTTCCCATAGAAAGTAATACCTCCACTGACTTCAGTGATAGCACTGCCCCCATAGAAAGTAATACCTCCACTGACTTCAGTGATAGCACTGTTCCCATAGAAAGTAATACCTCCACTGACTTCAGTGATAGCACTATTACCATAGGAAGTAATACCTCCACTGACTTCAGTGATAGCACTATTACCATAGGAAGTAATACCTCCACTGACTTCAGTGATAGCACTGTTCCCATAGAAAGTAATACCTCCACTGACTTCAGTGATAGCACTGTTCCCATAGAAAGTAGTACCTCCACTGACTTCAGTGATAGCACTGTTCCCATAGAAAGTAATACCTCCACTGACTTCAGTGATAGCACTGCCCCCATAGAAAGTAATACCTCCACTGACTTCAGTGATAGCACTGTTCCCATAGAAAGTAATACCTCCACTGACTTCAGTGATAGCACTATTACCATAGGAAGTAATACCTCCACTGACTTCAGTGATAGCACTATTACCATAGGAAGTAATACCTCCACTGACTTCAGTGATAGCACTGTTCCCATAGAAAGTAATACCTCCACTGACTTCAGTGATAGCACTATTACCATAGGAAGTAATACCTCCGCTGACTTCAGTGATAGCACTGTCCTCTACAGGGGTGAAAATTAAATGTGTCAAAAATGTTAGATAAAAAAGAAACAATTAAGAGTGCTATAAAGTGCTGAGGTAAGTGTTAAATTGTAACACCTTTAAGTGTCCCAGCCAAAGCAATTCTGGGGGCCCCACACCCCAAAACTCACCCCACAACTGACGTGCTATATAAATGTATACAGGTCTTAACTCTAGCAGTGCGTTTTGCATGTACACTTGAAGGCCAGAAACCTCTTGAGCCTGGAGTAGCACCCCTCCCGCCTGGTCCCTATTTGTTTTTAAATAGGTATCCTAGCATTTGCTGACTGCACATTGAATGGCATCGTGGATAAGGCTGTTATTTTGGCCAAGATTATGCAAAAAAAACTCTAATTGCAAAATGTATTACAATTCTATTTAGTATTGTTGGAATAGCGCACCTGCATTCTTTCTCTTTGTAATAGACGCTTCCTTTTGCATCTTTTGTGTGCAGAATCACCACATTGATTCTTTCCAATAGCCGGCTGAATATACAGGCGTACTGTGTGCTGGCTGTATCATCGTTGTACTGTACCTGTGACTACCGCCGACATAATAAAAATGTTACAGCGTCTGAAAGGTATCCGGACTCCAGGTCGACAACAAAAAGGTTGACACACCTTAGGTCGACGCCAATTGGTCGACACACCTTTGGTCGACATGGACAAAATGTCGACAGGAACAAGGTCGACATGGAAAAAGGTCGACATAATTTTTTTATGTTTTTTTCCCCCGAACCTTTTCATACTTAACGATCCACGTGGACTACGATTGGAACGGTAATCTGTGCCGAGCAAAGCGGAGCGGAGCGAAGGCACCATGCGAGGGGACGCGGTGCACTAATTGGGGTTCCCGGTCACTCTACGAAGAAAACGACACCAAAAAAACATTAAAAACTCATGTCGACCTTTTTCCATGTCGACCTTGTTCTGGTCGACCTTTTGTCCATGTCGACCTAAGGTGTGTCGACCAATTGGCGTCGACCTAAGGTGTGTCGACCGTTTTGTTGTCGACCCTGAGTCCCAGACCCCGTCTGAAAATAAGAAAACGTTCAATATATAAATGGTCAGAATTTATATCCGTACAACTAATTAGCACGACCTGAACTGACTCCCGCACACTGGTATAAGATGTATTACCGGATCAGATTTATTTACTTTTTTAAAAGTTTAAGGCCAATTACCCAGCGGTGTAATAAATCACAGCTTTTACTGGCATTTTGTAAATGCTAGTGGTAGCATGTAGGTGGGTAAGGTGATGTAGCCATTTGTCCCAGTAACCCCACAGCCGCTGCCATTGCACTTGCTCGCTGAAACACTTGCATTATCGCAACATTTGTCTCCTACTTCTCCTTCACCTTCCATGGTGCAAGCGCTCGTTACCGCTGTATGTGACGCGTGATAATCATTTGACTTGCAGCGTCATTGGCGCTTGTAGCATTTACCTAGCGTAACTGTGCAACACACTTTATAAAGCTTCCCTGCCAACTGCACATCAAACAGGTATCTGAGCACGTGACACACAAGTATGCAGCACGCCCCAAAAAGGGGGGGTGGCCTATTGGGAAGGGGGCATGATCTCGCTTTGTCTGGTGTTTTTTCATACGGCAATAGTAATTAATGCTCAACGAGCCTGATTTAGCATTAATTACTATTGCCTTTTGGAAAACATTGGTCAAAGCCACTGACTGTCTGCGGCATTGAAAATCCGACGTTTAGTAAATCTGACCCAAGAAGTTCATTTAAATGTATAACAAAAATCTGTTTCTCCCAACAACGGCATGTGTGGTAATAACTGTACATGGCAAGTTGCACATGTGTGTGCGACTGTGTCTGCATCTGTGTAAATGGGGGCTCACATGCAGCATCTCACGCACAGTTCTGTTGTGCTTCATCTGAGACTTTGTACATCTGTTATATTGATTCCTATGCGGATACAGTTGCAGACCAGCGTCTCTAGTACACTGTGAGGGGTGTTTTGCTGAATAAGATGCAAAACAGACAAATGTGGGACACTACTCCTTTTGGAGCATCTCAGTCGCACCGGGCGTCTTGCGCCATATGGTATATAGATGCTAAGTGTATGAGAACATATATGTATTATGCACCTAATTCAGTAAGGATTGCAAATTCTGCTAATTGTAATTAGCAGAATTTGCGATCCTTTGGATCGCATGCTGGTGGCCGCCCATCACTGGGCAAGGCCGCCCAGCTTGCGTCCCGCCGCCTCCCCCCTTTCAACAAGCAGAAATTGCGAACGCAATAGCTGCGCTTGCAGGATGCCAGCCGCCATGTTCTTGATCGTGGTGGCTGTGTGTGATGTCACACAGCCACCGTGATCACGCCCCCAACAACCCCCTGTTTGCGCCGCACCAGCCTCCGTTCGCGCTGCACCGCCCCCCCCCGCAACGCTCTGTCTCCGCACTGGAAATGGAGCGATGGCCTCCCCATCCCCCCACCCCGCATTTTCTGCGCCCCCCCCATGGGCAGGACGGGCGCTGTACATGCTACTGCGCAGCGATCATAATAATTCCGGTTGTATCGCGATATGCGATCCAACCTGAATTAGCCCCTATATGCACAAATAACTAAGTTGGTCATTCCGAGTTGATCGCTCGCTAGCTGTTTTTAGCAGCCGTGCAAACGCTATACCGCCGCCCACTGGGAGTGTATTTTAGCTTAGCAGAAGTGTGAACGAAAGGATCGCAGAGCGGCGGCAAACTTTTCTTGTGCAGTTTTTGAGAAGCTTCAGACCTACTCAGCGCTTGCGATGACTTCAGACTGTTCAGTTCCTGTTTTGACGTCACAAACACTCCCTGCGTTCACCCAGCCACGCCTGCGTTATTCCTGGTGTGAAGATACGGATTCTCTGATCACTCAGGTAAACAGTTTAGTAAAGTGGCAAATGCCCTTTATTGTAAATATACACACACAGTACACTAAAACAGTAACTATTACATGCCAGGATGGTATCTTACTTACTAAGTCCCCACAGTAGTTTAGAATTACAGTCTCCTGCCAGCCTGCCAGCAGTAGTTCTGAGTCCCCTGGTCTGGGATACCAGCTCACACAGTGCCCTTTTCCACTGACGGCACCGCAATGCCTAGTCGGTGTCTCCACTACAGAGGTACATCCACTCTCTCTGTCCTTCTGTGTAGATCTCACCCTCAGTGCACGTCCAGTAGCCTCTTGAAACCAGCAGATCCCAACGATGCTTCTAGGCCTCAGCACACTGGCAGCACTCTCTTACCAGTAGCTTTCAGAAGCCAAACACATCACTCCTCTCAGGCCAGGAACTTCCGTGCACACTCTGTTTCCATAGCCTCTGTTATCCTCAAACCTTTGTCTGTCCTACCATAAGGCGACACCTTCTGGCTCTGTATTGGGTGGGTTACATTAAAGGGGCTGACTACAGAACACTTTCAGATAGACCTACTTTAACATGTCCAGGCATGTCCTCTAGCACACAATAGATGTTAACTAAATGAACCTTAATTAATCTGATTGTGTAGCCTGGAATCCATTGTGTGGGGAAGAATGAGGGGTTTGTATGGACTGACATCTGAGACTGGCTGTATCTCCAACAGCAAACAAACAGGTTATCAAAGCAGTCACATGGGGGGGAGGGGACACACACATTATTTTACAAACTATAATACAATAACCAATACATTCATATATATAAATCTTCATATGCAGTCTGTACAAAATATCAGGCTAGACATATTATTCCCTGATAAGCACAAACACATATAACAGGGGGATAATGTTTCACAATAATATGTGATGTCCAGTTCTATTGGGAATCCAGGCAGCATGCTGTATAGGTGATAACCAGTGGTGCAAGTGGGCGGGTACGGGTGGGTACGGCGTACCCGTAAGAATTTAGCCGTGGGTACGCCGTACCCACACCGACGGGCCGCCGCTCCTCGCACCGCCGCTGATTTGAGGGAAGGAGAGCGCAGCCTGTGCCTCTCCTTCCCCTCAGTCTCCGGCGGGTGTCATAGTTTAATTCAGCGCCGATCCGTGAGCCAATCAGAGCTCGCGGTGCGAGCTCTGATTGGCTCACGGATCGGCGCTGAATTAAACCGTGAGACACCCGCCGAAGACTGAGGGGAAGGAGAGGCACAGGCTGCGCTCTCCTTCCCTCACACAGGACGCCAGCAGCAGCGGTGAGCAGGGGGGGGGGCAGGGGCATGTTATACCTGGCACTGGGGGATATCTGGCACTGGGGGGGCATTTCTATCTGGCACTGGGGGATATCTGGCACTGGGGGGGCATTTCTATCTGGCACTGGGGGATATCTGGCACTGGGGCTGGGGGGCATATATACCTGGCACTGGGGGATATCTGGCACTGGGGGGCATATATACCTGGCACTGGGGGATATCTGGCACTGGGGGGCATATATACCTGGCACTGGGGGATATCTGGCACAGGGGGGCATGTATACCTGGCACTGGGGGATATCTGGCACAGGGGGGCATGTATACCTGGCACTGGGGAATATCTGGCACAGGGGGGCATGTATACCTGGCACTGGGGGATATCTGGCACTGGGGGGGCATGTATACCTGGCACTGGGGGCATATCTGGCACTGTAGGGGCATTTCTGTATCTGGCACGGGGGGCAATGTATATCTGACACAGTGGGGGCATTTGTGTATCTGGCACTGTGGGGCAATGTATATCTGGCACTGTGGGGCAACGTGTATCTGACACTGCGAGGCAATGTATATCTGGCACTCTGGGGGCATTTCTGTATCTGGCACTGTGGGGCAATGTGTATCTGGCACTGTTAGTCAATGTGTATCTGGCACTGTGGGGCAATGTATATCTGGCACTGTGGGGCAACGTGTATCTGGCACAATTGGGGTCATACGTGTATCTGCCCCTCCCCCATATGTGTATCACGCCCCCATTTTCATTGGCCACGCCCCATGTGGCATTTGGCCACACCCATTTTTTTGCGCGCGCGCCTTCGGCGCGCGCTCACAGTACCCGTGAGACATTTTTTCTACTTGCACCACTGGTGATAACCAAGTTCTGTCCTGTCTCTTTACACTAACGCACTGAATCCAGAAACAGGCTGGCGAAAAGTACTCCTCATGAGCCAGCTGGGCTGCGTCCGTTACACCTGGCACGCCTGCGTTTTTCCAAACACTCCCTGAAAATGGTCAGTTGACACCAAGAAACGCCCTCTTCCTGTCAATCACTCTGCGGCCAGCAGTGCGACTGAAAAGCTTCGCTAGACCATGTGTGAAACTACATCGTTCATTGCAATTGTACAACACACGTGTGCATTGCGCCGCATACGCATGCGCAGAAGTGCAGATTTTGTGCCTCATCACTGCACAGCGAACGAATGCAGCTAGCGATCAACTCAGAATGACCCCCTAAGGACACCCTGTAACAATGTAGTCAGACCCCTAGAAGTCTTTTTGTGACTACTGGGCTTAGTACAAGGGGCTCGTCTGGATTAAACGCCTGCTTGTTTTTACTTTTTAACTTGACGAGACTTTGTTTTTTGAGGTCTCACCAGTTTCTCTCCAAATGTCACTTTCACTTTATTTTCACGGCTAAATTAATGACATGTATCAAACAGTTTTCACGTCTTGCATCACACATTCTGTTTTCTATCCTCCTGTGTACATCGGCTAATTTATGTGACTCTGTGAGTTTGGGAACTTCCAGTTTTGATTCCCTCAAGCGGAACGACCCTGTCGCAGGCGCTGTCCCCTCTGCCTAATTACCATTCTAATTAATTTCCAGTCACGGTGAGAAATGGAAGGGACAGATCAATTGACGAATAGAAATGTCAGTCGTCCCCCCTCCCCCGCCCCCCCTGCTTTTGCAGCTGAGTCTTGCGGCTTCTGCCTCTCCCTCGTCGCCTTTGGGGGATTCGTCTTTGTGCTGCTGTTCTGTTTTTCTCTCTATCTCTCTGTTTGGTTCGTTCTGTTCCGATTTGTGTTTTGATCAAGCTATTAAAAAACCACGGTGTAATTTAAACTGACATCAGAACCCGGACACGTGACCTCAATTCTCTCCGTTCCATGCTGAGTGTGTATTTAAGGTCACTTTAACATGCTTGGCACAGCTAACGCTTCACACACAAGATGTATATCTGAGCCAAAATAACCCTTTTCCCCCCGGAGGTGACTAAAGGATTTCTAGATGTTCTACATTTTCTTGAGGTTTGGGCATACAATGTAACTTCATTTCTGATCAGTCATCCATATCCAACATAAAATATTACATCGCTCATACAGGCTCAAGGAAGATATTGGTGGAATGTTTTAACTCTTGCGCAAACGTCCTTGTGTTCCAATTCGCTCATCATTTATCATAACGCAACTTTGAGTCATGGAAAATTTTTGGTATGACAATAGCATAATTAATTCAAGGAAAAGCAAAACAAAAAATAACATATTATAAATTTGCCACAAATGAAATTGCCCACAAATTGTAAAACGCAATTAAGAGGATAATGACATTCCTTATAGGTTATCAGAAAGAAAGAATAAATGTTTCAGAGACCCTGCCATCGTTGGAGAAGACCTTTTACTATCCACGTTGTATTTACCACTTCTCATGCTGAAGGCCGTCCAAGTCAAACATGGCTGGTGTCAAAGCAATAACCTACAACGAGACAGAAAATAATGCCGCAAGCTGTGTCAACATGTAATCTCCAGTTAGGTATTTGTCCTGGCTTAGTGCTTGATGAGTGGGTAACAGAAGTGCAGGGGCCTTATCCAAGCTACTCACACCGCTGAGCAGGCTCTCCTGACAGCTACAGACAAGGGTCAGGCAAGGGAGAAGAATGTCCATGGGAGGCTAACGTTTTATGGTGGTTCCAGGATCACAGGCAGCAATCTCCACAAAAATGGCCGCCAATCTTCTTCCCCATTCCACTTCCTTCCTAGCAAATCCACAGGAAGACTGCCAACCAATTAGAGCAGAGACTGAAGGAAGACTCCAAAAGCTGGATGTCGAGTTTTCCTGCCTGAATTCTAAAGTGGCAGACTGTAGAACTCAAATCTAACTTCTGCACGTGTTATATCTGCCACACCTGCACTGTACATGGTTTTGCCAATTATAGAAAAAGTTTGCTGCTGTGATCAGGTCTGAATTAGGCTTTAGCACCGGACCACACTGGAAATTAAAAATAGAATTCGCTATTGGCAAAAATCCCTCTCCCAGTTTAATTCTGCTATATGTAGACAATAGTCTTCCATGGATAAGTTGCCACTAGCAACCGGGATTCCGGAGCTTGCTCAATTTCCCCGTGAGGCTGTTACTGCGATCGGAAACACCTGAACCCCAGAATACATCCAAGGGATGCTTATTTTCCCCCCGAAAAATGATGTTTTTCAGCAAAATTGTTTAATAAATATGCCGCCAAATGTCATATCCCATTAGAACAAGTCCATTTTGGAAAAGGGCAAAGAGAGACCAGAGCAATTTTCAATAAACTTTATTTAAAAAAGGCGTCGTTTGAGGGGTGACAGATGGGGCTGTTGAGAGAGGAGAGCTGAGGGCGCCGTTGAGCAGCCAGAGCGAGGGAGAGAACTATAAGGGTGACGAGAGCAATACTCAGGAGACAGAAATAAGCAGCAGAGCGAGAGAGAGAGAGAGAGAGAGAGACCTGCTCCACTACACAGAACATTATGAGGGAGATGTACTAAACAGTGATAAAAGTGGAGAAGTGAGCCAGTGGAGAAGGTGCCCATGGCCACCAATCAGCATTGACTTAGCATTTATAATTTGCATACTATAAAAGTAAACAGAGCAGCTGATTGGTTGCCATGGGCAACTTCTCCACTGGCTCACTTCTCCACTTTTATCCCTGCTTAGTACATCTCCCCCTATCGGCAATACCTGTGCAGACAGCGGATTCCCCGGGAGACAGTTCCAGTTTGTTTACTGTAACCATCTTTAATACATACAGTAGCATGCAATATGTCATTGCTAAGAAGGGACTTACAGCTGTATGCCACTGCTTAACAAGATCATTGGACCCCAATGTACACATAATGACCCCCTGCAATTTTCTAGTGCCGTTCCAGACCCCCTTCAAGCCAAATGCAGATGTAATGGACAGTACCGCCCTGGGAGGCTACACCGCTCACATACACTGGTCATGTCCCTGCCTGTAATAATCCTTGTTGTACTACTTGTCACATTACACAGATACTACGGTAGGCACATGAAAACCGCCGCCCCCCCCCCCCCCCCCTTTTTTTCTTTTTGATTCATTTTAAATCAAAAAAGTTGTTTATCCTGCGTCCTTTGCTAGTGGTAAATCTCTCTGCACATCTTACGTCTGCCCCGCCTGCAGCGCAACATGTAGAGTTGTACACTGAATCAGCCCCATAATACATAACTTTTCTCAGAAGGACTAATATTCGGAGAACAGAAGATCCTTTTATATATTTATAAATTATTGCTTCTCCCGTTCTCAGATCTAAACAGGATTCCTGTATCTGGTTTCCGTGGCCCTTTTCAAGATGGGCGCGACTGTAGATCTGACGGTGCGCAGCGTTTGTTGTGCTTGGAAGGTAAACACAAACGTCTCCAGAGCGAGGCCAAAAACATAGATTCATGCCACACGCCTGTAACATAACATACGTCATACGGCTAGATTGCACGTTCTTGATCCACTCCCAGGCTTTCATATGAAATCAATCATACAGCCGTAGCTGGCTGGATGCATCGATTTTCTGGTGCGTTAGGTCAGTGTGTAAGTTATTTCCCTCTTAGGTCGGTGTGTAAGTTATTTCCCCATTGCCTTACAGATAAATGGGACTTTTCGTTAGCGTGTTACTGTTTTCTGTTCCAGCCACTGAACGTCATCTAGTGTAGGGTCTGTGCAGAGTTATTGGATATCTGTTCAGCACGCACAGAGCTATCAATAAAATTGGTGGCTCTTATTTGCATTTTTCAAGTGTTTTATCTGTCATTTTTTTAAAACATTAATTCGAGTCACACGTGAAGCCGACGTGCAAGGATTTGATTGAGATGGATGTTGTGTAAAATTTATTGGAAATGTGCTGAATGTTCCTGGGTGGTGATTGGGCTGTTTAGACGCAGCCGCCGCAGCCCGCTTCCCCCCCCAAACAGTCCAGACACACCTACTTTGCCTGGACCGCGCCCACTAAATGGCGGGCAAACGCCGCCGGCCCGCCCCATCCCTCCCGGTGACCGCCTCTGCTTGTCAATCAGACAGAGGCGATCGCAGGGCTGAGACAGGCATCGGCTGTCTGGCATGCACCGGAGCATTGCGACACCGGCGCAGTTCAGACCAGATAGGCTGCTGTGCAAAAACGCACAGCACCGATCAGGTCTGAATTAGCCCCACAGTCGGAAGCAGATTATGCACTTAACATCGGGGCTGGTGCAGAGTGACGGTACGACCTTTGGTTGCTCATACAGATACAGCCAGCAGGATTTCCGTCCTTGCACACTGAGACCCATGCTTGTACATCAGAGGAACGGCATTAGCATACAGTATGGTTGCAGATGCGACTACAGAAAAAGTGTGGGAATGGAGAACTAAGGGGTCTATTTACTAAGCCTTGGAGAGAGATAAAGTACCAGCCAATCAGCTCCTAGCCGCCATGTTACAGCATAATTGATTGTCTACCCTCCCAGAACAGCCGAAAATCCGGTGGCACTTTCGGCCCCCCATGAAAGGAGGGCAAGTCTCCCGGAGCCTGCTAACGCCAGACGACCAGCTCCTACAGCCGCCTGTACACCCCCACAGCCACCGCTTACCTATAGCAAGTGGGCGGAGCAGTGACATGAATCCCGCTCTACAAAGCCGGTAACCGGTCATTGTAGAGCTGGAGACAGGACCTATTCTGCTGACGTAGCTGCCCTCTCCCGGAGAGGGCAACCAGAAAGTCGGCAAGTGTGTGTTATAGGCTGGGTTTGAAAAATAACAGGTAAGAGCTAATTGGGTGGTACTTTATCTCTCTCTCTACTTTATCTCTCTCCAATGTTTAATAAATAGACCCCCATGTTACTGGCCCATAGCAGTGCCCTTCAGAGTTCGGGCAAGGGCCTGTCAGTGTTCTTGCTGTAAGATTGCAGTGGGTGCAGGCAGTAGCAGACGTATCACCATCATGGTAGTGTGTTTGGAGATTATGGGTCTCGCCTCTGGGGTAGGTGTATGTGCTGCACCCTCTGCGACAGCGGAGGGGGCAGATTCAGGGGGACGCTGTGCTGTAGTTTTGTGCAATTACTTAGTTTACAGAGAGAACACTTCTCACAAGGAACTTTTCCTGCAGATGAATCGCACAGAACGGAGATGGATGAAATATTTATCAGAGTTGCACAATAAATGTATCACACTCAGCAGATCTGCATTAGATGAAATAATCGTCAAGGCAGGTTCTGCGGTTGTCTGAAAATAATATCTCAAGCACTTCTACCTCTTTTAATAAATAATGCCTTAAAAAATAATCTGAGTCTGATTTACCAAGTTGGTTTGCATGTCAAAATCTTATAAAGGATTATTCTTTTTGCTCTTCCCACCAAGGACGAACGGAGGATGACAGAAAAAAGATATTTGTTTAAAAAATACTGGTTAATATTTAAATGCAAAATAAAAACCTAATTGAATCAGACTATAACATTTCTGTGTCTGAGGAACAAACACTATCCTTGCCCGGGTAACCCTGTATGACTGGCCCGCGTCATTGCCCAATCTGGCCACATACAGAGAGGGCGGATGGCTTCTGGAGTGGATGGCGCCTGTTATAGTAAGATGATGCCCACACAGGATAATGGGGGTCATTCCGAGTTGATCGCTAGCTGCATTTGTTTGCAGCGCAGCTATCAGGCTAAAAATTGGCAGTTCTGCGCATGCGTATGCGGCGCAATGTGCACGCGCGACGTACGGGCACAACGAACAATGCAGTTTTGCACAGGGTCTAGCGATGCGTTTCAGTTGCACTGGTTGCCGCAGAGTGATTGACATGAAGTGGGCGTTTCTGGGTGTCAACTGACCGTTTTCAGGGAGTGTGCGGAAAAACGCAGGCATGCCAGGAAAAACGCAGGCGTGGCTGGGCGAACGCTGGGCGGGTGTGTGACGTCAAATCCGGAACTGAATAGTCTGAAGTGATCGCAAGCGCTGAGTACGTTTTGAGCTACTCTGAAACTACACAAAAAATTTTTTGTAGCTGCTCTGCGATACAACCATTCTCACTTCTGCTAAGCTAAAATACACTCCCAGTGGGCGGCGGCTTAGCGTTGGACGGCTGCTAAAACCTGCTAGCGAGCGATCAACTCAGAAAGACCCCCTATATGTGGGACCCGCACTCACCTTCTGACACCATACAGACTGCGCAATTAGCCTGCAGCCAATATAATTACTGAGCAAAGACCAATACGTGTTCTACTATTATCCATGATAAACAAAAAACATATAGGATACCACTGGACCAGCGCTGTAAGGAGGTCAATTGTTTTCGTGTTCATGCAATCTCATTTCTTTGGCTCAATGTACCCAAAAGAAAGAACATAGAAGGAACATGGTGTGATACCTTCTAAAAACAAATTTAATATCACAAGTTCACATAAAATTAAAACATAAAAGGTCAGTGTGTTATGACCAGTAATCTCTTGTTCTATTTAAACAACAATAGATGTCTAGGCATTCTTTGGTGGACTATATCCTGAATGGATAGGCAATGGGTAATTACCAAATGCAGGTTGAAAACTGGCACAAACAGTTTTACTGGCGTGTGGACTTCAGGCTTTCCAGCTGCAGCAGGAGAGTTCCTCTGATGTCCGTCCGCCTTCCTTCTTTGGCATAGATCGTACCCTTCTCAAAGGGAGCTGACCTTGAAAAAGACCCAGGCAGGGTCGGAACGCGTGGGTACCCCGGTGGATCTATTCGTGAGAGGAGGACGTGGTACGATCTATGCCAAAGAAGGAAGGCGGACGGACATCAGAGGAACTCTCCTGCTGCAGCTGGAAAGCCTGAAGTCCACACGCCAGTAAAACTGTTTGTGCCAGTTTTCAACCTGCATTTGGTAATTACCCATTGCCTATCCATTCAGGATATAGTCCACCAAAGAATGCCTAGACATCTATTGTTGTTTAAATAGAACAAGAGATTACTGGTCATAACACACTGACCTTTTATGTTTTAATTTTATGTGAACTTGTGATATTAAATTTGTTTTTAGAAGGTATCACACCATGTTCCTTCTATGTTCTTTCTTTTGGGTACATTGAGCCAAAGAAATGAGATTGCATGAACACGAAAACAATTGACCTCCTTACAGCGCTGGTCCAGTGGTATCCTATATGTTTTTTGTTTGTCTATTCGTCTTTGGAGTGTGGTGAAACTCCTTTTTAGTTTACCCGGATAGCAGCTGTGGTAGCGCACTTTTTTGCCCTTTTACTTCTGTATATTATCCATGATAATCTGACCCTTCGGGATATTAGAGTCTTCAATATTTAGGGGTAGATTTATCAAAGTTTGGAGAGAGATACAGTGTAAAGTAGCAACCAATCAGCTCCTAGCTGTCATTTTTCAAAAACAGACTGTAACATGACAGTTAGAAGCTGATAGGCTGGCATGTTATCTCTCTCCACTTTATTTCTCACCAAGCTTTGATACTGTACATCTCCCCCCTGACTGAGCAACTGGTGACGGCTGTAACTCATAAGGTTTGATACATCTCCTCCTTGATAAGTGGATAGGAGGAGGTAACTAGAAGCTGATTTTTCAAAATGTATGCATGTAACAAATATTGTGGTAGTACTGGCACAAACTCTGTCCTGTCATTGTCATATTAGGATAGCAATACTAGATTAATGCCATTTGGAAACATATTGGCTTCTTTGACTAAATCATAAAAAAGATAGGATTTTAAATACCTACCGGTAAATCCTTTTCTCGTAGTCCGTAGAGGATACTGTGGTCCATTTAGTACCATGGGGAATAGACTGGTCCACTAGGAGCCACGGGCACTTTAAGAATTTGATAGTGTGGGCTGGCTTCTCCCTCTATGCCCCTCCTACCAGACTCAGTCTAGAAAACTGTGCCCGAGGAGACAGACATACTTTGAGAGGAGGATAGAAAAGGAAAGTGGTGAGATTCCGAACCAGCACACACAACAAAAGGAAAGCCAAGCTAACCAAACTTGAAACAATAACAGCAACGGCTGACCTAAAATTACTTAACCAAGTAACAGTGCAGGAAGAACGAAGCACCGGGCAGGTGCCCAGTATCCTCTATGGACTACGAGAAAAGGATTTACTGGTAGGTAATTAGAATCCTATTTTCTCTTGCGCCCTAGAGGATACTGGGGTCCATTTAGTACCATGGGGATGTACCAAAGCTCCCAAACCGGATGGAAGAGTGCTGAGGTTCCTGCAGAATTGATTTACCAAACTGAAGGTCCTCAGAGGCCAAAGTATTGAACTTGTAGAACTTAGCAAACATGTTCAAACCTGACCAAGTAGCTGCTCGGCAGAGCTGTAAAGCCGAGACACCCCGGGCAGCCGCCCAGGAAGAACTGGTGGTGCAAGTAGAAAAAATGTCTTATAGGTACAAAAAATGGGTGTGGCCAAATGCCACATGGGTCATGGCCAATGAAAATGGGGGCATGATACACATATGGGGGAGAGGCAGATACACATATGACCCCAATAGTGCCAGATATATGTTGCCCCACAGTGAGAGATACACATTGCCCCACAGTGCCAGATACACAAATGCCCCCAGAGTGCCAGATATACATTGCCTCACAGTGCCAGATATACATTGCCTCACAGTGCCAGATACATATTACCCCACAGTGCTGGATACACATTGCCCCCAGAGTGCCAGATACACATTGTCTCACAGTGCCATATATACAGTGCCCCACAGTGCCAGATACATATTGCCCCACAGTGCCAGATACACAAATGCCCCCAGAGTGCCAGATATACATAGATACACATTGCCCCACAGTGCCAGATACACAAATGCCCCCACAGTGCCAGATATACATTGCCTCACAGTGCCAGATACACGTTGCCCCACAGTGCCAGATATACATTGCCCCACAGTGCCAGATACACAAATGCCCCCAGAGTGCCATATATACATTGCCTCACAGTGCCAGATACACATTGCCCCACAGTGCCAGATACACATTGCCCCACAGTGCCAGATACACAAATGCCCCCACTGTGTCAGATATACATTGCCCCCCCAGTGCCAGATACAGAAATGCCCCCACAGTCTCAGATATACATTGCCCCCCCAGTGCCAGATACAGAAATGCCTCCACAGTGTCAGATATGCCCCCAGTGCCAGATATGCCCTCAGTGCCAGATACACATGTCCCAACGGCTAAATTCTTAAGGGTACGCCGTACCCACCCGTACCCGCCCACTTGCACCGCTGGGAAGAACCCACCAACCTAGTAGAGTGGGCCTGAACAGATTTTGGAACCGGCAAACCTGCCGTGGAATAAGCATGCTGGATAGTAAGTCTGATCCAGCGTGCAATTGTCTGCTTTGCAGCAGGAGACCCAATCTTACTGGGATCATAAAGAACAAACAGCGAGTCCGTCTTTCTGTGACGAGCTGTTCTTTTCACATACACCTTCAAAGCCCTCACAACATCCAATGACTGAAGTAGCAGAGGTGTCGGTGACAACCGGAACCACAATAGGTTGGTTGATGTGAAATGCGGACACCACTTTAGGAAGAAATTGCTGCCGAGTTTTGAGTTCAGCTCTGTCCTCATGGAAAATTAAATAGGGACCTTTGTGAAACAAAGCCCCTAGCTCCGACACACGTCTTGCTGAAGCTGACAGGACAGGGACACGCAGCTCCTCCGATGCGACTCCAGATTACCACAGCGGTACCAGGGGGTCATAGCAGGGGGGAGTGACTATTAGTGTACTAGGACCCCTACCAGGGTACTAAGTCTGCAACCCGGCTAAGCTTGGCATTAGCGATAAGGGTGCGTTGGGGGCTGGCTCCAAACAAGTCTGTGTCTCCCTGAATCGCTCTTTGTGGGTTAATTGTGCTTAACCTGTGTGTGTGTGTGTGTGTGTGTGTGTGTGTGTGTGTGTGTGTGTGTGTGTGTGCTGTCACATTTACATTATGTCAGGCAAAGAGTGTGTTTCTACTGGGTACTCAGGGTTCACAAGCTAGCGGGGCTGAACCGGAGTGGGTTAATTCTCTCAAAGGAATGATCTCCACTCTTTCTGCAAAATTGACCCACAATGAGAAAGAGACGCAATACTCAATACAAACTGTGGATGAGTTTATGAACAGAGACTCAGTCCCCAAAAAAGCATCTCAGTCCCCTCCCATTTATCCGCAAAAGCGATCTCTGGCCCATATCCTGCAATCTGACTCTGACGCTGATGGGTCAGACTTGGAGGAGGGTGAGGTAGACTTGGGAAGGGAAAATGGTGCTGGTGACTGCTGGATCCTCTCTTTGTGAAACCCCGCCCCTTCAATGGCGCTGTCTTCCCGCTTTTTTTATACTGGCTGAGGAATCTGGTGCTTAAAATTGAGAGAACCTGTTTTAAGGCTGTATTGCCAGTCTGGGTACTGTGTACAGTGTACTGCGACGCAGTTGTGTACTGTGTCCGGAGACTCATTCTGTCTCGTTTAGAAGCTGTGCGTCTCCATACCCTCATAATGGCCGGCGCCCCGCTAACCGGGACGCCAGCTCAGTACTCACCACTCTTCATTCTTCTGGCTCTGTTAGGGGTGGCGGCGTGCTGCGAGAATGTACGCTCGCCGTGGTGGGGCTTGCGTATAGTTCCCTCAGGAGCTCAGTGTCCTGTCAGCGGGGTATGGGACCATTAACCCTTCAAGAGGTTGGGCCGTCCCATTCCCCCTAAGTCCCACGTAGCAGGCAGGCTGGTGCCAACCAGTCCTGCCTGAAAATAACAAACATATAAAATAAATGCAGAAATCTCTTCAGGAGGTTCCTTCAGCATGACCGGCTCCTCCGGGCACATTTTCTAAACTGAGTCTGGTAGCCCACACTATCAAATTCTTAAAGTGCCCATGGCTCCTAGTGGACCCATCTATACCCCATGTTACTAAATGGACCCCAGTATCCTCTAGGACGTAAGGGAAAATAAATCTATATTGAGACTACTGTACAGTGGGGGTCATTCCGAGTTGATCGCTCGTTGACGATTTTCGCAACGGAGCGATTAAGGCAAAAATGTGCATGCGCATGGTACGCAGTGCGTATACGCTAAGTATTTTAGCACATAACTTAGTAGATTTACTCACGTCCGAACGAAGAATTTTATTGTTGAAGTGATTGGAGTGTGATTGACAGGAAGTGGGTGTTTCTGGGCGGAAACTGGCCGTTTTCTGGGAGTGTGCGGAAAAACGCAGGGGTGCCAGGATAAAACGCGGGAGTGTCTGGAGAAACGGGGGAGTGGCTGGCTGAACGCAGGGCGTGTTTGTGACGTCAAACCAGGAACGAAACGGCCTGAACTGATCGCTGTGTAGGAGTAAGTCTCGAGCTACTCAGAAACTGCTAAGAATTTTCTATTCGCAATTCTGCTAATCTTTCATTCGCAATTCTGCTAAGCTAAGATTCACTCCCAGAGGGTGGCGGCCTAGCGTGTGCAATGCTGCTAAAATCTGCTAGCGAGCGATCAACTCGGAATGACCCCCAATGTGTAAACGATACTGAATATCACTGCATGGCCCATGGTGAAGAGAAAGGGTGCTCCAGTTTCTTGTCTCTCAATTCTCCCTTCTGCTGCTCTTCGTACAATTTATAGACTCTTATACCCAATTTCTCAGGCAGTGAGGAAGAGTAACGGAAGGCTGTTTATGTAAGCCTGATGGCATTTTAGGGGGACATGTACTAAGCGGTGATAAAAGTGGAGGAGTTGCCCATGGCAACCAATCAGCATTGACGTAACATTTAGAATTTGCATACTATAAACGTATACAGAGCAGCTGATTGGTTGCCATGGGCAACTTCTCCACTGGTTCACTTCCCCACTTTTATCACTGCTTAGTACATATCATTGGTGAATGATTGACAACCATTTGTATTTGTTCAGGTTCCTCCAAGATTCCCCATGGTATTAGTCGCTGCTTAATGGGTGAGCAGTAGTGTTGATAGATTGGTTTGGGTGTGTATTGCATGCTGATATAAGTGTATTTATTGTGGGTGTGGTCTCCTCATAAGGATTTTGATTGCATGCTCTACTGTGTATGGTGACACCATTTTCCCAGATGGGTGCAACGTTTAAATTAAGGTAGAGTTGTGCACCAGCAAATGGTTTGGGATGGAAGTGTGTTGAAGTTTCCTTCCTTTTATGCCAACATATTTCCTCATCCTTTCCTCCTCCTAATATCTGTCAGTAAACATTTGAGATTTGACCTTTCTTAATTTGAGCACTGTCCGTGTTTATATCAATATTATTTCTAACTGTATTAGGCTATGTTATGAAAAGGGGTCTAATGAGACATAGACCTGATCGCAGCAGCAAAATTTTTGTCTAATGGGCAAAACCATGTGCACTGCAAGTGCGGCAGATGTAACATGTGCAGAGACAATTAAATTTGGATGGGGTGTGTTCTAACTTGCAGTGTAAAAAATAAAGCAGCCAGTATTTACCCTGCACAGAAACAATATAACCCACCCAAATCTAACTCTCTCTGCACACGTTACATCTGCCCCGCCTGCACTGCAGATAGTTTTGGCCATTAGAAAAAGATTTTGCTGCTGCGATCAGGTCTGAATTAGGCCCATAAGCCGCTAGGGGCATTTAATCATAGTTACCTACTTTCTGGAGGCGGTACAAGGGCGGAGTTACAGTGACAACACGTTTAAGCCACGCCCCCGCTCTGTAATGCCGCTATAACAGGCATTTTCCAGCAGGGGGCGTGACTACGATGACGCGATTCTTGTTGAATCGCGTCATCGAGTGTTCGGACCGCCCACTTTACTCTCAAAGTGGGTGTCCGGGCAGGAGGGCAGTGAAAAGTTGGGAGACTTGTCTGCTCTTACGTGGGGCCGGGAGGGTCACCCGATTTTCGGGAGCCTCCCGGCCATTCCGGGAGAGTAGGCAAGTATGCATTTAATGCTCTTCACCTCAGCTCATCCCAGACTGTGCACAGGTCATGTGGCTCTGTCTCATATGCCTCCGAGTGTGTCATTCAAGTGCTGAGGAGGGGGTATGAACCAGAATCCCTCCCCTGCAGACAGTGGTGTATCCCTCCATAACACTTTCCTCCTGCCCACACCCACTGTTGACTGTATAGTGGTGCAGGGAAGGGAGAAAGAGCAGAGACTGCTGCTGCTTAGTGATAGCAGTCTCACTTACCAGCACAGCCCATGCTGCTGTGTGCTGCCTGGGGAGAGTTCTAATCGCCCTGATCGCCCCCACCCTGGATCCGCCATTGCCTGCAGACTTGCCTGCACTTTGAGGTTAGACATGCTCTCCTGAACACCAGTGTTGTAGCACATGGGTACCAAGCTTGGGTGTGTGAAGCACCTACTAACCCATGGGCTAAACTAGCTAGTTTTTTTTTATGGAGAGGGATCCTCTGGATTTCTCTCTGCCCCCACTGACGCGTGGGCAAATGTACTCATTATTATCATGATAAATGCCCACTTAGGCGCTGCGAGCAATTTGAAAACAGCGATTAAAATTATGCTTTTTTCAAACACAAATTGCCGTATTTAGGGGGTCATACCGAGTTGATCGCTCGCTAGTAACTTTTTGCAGCGCTGCGATCAGATAGTCGCCGCCTATAGGGGAGTGTATTTTCGCATTGCAAGTGTGCGAACGCTTTTGCAGCCAACGGCACTAACAAGTTTTGTGCAGTTTCTGAGTAGCTCTGGACTTACTCAGCCGCTGCGATCACTTCAGTCTTTTCGGTCCCGGAATTGACGTCAGACACCCGCCCTGCAAGCGCTTGGACACGCCTGCGTTTTTCCAAACACTCCCAGAAAACGGTCAGTTGACACCCACAAACGCCCTCTTTCTGTCAATCTCCTTGCGATCGGCTGTACGAATGGATTCTTCGTTAAATTCATCGCCCAACACCGATCCTCTTTGTACGACGGGCCTGCGCATTGCGGTGCATACGCATGCGCAGTTTTGCCGGGTTTGACCTGATCGCAGTGGTGCAAAAAGTTGCTAGCGAGCGATCAACTCGGAATGACCCCCTTAGTCATCTGTGATCTTCGGTACATGGTATCTGATATATGTTTGTTTTAAAAGATTAAAAATGCAAAAATAAAATATAACATTTTTGAACCCAATTTACTGTAACTGCGACGCATCCAATTCTAACTAACATGTATGTTACAGATGTTTTTCGGTATCTTTGTGCGTCCGCCATCTAATAGGTCCGGTGCATTGTGTCTGTGCTCTGGATTCATCAGTGTGATATACAGAGCCGGCCCTAACCAATATAATGCCCTAGGCAAGATTTTGTCTGGTGCCCCCTAGGCACCGCCGCTAGTTCTGCAGGAGATGCCTGGCATGAGTCAGCTGGCAGCTATGCTACCGTCGGGCGCTTTTTGTTTATGAAAATGCATCTTATTTGCATTACTATATTCTGTGTGCGACTGCGGCTGTATCTGCATACGAAATGCTACATTACAGTGATTTCCAGGAATACACTGTAACGTAGCATTTCATATACAGATACAGCCGCAGTCACACCCAGAATATAGGCATGTTGCATATCATTTTAATCAGCAGAAGCTGCTGGTGCCCCTAAGCATAACAAATGCCCTAGGCACTTGCCTAGTTTGCCTATGCCTAAGGACGGCTCTGGTGATATAGTATAAGTTGTGCGTATCATAAAAGTTGTCTATTTTTGTTTTGTAGTTTTGTGATTACTTTGTGTTCATGTTTTAGCAATCGGCTGTACATCCGGCATCCTTATATAGTCATCATACTGAAAATACAGCGATCTGACCAATAGCGCCAATGACACCTTTTGCGCACTGCCACTTGATAAATTGCGTTGTTTCAGTGGATCCCGGGTCACAGAGCCAGTGGTGGGGTGTAAGATCTTGCAGTCTGACAAAACGTGTCTTTTGCACAGAAAAAGATGCACATTAAACAGCAATTTGCAAAAAAATAACTTTTTGGTACAACACCCAAATCCCCCCAGCCCATCCCACCCCTCATATATCCCTCCCCCCTGGAATCTTTACTGAAGATGAGAGAATCATGGGGGTCATTCTGAGTTGATCGCTTGCTGGCGTTGTTCGCAGCGCCGCGATCAGGCTAAAAATCGGCTTTTCTGCGCACGCACGACGTACTTTCACAAAAAACTATGCAGTTTCACACAAGGTCTAGCGACGCTTTTCAGTCGCTCTGCTGATCGGTGAGTGATTGATATGAATGGGGCGTTTCTGGGAGGTAACAGACCGGTTTCCGGGAGTGTGCTAAAAAACGCAGGCGTGTCAGATGAAAACGCAGGCGTGCCTGGGGAAACGGGGGAGTGGCTGGCCGAACGCAGGGCGTGCTTGTGACGTCAATGCAGGAACTAAATAGACTGAAGTGATCGCAAGGTAGGAGTAAGTCTGTAGCTACTCTGAAACTGCTTGAAAATATTTTTGCATCAGCGCTACGATCCTTTCGTTCGCACTTCTGCTAAGCTAAGATACACTCCCAGAGGGCGGCGGCCTAGCGTTTGCACTGCTGCTAAAAGCAGCTAGCGAGCGATCAACTCGGAATGAGGGCCCATGTGAATTGATAATTACAGGTTTATGGAAGTCCGATTAGATTTCGAGCATAGACTCCTGAACCTGTAGGGCTATGTTAGATTACTCAGATACAGTATACAGGCTCATTCAGATTTTGTCCGTTTAGTTCTACTTAAATATTAAATTTTTATTTAGCTTATGGGACCCTGTTACTGTAATATAATAGTTGTGCGACTCCACTCTTATGTAAAGTATTACCTACTGTGTACGAGTCTCTTGTTCCAATATTTATATATATTTTATTAATAGTTACTGGTTTATCTGTTTTCTGAAGTTACAGTGCGGATTACCCACTGACTGCTGTACATACATTTTCTATCACATCCAGGAAACTTTTTAAAGGAAAGAACAAGGTGACTTTTGATTGGACAGTCATTGTTCTAAAATGCCATGGGCCAGATGTACTAAGCGCTGAAAAGTGATAAAGTGGAGAGAGATAAAGTACCAGTCAGCTCCTAACTGTCATGTTACAGGCTGTCATATGCATATCTGTAACCTGTGCCGTTTTCCAGCATGCTCAGAAGACTCTGGCACAGGGTGAAAGTCTACAGAAGACATGCGGCGGTGAGAAAGGGGGTGGGGGTCCTGCACAGAAGTTGCGCACAAGCCCCTCCTCTCTCTTGACCCGCCTCTGTGCTCATTAGTTGGATAACAGTGATCAGCAATGCACTGATCAGCGCTGGGGTAATGTCAGCGTCATATCTGTGTGGAGTTTGTATGTTCTCCTTGTGTTTGTTTGAGTGTCCTCCCCGCGCTCACTTTCTTTCAACACTCCAAAGACATTCTAATAAGTCACTTGGTTTCTGATCAGGGGTGGGTCTATACTTTTCTTTTATGTGGGGTGGAATGTTTAATAATGAATATGGACTCCTCCCCCTTCTATTCCCGGCTCCTCCCACTTCATGGTGATTAACCATATTTTGAGACCCCTTTCCCTGCATATCATGATAAGTAACCCATTGCAGTCAGGTTTCCGTTCCCTTTTAGAAAATTAATGACCTTGTTATTACTGAGCAAATTCCTTGGAGTTTGCCACGTCACAGCGCAATGCGGACTCCGGGCAAATATTGCCTTTCTCAAGACGTCATTCATGATAGCCGTGCTAGCAGGTGTCAATAATGTGTCTACCATCATTGTCGTCATCACATTTTCCCGGGCTGAGGCACCTGGGCAGCCAATCAGAGTGTCCCGGCAGATAACACAATTTCCCTAACGCCTGTACTCACAACGTTACGTTTCCCTTCTGTAACTAAGAGTGACACAGTTTCTGGAACATTGTTATGTATGAATCTTTAAATCTGTATGTGAATGTATCCTATCTAGTTGTGTGTTTACAGCAGGTATAGTTTATGTATTATTTATAGTTACAATATTGTGGGATATTTAATGTGGTTCCCAAAGGTCTATGGAGATTTGCATTACGTGCGTACCAGGGCCCTCATTCCAAGTTGATCGGTCGCAAGGCGAATTTAGCAGAGTTACACACGCTAAGCCGCCGCCTACTGGGAGTGAATCTTAGCTTCTTAAAATTGCGACCGATGTATTCGCAATAATGCGATTACTAACTACTTAGCAGTTTCAGAGTAGCTCCAGACTTACTCTGCCTGTGCGATCAGTTCAGTGCTTGTCGTTCCTGGTTGACGTCACAAACACACCCAGCGTTCGCCCAGGCACTCCCACCGTTTCTCCGGCCACTCCTGCGTTTTTCCCGGAAACGGTAGCGTTTTCAGCCACACGCCCCTGAAACGCCGTGTTTCCGCCCAGTAACACCCATTTCCTGTCAATCACATTACGATCGCCGGAGCGAAGAAAAAGCCGTGAGTAAAAATACTTTCTTCATAGTAAAGTTACTTGGCGCAGTCGCAGTGCGAACATTGCGCATGCGTACTAGGCGGATTTTCACTGCGATGCGATGAAAAATACCGAGCGAACAACTCGGAATGAGGGCCCATATACATAGATTATTATTTGTACTCTCGACCTCCCTGACTGTTGCTATCTCCATGACGGAAGCGAGGGACGTATTGTATATTCACTTTTATTCTGTGAGTGGCCATGGTTATAAGTCCATAAATAATTCTGCAGCCCTGTAAGATCTATATACAGTAGCAGCATTGTATGGGTAGTGTGAGTAATTCAGACCTGATCGTAGATGTGCTAAATTTAGCACATCTACGATCAGCTTCCGTGACAT
This sequence comes from Pseudophryne corroboree, assembly GCF_028390025.1. Lineage (NCBI taxonomy): Eukaryota > Metazoa > Chordata > Amphibia > Anura > Myobatrachidae > Pseudophryne > Pseudophryne corroboree. Next base: position 1,032,385,800 of record NC_086445.1, read on the forward strand.
GCGGGGGGACGCCCAGCACAGGGCTAGTCCGCCCCGCATGTCAGGCTCTACCCTGCCCGCACAGGTACAAAAGCATTGCACAGTCCAGGCATGCCTGCATTGCCCGGACCGCACCCCCTAAATGGCAGCCAAATGCTGCCGGCCCACCCAGCGATCGCCTCTGTGTGTCAATCAGGCAGAGGAGATCGCGGGGCTAAGACAGCCGTCGGCTGTCTGGCATGCGCCGGCATGCTGCTGCGTCGGCGCATGTGTAGTTCAGACCTGATTCGCACAGCAGCGGTCAGGTCTGAATCAGCCCCATTATACATTATAGAAGTACGCTTTGCACTCTTTGGGACGAATTCAATAGCTTGAAAAGTCGGTTGGGTGTCTGTTTTTTTCCCTGTCTATTAGATAGGAAAAAATAGACACCCAACTGACTTTTCAAACAATTGAATACCCCCCATTATGTTCAGAATGTTTTTTTTTTAATCTTTTAAAAAGTGAATGGAGAGCGAGGGGGGAAGAGGGGAAGGTTAGAAACCTTACCAAGCCCCTACCGGGATTCTCACCATGGGGATCCTGCTGTCGGTCTTCCTTCCGTCGGCATCTCAACCATATATATTCCGTTTAAGGTTTATATGAAACATTAATGCATGTCGTGTTTAGACCTGGGTACCATCCCCACGTTTCTCATAATGTACATTATATACAAATACGCCAAAATCCTGAAAAGTCCATACTTCTAATCCCAAGCATTTCGGATAACGGAGACTCCACTATATTGGCAGAAATGGGCGTGAAATCATTGTTTCCCATTATTCCGCTGGGAATGTTGCAGTAAGATGAGAGAAATGTTTAAATCTGTTCCATGGAAGATTTGCATTCGGTTGTGGAGTTGCGCATGTCTCCGGCTGTATACCTCTGCGCAGAGTCCTCACCACAACATCGCAGAGTTGATTGAATAGACACCAAGTTTATTTATCAACCAGAAATTAGCAAAATTCAGACTATGGAATTTGCAAATTCAGCGAAGAATTACAATGAATAACTGGAAACAATTGCCTGGCCGCAGCTGTCAGCTTCCGTCATCTTCTCTCATCTTCCCTGAATGCCAGATGTGGTGCCATGTATGGAGGCATCTGACCAGCATGTATACCTGAAAATTGTACTGAACGTCTATAGGGGGTCATTCCGAGTTGTTCGCTCGCTAGCTGCTTTTAGCAGCACTGCACACGCTAGGCCGCCGCCCTCTGGGAGTGTATCTTAGCTTAGCAGAATTGCGAATGAAAGATTAGCAGAATTGCGAATAGAAAATTCTTAGCAGTTTCTGAGTAGCTCGAGATTTACTCCTCCACTGCGATCAGCTCAGCCCGTTTTGTTCCTGATTTGACGTCACACACGCCCTGCGTTCGGCCAGCCACTCCCCCGTTTCTCCAGACACTCCCGCGTTTTATCCTGGCACGCCTGCGTTTTTCCGCACACTCCCAGAAAACGGCCAGTTTTCGCCCAGAAACACCCACTTCCTGTCAATCACACTCCGATCACTTCAACGATGAAAATTCTTTGTTCTGCCATGAGTAAATCTACTAAGTTTTGAGCTAAAATACTTAGCGCATGCGCACTGCGTACCATGCGCATGCGCATTTTCGCATTAATCGCTCTGTTGTGAAAATCTGCAACGAGCGAACAACTCGGAATGACCTCCATAGTCCCTTACATCAGCGTACGTACTTGTTTATAATTAACTCTCATATATAATGAATAATGAGATAAAAAAATTGTCACAATAGTAAATACAATCAAAGCATGTTTTTTTTTTTAATTAATCCACATGATCTGACTCTTCATTTCAGCCCATACACTGGAGACCTTTATCATCACGTCCCTGTGGACCTCACAGAGCTGCTACACAAGGGACCCTACTGCACGCTCTCCATATATAACCAATGTGTTCTGTCCTTGCTGACGCATTTCTGCAACACTTCCCCAGTATGGGCAAGCCTAAATACTGTCCAACATGGCACCATAATGATTGACATACAGTAGGTAACACCAGCATCACACTGGATGTTGAAACGTTGCTGGGAAGGACTATAGCTCTTGGTTTTTCTGCCCACTTACCTCTTTCCCTAACATCTGTACAGTATGAAGCCAAATCCCTGCTAAAGAAGGATTGCGAAACGCGTCGGGTGACTTTCAGGATAACTGTTTCTATTTCTTAGTCCATGACAGAAGTTTTCACAAGGGGGCTGGAGGCGCGCCACAAGGGTCACCCTTCTTACGTTTCAGATCTTACACCGGCATATACTCACTAAATGCAATGGCCTGCACCCTATTAGGCAGCAAGATATATAACCAGCGTATATGTTTTAATAGTTATCATAATAAAGATGTTTTATACATACTGCACCAGGAACTCATCTGATTTGAGCACTTCTAAAACCTTACCCGCGTACAGTTACCAGTATTGCGCTTTATTAAGTATAGGCACAATAGTCCAATTGGGTATTACACACACTAATGGGCAAAACCATGTGCACTGCAGGTGGGGCAGATGTAACATGTGCAGAGAGAGTTAGATGTGGGTGTTTCTGAGCAGGGTAAATACCGGCTGCTTTATTTTTACACTGCAATGTAGATTTCACCCAAATCTAACTCTCTCTGCACATGTTACATCTGCCCCACCTGCAGTGCACATGGTTTTGCACAGTTGCTTGCATTTTTGGTTTGCTAACTACTCTGAATAAGGCTCTCTTTTCTTGCCTTGCTTATAAGACGTTAGGAGGATCTTTCTCCGTGGTCCTGGTTCCAGGAATGAGACGCATTTTTATCTAGAGACTGCTTCTGGAGATTGTCTATATGGTGACAGTGATATGGTTGCACTGTAGGAAGTTTGCGACCTTAATGTCAGTATGATACCTGGCTATAAGATGCTGCTGGGGACTGCAGCTTCTGCCCCTTCCCTAACATCTGCACAGCACAGACGGATCACAGCTTGAAGACAGCTTCTGTGTTTCTGCAGTTCAGCTTCAAACACGGAGCCAGCTGCCAAAAGCCAAGACTCGAGCAGTTAGCGGAGCACTTCAGCTCCTCCGAATACGTCTCAAGAGCATAATGTCCCAGAAATAGAGGTTGGCGAGTGTGAAAGTTAAGAAGGTTGTTCCATAGACTTGCGCAAGAGAGCCACCTGCGTACGCAGGTTGTGTGTAACCTCAGGGGGGTGATGTCCTGGATCTCCTGCCCTGCCCCCATACGTGGCCACATTTCCTGTAGACTGTTCATGTTACCGGGTTCTCTGGAGGCCTTATAGCGACGTGTTGCAGTTACCACTTTGATATCATTTTAGTTATTATCATGAAACATTTGGAATCCTCTATCAGGAGCAAATCATTTACATGAATATATTAATTATTGGAATGATTTAAAGAGAGGAGTCTATGTTACAGCTCGTACTGTAAAGTAAACGGACTCAATGGGCGGTATTCAATTCTTTCCGCCCCCTTCCACACGCATTCTGTTTCTGCTGACGGGTGTGGTGTCATCATTTCAGCATGATACCCCCCGGGGTAGCGAGGGCACCCAACCCTTTACGCAGCTAAACCTGATTATTATGAGCGCGATATGCGCGATAATAGGGATCACTTTAAAAAGGAGATTGGGCGTGATATATCATTTGAATACCGCCCAATGTTACAAATTGGGGAGATCATTCTGACTTTTCCCTTCATGACTGTCGCACAGGGCCGCGAGGTGGACCACAGAGCACTGGTAAGCACTGCGGGACGGAAGCACCTTGCTTAGCTGCTGGGAAGAGGCCAAGCTGGAAAGCAACAAATACACTGGCATGTTCCCAGTCCAGAAGGCGGAGCGTCAGGCATATATAGTGTACCATATATATTGTGCCTGACAGGGTTAAACCCAGCATAGGTGTATATTTTTGCTGGTGGGTGCTCGGCGGGAGGCAGCAGCAGGAATGAACGGACGGCCACGGCACATTATGCCACACACCGTAATGCCCATTACACAATATGCCACACACCGTAATGCCTATTACACATTATTCCACACACCGTAATGCCTATTACACATTATTCCACACACCGTAATGCCCATTACACATTATGCCCCACACCGTAATGCCCATTACACATTATGCCACACACCGTAATGCCTATTACACATTATGCCACACATCGTAATGCCCATTACACATTATACCACACACCGTAATGCCTATTACACATTATGCCACACACCGTAATGCCCATTACACATTATGCCACACACCGTAATGCCCATTACACATTATGCCACACACTGTAATGCCTATTACACATTATTCCACACACTGTAATGCCTATTACACATTATGCCACACACCGTAATGCCTTTTACACATTATTCCACACACTGTAATGCCTATTACACATTATGCCACACACTGTAATGCCCATTACACATTATGCCACACACCGTAATGCCTACTACACATTATTCCACACACCGTAATGCCTTTTACACATTATTCCACACACTATAATGCCTATTACACATTATGCCACACACCGTAATGCCCATTACACATTATGCCACACACCATAATGCCCATTACATGTTATGCAACACATCGTAATGCCCATTACACATTATGCCACACACCGTAATGCCCATTACACATTATGCCACACACCGTAATGCCTATTACACAATATGCCACACACCGTAATGCCTATTACACATTATTCCACACACCGTAATGCCTATTACACATTATTCCACACACCGTAATGCCCATTACACATTATGCCACACACCGTAATGCCCATTACACATTATGCCACACACCGTAATGCCTATTACACATTATTCCACACACCGTAATGCCCATTACACATTATGCCCCACACCGTAATGCCCATTACACATTATGCCACACACCGTAATGCCTATTACACATTATGCCACACACCGTAATGCCTATTACACATTATGCCACACACCGTAATGCCCATTACACATTATGCCACACACCGTAATGCCCATTACACATTATGCCACACACTGTAATGCCTATTACACATTATTCCACACACTGTAATGCCTATTACACATTATGCCACACACCGTAATGCCTTTTACACATTATTCCACACACTGTAATGCCTATTACACATTATGCCACACACTGTAATGCCCATTACACATTATGCCACACACCGTAATGCCTACTACACATTATTCCACACACCGTAATGCCTATTACACATTATGCCACACACCGTAATGCCCATTACACATTATGCCACAAACCGTAATGCCTTTTACACATTATTCCACACACTGTAATGCCTATTACACATTATGCCACACACTGTAATGCCCATTACACATTATGCCACACACCGTAATGCCTACTACACATTATTCCACACACCGTAATGCCTATTACACATTATGCTACACACCGTAATGCCCATTACACATTATGCCACACACCGTAATGCCTATTACACATTATGCCACACACCGTAATGCCCATTACACAATATGCCACACACCGTAATGCCCATTACACATTATGCCACACACCGTAATGCCTATTACACATTATTCCACACACTAATGCCTATTACACATTATGCCACACACCGTAATGCCTATTACACATTATTCCACACACCGTAATGCCTATTACACATTATGCCACACACCGTAATGCCCATTACACATTATGCCACACACCGTAATGCCTATTACACATTATTCCACACACTGTAATGCCTATTACACATTATGCTACACACCGTAATGCCCATTAAACATTAAGCCACACACTGTAATGCCTATTACACATTATGCTACACACCGTAATGCCCATTACACATTAAGCCACACACTGTAATGCCTATTACACATTAAGCCACACACTGTAATGCCTATTACACATTATGCTACACACCGTAATGCCCATTACACATTATGTCATACACTGTAATGCCTATTACACATTATTCCACACACCGTAGTGCCTGTTACACATTATACCACACACCGTAATGCCTATTAAACATTATGCCACACACCGTAATGCCTATTACACATTATTCCACACACCGTAATGCATATTACACATTATGCTACACACAGTAATGCCCATTACACATTAAGCCACACACTGTAATGCCCATTACACATTAAGCCACACACTGTAATGCCTATTACACATTATTCCACACACTGTAATGCCTATTACACATTATGCCACACACTGTAATGCCTATTACAAATTATTCCACATACTGTAATGCCTATTACACATTATGCTACACACCATAAAGCCCATTACGCAATATGCCACACACTGTAATGTCTATTACACATTATGTCACACACCGTAATGCCTATTACACATTATTCCACACACTGTAATGCCCATTACACATTATTCCACATGCTGTAATGCCTATTACACATTATGCTACACACCGTAAAGCCCATTATGCAATATGCCACACACTGTAATGTTTATTACACATTATGCCACACACCGTAATGCCCATTACACATTATGTCATACACTGTAATGCCTATTACACATTATTCCACACACCGTAGTGCCTGTTACACATTATACCACACACCGTAATGCCTATTAAACATTATGCCACACACCGTAATGCCTATTACACATTATTCCACACACCGTAATGCATATTACACATTATGCTACACACAGTAATGCCCATTACACATTAAGCCACACACTGTAATGCCCATTACACATTAAGCCACACACTGTAATGCCTATTACACATTATTCCACACACTGTAATGCCTATTACACATTATGCCACACACTGTAATGCCTATTACACATTATTCCACATACTGTAATGCCTATTACACATTATGCTACACACCGTAAAGCCCATTATGCAATATGCCACACACTCTAATGTCTATTACACATTATGCCACACACCGTAATGCCTATTACACATTATTCCACACACTGTAATGCCCATTACACATTATTCCACATACTGTAATGCCTATTACACATTATGCTACACACGTAAAGCCCATTACGCAATATGCCACACACTGTAATGTCTAATACACATTATGCTACACACCGTAATGCCCATTACACATTATGTCATACACTGTAATGCCTATTACACATTATTCCACACACCGTAGTGCCTGTTACACATTATACCACACACCGTAATGCCTATTAAACATTATGCCACACACCGTAATGCCCATTAAACATTATTCCACACACCGTAATGCATATTACACATTATGCTACACACAGTAATGCCCATTACACATTAAGCCACACACTGTAATGCCCATTACACATTAAGCCACACACTGTAATGCCTATTACACATTATTCCACATACTGTAATGCCTATTACACATTATGCCACACACCGTAAAGCCCATTACGCAATATGCCACACACTGTAATGTCTATTACATATTATGCCACACACTGTAATGTCTATTACACATTATTCCACATACTGTAATGCCTATTACACATTATGCCACACACCGTAAAGCCCATTACGCAATATGCCACACACTGTAATGTCTATTACACATTATGCCACACACTGTAATGTCTATTACACATTATTCCACATACTGTAATGCCTATTACACATTATACCACACACCGTAAAGCCCATTACGCAATATGCCACACACTGTAATGTCTATTACACATTATGCCACACACTGTAATGTCTATTACACATTATGCCACACACCGTAATGTCTATTACACGTTATGCTACACACAGTAATGCTCATTATGCATTATGCCACACGCTGTAACGCCAATTACATATTATGATGCACACAGTTATGGCCCTGACACCATTTTATGCCCACACACAATAATGCCACATACATTGCTAGGGGTCTCCTGTGCGTTGCCAGGGGTTTCATGCACATTGCTAGGGGTCTCCTGTGCGTTGCCAGGGGTTTCATGCGCATTGCTAGGGGTCTCCTGTGCATTGCCAGGGGTTTCATGTGCATTGCTAGGGGTCTCCTGTGCGTTGCCAGGGTTTCATGCATGTTGCTAGGGGTCTCCTGTGCATTGCCAGGGGTTTCATGTGCATTGCTAGGGGTCTCCTGTGCGTTGTCAGGGGTTTCATGCACGTTGCTAGGGGTCTCCTGTGCGTTGCCAGGGGTTTCATGCACGTTGCTAGGGGTCTCCTGTGCGTTGCCAGGGGTTTCATGTGCATTGGTAGGGGTCTCCTGTGCATTGACAGGGGTTTCCTGCGTGTTGCCAGGTATCTCCTGGCCGCTGCCCCAGTAAAGTTAGGGATGGTGGTGGGTTCGGGCATCAGTGGTTACTGCTAGCCCCCACAGTAGATAGAGATGCACTGGGGGCTGCGGAAGCACTTCTGTGCCATAGCAGTGTAAAAAAACACCCTCTTAAAATGCTCGCCGCCGAGGAGACAGGCGCTAGAGGTCAAATGTGACCTCTAGCGTCAGTCTCCTTCTTGGCGGTGGCCATTTCTGGTTGTCTTTTTACATTGCTATAGTACAGAAGCGCTTCCGCAGCCTCCAGCGCATCTCACTCTATTGCGGGGGCTACGGGGGCAGCAGCGCGTAGCTGTACTGGGGCAGCTGCTGGTTCCACCCATGAAATCGGCGCCTATGAAAGCCAGTGGTTGGAGGAGCAATGTCTCTTTAATATTGATAATTAATTCCCTCCTTTGGGAATATTTGCATTTTCTTTGGTTACAACCTAGAGTTTATAGAGGCATGTTTAGGGTGTTATATCAGTGCCTCTCCCTGACTGACTGTCTCTCTTGCTTCTCTTGTTGTGGCAGAATGAACAAAAGTATTTAGTTGACTGGTTATGAGTGTTTTAGCAGGGTGTGCTTGTCTTTATTTCATTATATGGAAATGGTCCCTTTCGGGGAAATGGAACAACCCATCCGGGTGTGCTTCTTTCCGGAGAGCTGAACACCTCCAGAAATTTACATGCATGTTCTTGTACTTTTCTCCATTCCTTTGTTATCTGCCGCCATACTAACTTTAATTATTAATGATTCAAGAAAACTGTAATTATATGATGTCAAAATAATTATTAGAGTATTTAGAGTTGGTAAACTGCGTTAGAGAGTTTATGGCCATTCTTTGCTTTTCTCCATATTCAGGTGCTACAGTAAGTGCCTCCGGGTTTGCACAGGAGAAACAGGGTTGTTGTTTTTTTGTTCTGTTTTTTAAATATTCTGAAGCGTATTGAACAAGGTAGTAACCAATTTAACTGAAGCATTGTACAATCAATACAAAATACAGTATATACAGTGTCCTTGTGGCAAATGTATGTATTGTCTTTTACAAATAGGCTTTTTGCATGCAGAGAGTGCGCTGACTGGAATTGTCTACATATGAGAATGTCTATGTAACTAATTGCACACGTAACTTTCACACACATGCAGGGGCGGATTGGCCCCACAGGAAGACCCCCGGCGGGCCGATCTGCATGCGGGGCCTGTTTTGTTTGTTGACATGTGAAGGGTGGTGCTGTCGCCATGGTTACACGGTATACCTCTGGTGCTGTCGCCATGGTTACACGGTATACCTCTGGTGCTGTCGCCATGGTTACACGGTATACCTCTGGTGCTGCCGCCATGGTTACATGGTATACCTCTGGTGCTGCCGCCATGGTTACACGGTATACCGCTGGTGCTGTCGCCATGGTTACACGGTATACCTCTGGTGCTGCTGCCATGGTTACACGGTATACCTCTGGTGCTACCGCCATGGTTACACGGTATACCTCTGGTGCTGTCACCATGGTTACACGGTATACCTCTGGTGCTGCCGCCATGGTTACACGGTATACCTCTGGTGCTGCCGCCATGGTTACACGGTATACCTCTGGTGCTGCCGCCATGGTTACACGGTATACCTCTGGTGCTGCCGCCATGGTTACACGGTATACCTCTGGTGCTGTCACCATGGTTACACGGTATACCTCTGGTGCTGCCGCCATGGTTACACGGTATACCTCTGGTGCTGTCACCATGGTTATATCTGTGATGTGTATCACTTTTTCTCTATCGTCCTAGTGGATGCTGGGGTTCCTGAAAGGACCATGGGGAATAGCGGCTCCGCAGGAGACAGGGCACAAAAAGTAAAGCTTTAGGATCAGGTGGTGTGCACTGGCTCCTCCCCCTATGACCCTCCTCCAAGCCTCAGTTAGATTTTTGTGCCCGGCCGAGAAGGGTGCAATCTAGGTGGCTCTCCTAAAGAGCTGCTTAGAAAAGTTTAGCTTAGGTTTTTTATTTTACAGTGAGTCCTGCTGGCAACAGGATCACTGCAACGAGGGACTTAGGGGAGAAGAAGTGAACTCACCTGCGTGCAGGATGGATTGGCTTCTTTGGCTACTGGACATTAGCTCCAGAGGGACGATCACAGGTACAGCCTGGATGGTCACCGGAGCCTCGCCGCCGGCCCCCTTGCAGATGCTGAAACAAGAAGAAGGTCCAGAATCGGCGGCATGAAGACTCCTCAGTCTTCTTAAGGTAGCGCACAGCACTGCAGCTGTGCGCCATTTCCTCTCAGCACACTTCACACGGCAGTCACTGAGGGTGCAGGGCGCTGGAAGGGGGGCGCCCTGGGAGGCAATGAAAACCTATTTTTGGCTAAAAATACCTCACATATAGCCTCCGGGGGCTATATGGAGATATTTAACCCCTGCCAGAATCCGTTAAGAGCGGGAGACGAGGCCGCCGAAAAAGGGGCGGGGCCTATCTCCTCAGCACACAGCGCCATTTTCCCTCACAGAAAGGCTGGAGGGAAGGCTCCCAGGCTCTCCCCTGCACTGCACTACAGAAACAGGGTTAAAACAGAGAGGGGGGGCACTAATTTGGCGTTAGAAATATATAAAAAAGATGCTATAAGGGAAAACACTTATATAAGGTTGTCCCTATATAATTATAGCGTTTTTGGTGTGTGCTGGCAAACTCTCCCTCTGTCTCTCTAAAGGGCTAGTAGGTCCTGTCCTCTATCAGAGCATTCCCTGTGTGTGTGCTGTGTGTCGGTACGTGTGTGTCGACATGTATGAGGACGATGTTGGTGAGGAGGCGGAGCAATTGCCTGTAATGGTGATGTCACTCTCTAGGGAGTCGACACCGGAATGGATGGCTTATTTAGGGAATTACGTGATAATGTCAACACGCGGCAAGGTCGGTTGACGACATGAGACGGCCGACAAACAATTAGTACCGGTCCAGACGTCTCAAAAACACCGTCAGGGGTTTTAAAACGCCCGTTTACTTTAGTCGGTCGACACAGACACAGACAGGGACACTGAATCCAGTGTCGACGGTGAATAAACAAACGTATTCCTTATTAGGGCCACACGTTAAGGGCAATGAAGGAGGTGTTACATATTTCTGATACTACAAGTACCACAAAAGAGGGTATTATGTGGGATGTGAAAAAACTACCGTAGTTTTTCCTGAATCAGATAAATTAAATGAAGTGTGTGATGATGCGTGGGTTCCCCCCGATAGAAAATATGGGCGGTATACCCTTTCCCGCCAGAAGTTAGGGCGCGTTGGGAAACACCCCTTAGGGTGGATAAGGCGCTCACACGCTTATCAAAACAAGTGGCGGTACCGTCTATAGATAGGGCCGTCCTCAAGGACCAGCTGACAGGAGGCTGGAAAATATCATAAAAAGTATATACACACATACTGGTGTTATACTGCGACCAGCGATCGCCTCAGCCTGGATGTGCAGAGCTGGGGTGGCTTGGTCGGATTCCCTGACTAAAAATATTGATACCCTTGACAGGGACAGTATTTTATTGACTATAGAGCATTTAAAGGATGCATTTCTATATATGCGAGATGCACAGAGGGATATTTGCACTCTGGCATCAAGAGTAAGTGCGATGTCCATATCTGCCAGAAGATGTTTATGGACACGACAGTGGTCAGGTGATGCAGATTCCAAACGGCACAAAGGTGTATTGCCGTATAAAGGAAGAGGAGTTATTTGGGGTCGGTCCATCGGACCTGGTGGCCACGGCAACTGCTGGAAAATCCACCGTTTTTTACCCTAAGTCACATCTCTGCAGAAAAAGACACCGTCTTTTCAGCTTCAGTCCTTTCGTCCCTATAAGAGTCATATCTGCCCAGGGATAGAGGAAAGGGAAGAAGACTGCAGCAGGCAGCCCATTCCCAGGAACAGAAGCGTTCCACCGCTTCTGACAAGCTCTCAGCATGACGCTGAGACCGTACAGGACCCCTGGATCCTACAAGTAGTATCCCAGGGGTACAGATTGGAATGTCGAGACGTTTCCTCTTCGCAGGCTCCTGAAGTCTGCTTTACCAAGGTCTCCCTCCGACAAGGAGGCAGTATGGGAAACAATTCACGAGCTGTATTCCCAGCAGGTGATAATTAAATTACCCCTCCTACAACAAGAAAAGGGGTATTATTCCACACTATATTGTGGTACTGAAGCCAGAAGGCTAGGTGAGACCTATTCTAAATCTAAAAAAAATTTAACACTTACAAAGGTTCAAATCAAGATGGAGTCACTCAGAGCAGTGATAACGAACCGGGAAGAAGGGGACTATATGGTGTCCCGAGACATCAGGGATGCTTACCTCCATGTCCCAAATTTGCCCTTATCACTAAGGGTACCTCAGGTTCGTGGTACAGAACTGTCACTATCAGTTTCAGACGCTGCCGTTTGGATTGTCCACGGCACCCCGGGTCTTTACCAAGGTAATGGCCGAAATGATGGTTCTTCTTCGAAGAAAAGGCGTCTTAATTATCCCTTACTTGGACGATCTCCTGATAAGGGCAAAGTCCAGGGAACAGTTGGAGGTCGGAGTAGCACTATCTCGGATACTGTTACAACAGCAGGGGTGGATTCTAAATATTCCAAAATCGCAGCTGATCCCGACAACAAGTCTCCTGTGCTTAGGGATGATTCTGGACACAGTCCAGAAAAAGGTGTTTTTCCCGGAAGAGAAAGCCAGGGAGTTATCCGAGCTAGTCAGGAACCTCCTAAAATCAGTGCATCATTGCACAAGGGCCATGGTAAAAAAATGGTGACTTCCTTCGAAGCAATTCCAGTCGGCAGATTTCATGCAAGAACTTTTCAGTGGGATCTGCTGGACAAATGGTCCGGATCGCATCTTCAGATGCATCAGCGGATAACCCTATATCCAAGGACAAGGGTGTCTCTCCTGTGGTGGTTACAGAGTGCTCATCTTCTAGAGGGCCGCAGATTCGGCATTCAGTTTTGGATGTTGGTGACCACGGAGGCCAGCCCGAGAGGCTGGGGAGCAGTCACACAAGGAAAAAATTTCCAGGGAGTGTGATCAAGTCTGGAGACTTTTCTCCACATAAATATAGCTAAGGGTAAATTTATAATGCTCTAAGCTTAGCAAGACCTCTGCTTCAAGGTCAGCCGGTATTGATCCAGTGGGATAAAACATCACGGCAGTCGCCCACGTAAATAGACAGGGCGGCACAAGAAGCAGGAGGGCAGTGGCAAAAACTGCAAGGACTTTTCGCTGGGCGGAAAATCATGTGATAGCACTGTCAGCAGTGTTTCATTCCGGGAATGGAAACTGGGAAGCAGACTTCCTCAGTAGGCACGACCTCCACCCGGCAGAGTGGGAACTTCATGGGGAAGTTTTCCACATGATTGTAAACCGTTGGGAATTACCAAAGGTGGACATGATGGCGTCCCGTCTGAACAAAAAACGGGACAGGTATTGCGCCAGGTTAAGAGACCCTCAGGCAATAGCTGTGGACGTTCTGGTAACACCGTGGGTGTACCAGTCGGTGTATGTGTTCCATCCTCTGCTTTTCATACCTAAGGTACTGAGAATTATAAGACGTAGAGGAGTAAGAACTATACTCATGGCTCCGGATTGGCCAAGAAGGACTTGGTACCCGGAACTTCAAGAGATGCTCACAGAGGACTTATGGCCTCTGCCGCTAAGAAGGGACTTGTTTCAGCAAGTACCATGTCTGTTCCAAGACTTACCGCAGCTGCGTTTGACGGCATGGCGGTGGAACGCCGGATCCTAAGGGAAAAGGCATTCAGGAAGAGGTCATTCCTACCCTGGTCAAAGCCAGAAAGGAGGTGACCGCACAACATTATCACCACATGTGGCGAAAATATGTTGCGTGGTGTGAGGCCAGGAAGGCCCCACGAAGAAATTTCAACTCGGTCGATTCCTGCATTTCCTGCAAACAGGAGTGTCTATGGGCCTCAAATTGGGGTCCATTAAGTTTCAAATTTCGGCCCTGTCGATTTTTCTTCCAGAAAGAATTGGCTTCAGTTCCTGAAGTCCAGAAGTTTGTCAAGGGAGTATTGCATATACAACCCCCTTTTGTGCCTCCAGTGGCACTGTGGGATCTCAACGTAGTTCTGGGATTCCTCAAAACACATTGGTTTAAAACCAGTCAAATCTGTGGATTTGAAGCATCTCACATGAAAAGTGAACATGCTCTTGGACCTGGCCTGGACCAAGCGAGTGTCAAATTGGTGGTTTTTTTCTCAAAAAAGCCCATATCTGTTTGTCCATTCGGACAGGGCAGAGCTGCGGACTCGTCCCCAGTTCTCTCCCTAAGGTGGTGTCAGTGTTTCACCTGAACCAGCTTATTGTGGTGTCTTGCGCCTACTAGGGACTTGGAGGACTCCAAGTTGCTAGATGTGGTCAGGGCCCTGAAAATATAGGTTCCAGGACGGCTGGAGTCAGGAAAACTGACTTGCTGTTATCCTGTATGCACCCAACAAACTGGGTGCTCTTGCTTCTAAGCAGACTTTTGCTAGTTGGATGTGTAATACAATTCAGCTTGCACATTCTGTGGCAGGCCTGCCACAGCCAAAATATGTAAATGCCCATTCCACAAGGAAGGTGGGCTCATCTTGGGCGGCTGCCCGAGGGGTCTCGGCTTTACAACTTTGCCGAGCGGCTATTTAGTCAGGGGCAAACACGTTTGTAAAATCCTACAAATTTGATAACCTGGCTAAGGAGGACCTGGAGTTCTCTCATTCGGTGCTGCAGAGTCATCCGCACTCTCCCGCCCGTTTGGGAGCTTTGGTATAATCCCCATGGTCCTTTCAGGAACCCCAGCATCCACTAGGACGATAGAGAAAATAAGAATTTACTTACCGATAATTTTATTTCTCGGAGTCCGTAGTGGATGCTGGGCGCCCATCCCAAGTGCGGATTATCTGCAATACTTGTACATAGTTACAAAAATCGGGTTATTATTGTTGTGAGCCATCTTTCAGAGGCTCCGCTGTTATCATACTGTTAACTGGGTTCAGATCACAGGTTGTACAGTGTGATTGGTGTGGCTGGTATGAGTCTTACCCGGGATTCATAAATCCTTCCTTATTGTGTACGCTCGTCCGGGCACAGTATCCTAACTGAGGCTTGGAGGAGGGTCATAGGGGGAGGAGCCAGTGCACACCACCTGATCCTAAAGCTTTACTTTTTGTGCCCTGTCTCCTGCGGAGCCGCTATTCCCCATGGTCCTTTCAGGAACCCCAGCATCCACTACGGACTCCGAGAAATAGATTTATCGCTAAGTAAATTCTTATTATTATTGGCACATATAGGGTATTATATGCTCCCCTTCTTTTTGGGGCCACAAAAAAGGGTAATATATAAAATATAGAAATAGAATAATGTGTAGAGAAAATTATAAAGAAAAATAATTCTATTTTTTGTGACCCCAAAAAGAAGGGGATCATATAATCTCCTATATGTGACAATAGTAAAGTGATACACATCACATGAGTATGGGACTCATCGACACCCATTGGTCGACAGTGGCTAGGTCAACACTATGTATAGGTCAACACGGCCATTAAGTCTACATGAACAAGGTCGACATGAAAAAGGGTCGACGTGAGTTTTTTAATGTTTTTTTGATGTCGTTTTCTCCGTCAAGTGACGGGGAACCCCAATTAGTGCACAGTGTCCCCTTGCATGGATCACTTCGCTCACCATGCTGCGGGCAAGGTACCGCGCTATGCTCCCGCTGCGCTCGGCACAGGTTACCGTTCCCAATCGTAGTCCACGTGGATATTAAAGTATGAAAGAGTCAAAAACAAAATAAAAGAGAAAAACTCATGTTGACCTTTTTCATGTCGACCTAATGGCTGTGTCAACCTATTTCTAGTGTCGACCTAGCCACTGTTGACCAATGGTTGTCTACCTAATCGGTGTCGACCCAGAGTCCGGATACCCATCACATATGGGTATTGGGTAATTTTAAGAAAAAACATATATATATTTTTTTTTTGTTATTGAAGAAATGACTTCAGTATATGAAAACAAAAAAATCTTTTTTGGGTGGAAACGGGAATGAATGCTGCTGTAATTAAGCTGATTCCTTTTGTTTCTTGTTGGTCTTGCACATATATTGAATCAGTTCGCAGCACCATTGTCCTATAATAGTACTATAATAATGTAGCACATTCCCTTACAAATACCAGCCTATTAGTATTTCTATTGCGGGAGTCCTCCCGAATTTCTAAACCAATCTGTCCCTGCCCAACTTGGAAAGAAAGTGCAATGGAATATGCTAGCGCTACATAAATGTTATTAAATGAATATATAGATATTACAGCCAAGAATTCTAAATAAAATCTTGATGTCACTGGGCCTTTCAAACAGCAGTGGAAATTTGGAGCAGATTGTAATACAAAAATCTATATTATTATACTGTACATGAATTTATTTATCAGTCCTTGCATATGTGAACACACGGATGTACACCAGGGAAGGGCATTGTGTAGTCAATAGCAAAAAGTCACAGACGCAACTGCAGCAAAAGATGCAAGGAAGGCCGCAACTGCGCCCAACTCAGAATTAGACCCTATGAGAAGGAATCCCGCCCCCTCAATAGACTCCACCCCCACAACAGACCCCACCCCCATTAGGGCTGCTTCCATAAATTTCCCAGGCTGGATTCCAACCCGTTTCCCAATCTGTCCCTGCACACATGTATCGTCAAGTGTTCTATTCTGATACTGCACAACACACTGAGGCTGAGCAAGAAGACTTGGGAACACAGATATGTAAAAGAATGAAGTGACGTGGCTAATTGCCTAGGTCCTTAGAGGTCTATTTATCACCAGCTGCCATCTGATGATGCGGATGACAGATGATAAACTCGACCAAACTCGCACTGCGATAATTGATTACATCGCAGGGATTTATCAGTTATCGCATGCAGGGACAGAGCTTGCACCGCCCATCGCTACTGCCGCCACCGGGTTCCCCTCCCCCATAGCTACTACCCGTGCGCCACCAAAAACTCCTCCTCCAGATTTTATACTTACCAGTCCAGGAGCCGGTGTCCGCTGTTTCAGGAGCCTACCAGGTCCTTCTTCTGCCTGCCATTTTGCAGCATCACTTTACTGCGCCGGGGTCACAGCGCAGCATATGGGGGACCCGGCGCCCGGCAGCGCTCACCGGAGCAGCGGACACCGGCTCCCTGGACTGGTAAGGTTTCATGAAAACTGCTCCAAATGCCCTTTAATACATTCAGGTGAAACAGAAACCGGGATCCGGTCTCTAGGTCGACAGTAACTAGGTCGACACTATCTAGGTTGACCACTGTTGGTCGACAGTAACTAGGTCGACAGGGTTTCTAGGTTGACAGGGTCTCTAGGTTAACATGTTCTAGGTCGACAGGTCAAAAGGTCGATATGAGTTTTTCACAATTTTTTTCTTTTTTTGAACCTTTTCATACTTAACGATCCACGTGGACTACAATTGGGAACGGTAGCATGGCGAGCGAAGCGAGCCACGCGAGGGGACACGGTGCACTAATTGGGCTTCCCGGTCACTCTACAAAGAAATCGACACAAAACACCCCATAAAAACCTCATGCCGAGTTGACCTGTCGACCTAAACACCCTGTCGACCTAGTTACTGTTGACCAACAGTGGTCGACCTAGACACTGTTGACCTAGTTACTATCTACCTTCCATACCGCACCCCAGAAAACACCTTTTTCACATTATTTCAGTAAAAATAATGTTAATAGATAGGCCTCTTAGTGTCCCTATAGTAACTGGCACCTGGGATAGGGACATATGCAGCGTCTGATGAGAAGAAGGCGCCTTCCTGGTATATCAGTCCATGTGTATATCATCGGAGATTGAGTCCTCGTGGCCCTGCCGTCACTATACACAGCCACGAGTCCCTTCTCCATACGCACACCTCAAACTAACACAGAAGTCTGACTGCACGCCCACGAGACAAATCTTTCCATTGTGTCCGCACGGTAGCAGACCAGAATCACCCATCTCATAGACGAGTAGATCCAGCCATGCATGGAGCAAACCGGCCACTCTGGTCTCCTCCGTCAGGGTGCGTATGAATGGTGCAGAATATGCGCAGTCTGCAATTGCGCAAGGTGGTAAGAACCCCTGGAACCCCCTCTCTCAGTCGCCCCGCAGCTGCTGTACGGTGACAATTCTACTTCTCTCCATGCTTCCCCGCCAGCAGCAGAAACCCAGCAGCAGTGGCAGCAGCTGATAGAGCAGCTGCTGATGGCGGAACCTGGAGAGAAGTAACATCATCCTGATGCCTGCACCTATGTCTCTACCTGTGGGCTGCAGCGCTGCATGCTCCGCTACTCAGGGTCGGTGCAAGGTTTCTCGGCACCCTAGGCAAAACTTCAGCCTACTACCCCAACCACCACCATCCCAGTCCTTCAGACAAAAGGGTGACTTAGACGTTCCACAGCCACCACTGTCATTAAGTACAACAAGGATATTTCTTTCCGAGACATCCTTCATTTTGAAATAGGCACACTCAGTGGCGCCCCCCCCCCCCCCCCCCCAGATCCTGGCGCCCTAGGCAGCTGCCTAATGGTAGAGCCGGCCCTGCCGCTACTACTTCTGCAGGTCCGGCGACTACTAATAGACGCTAGCACTGTGCATCTGACATTGGGGCTGCGGCAATGTGGACCGGGAGCGTGGCGGGAGGCTGCCTTACTATGGGATGGGACACTCCAATCAGCAGAGGTCAATATGTAAAGATATGGAGAGGGGAGCGTTAAATATATTTGATATGGTGGGTGTGAGAGGAGTTAATTAAATATATACAGGGTGGGGGCGCGTAGGGATCATTAAACATTTAAGGGGTGGGGGATCATATATAAGGGGTGGGGGTGAAGGGGGGATCATTAAATATATTATAAAAGGGGTCGATGTGATGTGTTGCTGGGAGGGGAAAATAGACAAGAGAGAGGGGCCCTCTGTCTTAAGGGGGTCATTCCGAGTTGATCGCTAGCTGCCGTTGTTCGCTGCATAGCGATCAGTGGAAAAAAACGGCTAATCTGCACATGCGTATGCACCGCAATGCACACGTGCGATGTACGGGTAGAAAGAGCATCGTGATTTTGCACAGGTTCTAGCAAAGCTTTCAGTCGCACGGTCAAACGCAAAAAGATTGACATGAAGTAGGCGTTTCTGGGTGTCAACTGACTGTTTTCAGGGAGTGCATAGAAAAACGCAGGCATGTCGGAAAAAACGCAGACGTGGCTGGGCGAACGCTGGGCGGGTGTGTGACATCAAAAGCCGTCCCTCCATCATTAGAATCAACGCACAGGATAAGTAACTACGGGGCTGGTCTTGTTTTGCACAAAAAGATTTTGCAGGCGCTCTGCTGCACAGACGTTCACACTTCTGCAAAACGAAAATACACTCCCCGGTGGGCGGCGACAATGCGTTTGCACGGCTGCTAAAAACTGCTAGCGAGCGATCAACTCTGGGCCCCACAAAGGCTTAATTCAACCATTCCTATGCTGATTTTCCGTCTGATTCTATTGTAATGTTTTACAACTTTTTCATGTTAAAAGATTAATAATGAAATCTTAGCACACAGTATTGTACACCTATAATGTAACAATGTCTCCATACAAAGAGCAACAAGAGACCCTAATACTTCAGTGCTGACCTAACAATACAAATTCCTTTTAATTACCAGCCCGTAGAACACGTTCTCCGCGATCCAATTGCGTTGTGTTAATAAAAGACGACATAACCTGCTTTACATATACTATTGCACCCACAGTAGCACTCATCAGGACCCACACAGCCCCGCCGTACATGAAAGCGATTTATCCACGCTGAATTTCCTTCTTTAATCTCTGCGCCTCACATCTGCTTTGATCCTCTTCGAAAATGTTCTCTTTTTTTTCCTTTCCATCCATTATGTCTCTCCTAACTTCAGTGAAAAGCAAGGTATGGAGGTGACACCCATTACAGTAATGTGGTATCCATTCTCTTGAAAGAGCATAATTCAATAATAGACAGAGAGCGCAGACAAGATGCAAAAAGTGTCGCTACCATAACAACCGCAGAATAAATCAAGACTGAGATTTAAGGCTCGCATTATCAGGATAAAGGCAAAATGGGAAAATTGTCAATCTCGGGTGCGGAGAGGGTAATAGGGGCAAAACATGAAAGTTTATTAGACAGGTTACAAACCAGACCTGTCTGTGGGTCTATCAACATTAGCGGTGTAATGTTGCATCCGATAGAATCCTACCATTGACACCTGAAACCTACTCGGGTACTTGAACTACTGTAGCCCAATTCCCATAGAGGTGGTTTAGCTGCCCTGTTGCCCCCGAGGATTTCTGCAGAGTGTGTTACTGTACAATAGGTGTTACTGTCAAAGTAATCAGTACTGTTCAAAGTTGGTCATGTGAGAGGCCAAGGTCAGGGCAGGCTGCGAGCTACAATAGGTGTTACAGGTTACAATAGGTGTTACTGTCATAAGGGAGGAGAAAGAGTCAAAGTAATCAGTACTGTTCAAAGTTGGTCATGTGAGAGGCCAGGGTCAGGGCAGGCTGCGAGCTACAAAATGTAAGTGGTCAGGGCAGGAAGCAGATTAGCAATAATTCTGGATGTAGCCCAAAAACATGCAGAGATCAAAAAGTCAATATTATTATTATTACATGAGTATTAATAATACATGTATAATCTCTTATAATTAACATCCAATATAAGGTTTATAAACAGAGACATCATTTCTGAAGCTCACTAGATGCACAGCGCACATTGGGCCTAATTCTGAGTTGATCGCAGCAGCAATTTTGTTAGCAGTTGGGCAAAACCATGTGCACTGCAGGGGAGGCAGATATAACATGTGCAGAGAGAGTTAGATTTGGGTGGGGTGTATTCAAACTGAAATATAACTTGCAGTGTAAAAATAAAGCAGCCAGTATTTACCCTGCACAGAAACAAAATAACCCACCCAAATCTAACTTTCTCTACACATGTTATATCTGCCTCCCCTGCAGTGCACATGGTTTTGCCCAATTGCTAACAAACTTGCTGCTGCGATCAACTCAGAATTACCCGCATTGACTTTAATTTGCACACCTGTAGAGCCCAACCAGCTACAGCAAGGTATGCCACCTACGGTACAGCCTCCTTTTATATGGTTTGCAGTACTCCTTTGTGACTTTATTATTATTATTTAGTTATTTATATAACGCAAACATATTCTGCAGCACTTTGCAGAGAATATTTGGCCATCCACATCAGTCCCTGCCCCAGTGGAGCTTACAATCTACAGTCCCTATCACATGTACACGCACACCCATTCACACTAGGGTTAATTTTGTTGGGAGCCAATTAACCTACCAGTATATTTTTGGATTGTGGGAGGAAACCGGAGTACCCGGCGGAAACCCACGCAAGCACGGGGAGAATATACAAACTCCACACGGTTAGGGCCATGGTGCGATTCGAACCCATGACCTCATTAAAAGTTGCTATTGTGACAAAGAGCATCACTGTGAATAAGGAAAAGATTGCAGCCATGGAAGGGAACCTTGCAGTGCAGATCTGAGAAAGCCACAGAACATCATCTCTCCTGGGCCAACGGCAAAAGGCCAATCCAGAAACACAATGCATTAAATCATCAGACGCTAAATAGAGGAAGACAAGAAGAATATACCGCACTATAAAATAAACACTGTTATCTGGCCAGGGGCCCTGTCTCGCAGCCAGGTAATATTTTATCTGTGTGGGCTTTTTGGAAATGCATGTATTATTAAAGAGATTTGTGCTGTGATTGTTCTGATAGGAGCGGCGGATGCACTTCTAAGGCAGAATGTTGGACATCAGTCAGGAGAATATCAGAGGAGAGAAATGGAGGAACTGTTGTTTCGCGCTACAGTCACAGCGTGAGCTGGCCGCACTTTCCCCGCTTATTTTCCTTGTACATATTTATTTACTAGCAAAAAGAGATTTCATTGTTGCCTGCAAAATACAGTAAGGCTTTGTGAGATAAGGGTGGTTTCGGGTGAGTGTATGATGGTGGGAGAACGACTGCATGGCGGAAGCTGCGACGCTGTTACGTGGCCCAGTGCAGCTGGCGAGGAAAGGGGCTCGCCCGGGAATGCAGATGGTGGAGTCATAATAGGGGAATGGTTCTCACTGTGTGGGTTCTGTGCGGTGGCACTTCATCAGGCTCCCCTAAGTTCTGCACTTGAAATTAAAGAGCGAGGGCTTCACTGCGCATGTAGTTGCCCCGTGCTTTTTTTTTTAAAGGGGTGCAGGGGCCTCAGAGTGGGATGGGGTGACCTGCTATCTGTGCCCATAGTTCTGCCACTCACCACTATTTCTGTGTATGGCTGGGCCATATGACACAGGCTTCTCTTTCCCGTACGCTCGACTCAAAATAGCACGGACCTCTAGATACACGCCCATAAGTCACGGCACTCCCACAAGACACCACACTTTTGTGTGGTCGCATCTTCGCCGCCCGGTTCTGGCCTGAAATGCCCATTTCACGTTATTTGCATTTGTGTACGGGCAACCCTCTCCCTCCCGTAAGTACCAGGCTCGCAGTGCTTAGTGGTCCCTGTGCAGGTTTTAGTGTAGGAAATGGGGGGTACAGCAGGTTGTGTTGGCATATAGGGGTAGTGTTCACTCTAGGAGTGAAAAGGGGCAGTGCGCCGGACTCCGGGGGCACATGTGCGCGCGTGGCGCACCCGTAACGGGGGCGCGGCCACGCAAATTAGGGGGTGTGGCCACGCCTACGTCATTTTAGGGGGCGGTGCGGCCCACAGACGCTACTATAGAGAGCGTCTGTGGCCGGCGACGTCACTGTTGGGGGCGTGCCCAGCACCTCCGTCGGTGCTGGGCTTCCCCCAGCCCTCTCCCAATGCGTGAATGGATGCCGGGGGCGCGGCCACGCAAATTAGGAGGTGTGACCACGCCTACGTCATTTTAGGGGGCGGTGCGGCCCACAGACGCTACTATAGAGAGCGTCTGTGGCCGGCGACGTCACTGTTGGGGGCGTGCCCAGCACCTCCGTCGGTGCTGGGCTTCCCCCAGCCCTCTCCCAATGCGTGAATGGATGCCGGGGGCGCGGCCACGCAAATTAGGAGGCGTGACCACGCCTACGTCATTTTAGGGGGCGGTGCGGCCCACAGACGCTACTATAGAGAGCGTCTGTGGCCGGCGACGTCACTGTTGGGGGCGTGCACAGCACCTCCGTCGGTGCTGGGCTTCCCCCAGCCCTCTCCCAATGCGTGAATGGATGCCGCGCGCATGCACACGGCATCTATACACGCCGGGAGGGCAGGAAGCGGGCGGCTGTTCTAGCAGGGCGCCGCAAAAGGGGCAGGGCGGGTTTTGCCTGCTTAAAAACGGGCAGGGCGCGGCGCCCTGCTAAAACAGTCTAGAGTGAACACTATAGGGGGTCATTCCGAGTTGATCACTAGCTGCTGTTGTTCGCAGCGCAGCGAACAGGCTAAAAATCGGCATTTCTGCGCATGTGCATGGGCCGCATTGCGCACGCGTGACGTACTTTCACAAAAAACTATGCAGTTTTACGCAAGGTCGAGCGACTCTTTTTTCGTCGCTCTGTTGATTGGTGAGTGATTGACAGGAATGGGGCGTTTCTGGGAGGTAACTGACTGTTTTCCGGTAATGTGCTAAAAAACGCAGGCGTGTTAGGTAAAAACTTAGGCGTGCCAGGGGAAACGGGGGAGTGGCTGGCCAAACGCAGGGCGTGTTTGTGACAACAAAACAGGAACTAAACAGACTGAGGTGATCGCAAGGAAGGAGTAGGTCTGGAGCCACTCTGAAACTGCTTGACTAAAATTCAACACGTTCTGCTAACCTTTCGGTCGCACTTCTGCTAAGCTAAGATACACTCCCAGAGGGCGGCGGCCTAGCGTTTGCACTGCTGCTAAAAGCAGCTAGCGAGCGATCAACTCGGAATGAGGGCCATAGTACGCTGTGTATAGACGTTTGGATGAACGAGGCTGAGATAGTATAAAAGTGTTTGGCATAGGCTGTAGAAGAGTTTGGTTGGTACTTTAGCAGCGCGTTCGCTTCCAACGCTCCAGGCATAGCTGTAGAGACTCATACTTAAATGTATTAATTATTTTGAGCTTGCAAACAATTCAACAAAGTACAGATTACATGTTTTATTCATTTCAAATTACACATAGGACTGTATAGGACAATATTGTAATTGTTCCAAATATATCAGCCTGAACTTAAATTTAGCTGTGATCCTGCAATGAGGGCTATGAGTGACAACTTTTACTGATATGTGCTGGAAATCTGCTGCGTGGCTATGATATATATACAGGCTGAGTATTCCATATCCAAAGTGCTTGGGACCAGAAGTATTTTGGATATCGGATTATTCCGTATTTTGGAATAATTGCATACCATAATGAGATATCATGGTGATGGGACCCAAGTCTAAGCACAGAATGCATTTATGTTACATATACACCTTATACACACAGGCTGTAGGTCATTTAATACAATATTTTTAACAACTTTGTGTATTAAACAAAGTTTGTGTACAATGGGCCTAATTCAGACCTGATCGCTCGCTATGGTTTTTTTGCAGCGCTGCGAACAGATAGTCGCCGCCCATAGGGGAGTGTATTTTTGCTTTGCAAGTGTGCGATCGCATGTGCAGCCGAGCGCTACAAAAAAACTTTGTGCAGTTTCTGAGTTGCCCAGAACTGACTCAGTCGCTGCGATCACTTCAGCCTGTCCGGACCCGGAATTGACGTCAGACACCCGCCCTGCAAACACTTGGACACGCCTGCGTTTTTTCCAAACACACCCAGAAAACGGTCAGCTGACACCCACAGACGCCCTCTTCCTGACAATTTCCTTGCGATCGGCTGTGCGAATGGATTCTTCGTAAAACCCTTCGCACAGCAACGATCCGCTTTGTACCTGTGTGACGCGCCAGCGCATTGCGATGCATACGCATGCGCAGTTCTGACCTGATCGCAGCGCTGCAAAAAACCCTAGCGAGCGATCAGGTCTGAATGACCTCCATTGAGCCATCAGAAAACACAGGTTTCACTATCTCTGTATCACTCAAAAAATCCGTATTTCAGAATATTTGGATATGGGATACTCAACCTATATTACCAACATTGCCTGCTACCTGGACAAGAGGCGCCGCAGTGCTGTACAGCACAGGAGTGGCCACATGGATGCTTACTGAGCCAGACTGGTACAGCTAGCCGGGGCACCTGCCTGCCTGTCAGAGGGGCGTCACAGTGCTGTACATCACAGGAGTGGCCACATGGATGCTTACTGAGCCAGACTGGTACAGCTAGCCGGGGCACCTGCCTGCCTGTCAGAGGGGCGTCACAGTGCTGTACGGCACAGGAGTGGCCACATGGATGCTTACTGAGCCAGACTGGTACAGCTAGCCGGGGCACCTGCCTGCCTGTCAGAGGGGCGCCGCAGTGCTGTACATCACAGGAGTGGCCACATGGATGCTTACTGAGCCAGACTGGTACAGCTAGCCGGGGCACCTGCCTGCCTGTCAGAGGGGCGTCACAGTGCTGTACGGCACAGGAGTGGCCACATGGATGCTTACTGAGCCAGACTGGTACAGCTAGCCGGGGCACCTGCCTGCCTGTCAGAGGGGCGCCGCAGTGCTGTACATCACAGGAGTGGCCACATGGATGCTTACTGAGCCAGACTGGTACAGCTAGCCGGGGCACCTGCCTGCCTGTCAGAGGGGCGTCACAGTGCTGTACATCACAGAAGTGGCCACATGGATGCTTACTGAGCCAGACTGGTACAGCTAGCCGGGGCACCTGCCTGCCTGTCAGAGGGGCGTCACAGTGCTGTACGGCACAGGAGTGGCCACATGGATGCTTACTGAGCCAGACTGGTACAGCTAGCCGGGGCACCTGCCTGCCTGTCAGAGGGGCGTCACAGTGCTGTACGGCACAGGAGTGGCCACATGGATGCTTACTGAGCCAGACTGGTACAGCTAGCCGGGGCACCTGCCTGCCTGTCAGAGGGGCGCCGCAGTGCTGTACGGCACAGGAGTTATTTTTTCAGCGTGATGAACTATTTTTAAGGGCTACATATGTGAAATGATCTTTTGAGAACATATATGTATGTGTATGTATATATATATATATATATATATATATATATATATATATATATATATATATATATATATATATATATATATATATATATATATATATATATATATATATATACCGTATTTTTCGGACCATAAGACGCACCTAGTTTTTAGAGTAAGTAAACTGGAAAAAAAAGAGCCAGCATACACAGACAGACAGACACACACACACATACACACACACACACACACACACACACACACACACACACACACACACACACACACACACATCAGAGCCAGCATACACATACACAGACACACAGACACACACACACACACACACATCAGAGCCAGCATACACAGACACACACACACACACACACACACACACACACACATATATTGTAGACAGTACCAGTGGTTCCCCGCGTCCAGGCTCTCAGCTAACGCTTGCCCCGGGTGCACTCCTGAGGACCAAGGAGGTGTGGGGTAGATGCCGGGCTCTGCTGCTGGGCTCTGAGATGCGCCGCGCTCTGCTGATGACGGCGCAGCAGCAGCAGCAGCATCCAGGACCCGCCGGTTCCCCCATGTCCAGGCACTCAGCTAACGCTGCCTGCAGGGAAACTCCTGAGGAGGGAGGAGGTGTGGGGGAGCGGGGGGGGGGGAGTCACATGATGCCGGGCTCTGCTGCTGGGCTCTGAGATGCGCCGCGCTCTGCTGATGACGGCTCAGCAGCAGCAGCATCCAGGACCCGCCGCTACACGCAAACTCCATCTGCATCTGCTCTTATTCGCTCCATAAGACGCACATACTTTTTCCCCCACATTTTTGGGGAGAAAAAGTGCGTCTTATGGTCCGAAAAATACGGTATATATATAGGAATACCGGATAGGGGTTCCTAGCGACCTGAGGTGTTTATATATGGCTGAATTTAATAATGAATATATAAAAAAATGTATGTATAAACAATATGTACATTTTATTCACAAAACTAGGAATAAGATAAAAGGGTAAAGACATATATATATATATGTAAATCATATAAAAATGGGTACTTAAATGAATAAAAATCCTTTACATAAAATGTCGTTCTCTAAAAGAACTAGTTTTTAGAAAAAGTGGATACACGTTGTATTCTACATATAGTTCACAACTAAAGTGCAGATTGCATGTGCAAATAAGCTTTAAGAATGTAGAGTATAGTATTGAGAGTCTTAACTGATATAGCAGGAGGTCTCTGGGTAAAGGCCCAACGCGTTTCATCTCTCAGACTTCTTCGTGGGAGTATAGTATTGAGAGTCTTAACTGATATAGCAGGATGTCTCTGGGTAAAGGCCCAACGCGTTTCATCTCTCAGACTTCTTCATGGGAGTATAGTATTGAGAGTCTTAACTGATATAGCAGGAGGTCTCTGGGTAAAGGCCCAACGCGTTTCATCTCTCAGACTTCTTCATGGGAGTATAGTATTGAGAGTCTTAACTGATATAGCAGGAGGTCTCTGGGTAAAGGCCCAACGCGTTTCATCTCTCAGACTTCTTCATGGGAGTATAGTATTGAGAGTCTTAACTGATATAGCAGGAGGTCTCTGGGTAAAGGCCCAACGCGTTTCATCTCTCAGACTTCTTCATGGGAGTATAGTATTGAGAGTCTTAACTGATATAGCAGGATGTCTCTGGGTAAAGGTCCAACGCGTTTCATCTCTCAGACTTCTTCATGGGAGTATAGTATTGAGAGTCTTAACTGATATAGCAGGAGGTCTCTGGGTAAAGGCCCAACGCGTTTCATCTCTCAGACTTCTTCATGGGAGTATAGTATTGAGAGTCTTAACTGATATAGCAGGAGGTCTCTGGGTAAAGGCCCAACGCGTTTCATCTCTCAGACTTCTTCATGGGAGTATAGTATTGAGAGTCTTAACTGATATAGCAGGATGTCTCTGGGTAAAGGTCCAACGCGTTTCATCTCTCAGACTTCTTCATGGGAGTATAGTATTGAGAGTCTTAACTGATATAGCAGGAGGTCTCTGGGTAAAGGTCCAACGCGTTTCGTCTCTCAGACTTCTTCATGGGTACCCCATGCACTTTAGTTGTGAGCTATATGTAGAATATAACGTGTATCCACTTTTTCTAAAAACTAGTTATTTTAGAGAACGACATTTTATGTAAAGGATTTTTATTCATTTAGGTACCCATTTTTATATGATTTTCATATATATATATATATATATATATGTGTGTTTACCCTTTTATCTTATTCCTAGTTTTGAGAAAATAAATGTATATATTGTTTATACATACATTTTTTATATATTTATTATTAAATTCAGCCATATATAAACACCTCAGGTCGCTAAGAACCCCTATCCGGTATTCCTATTTTCTCTTGCGGCAACATACCATTGCTGTTTCTTTAGGGGTCAGCTGACGCCCAAATAACTGGGAGTGTTTTTAAATTTGTGGGGATTATTGAGATCACAAGTGGCGCGGCATTCCCTTGCAATTATATATATATTAGTGATGAGCGGGTTCGGTTTCTCGGAAACCGAACCCCCCCGAACTTCACCCATTTTACACGGGTCCGAGGCAGGTTCGAACCTTCCCGCCTTGCTCGGCTAACCCGAGCGCGCCCGAACGTCATCATCCCGCTGTCGGATTCTCGCGAGATTCGGATTCTATATAAGCAGCCGCGCGTCGCCGCCATTTTCACTCGTGCATTGGAGATGATAGGGAGAGGACGTGGCTGGCGTCCTCTCCGTTTATTGTTGAAGTTGATTGCTTTATTGCTTAATTGTGGGGAGGACTGGGGAGCAGCTGTTAGGAGGAGTACAGTGCAGAGTTTTGCTGATCAGTGACCACCAGTTTTATCCGTTCTCTGCCTGAAAAAAACGCTCCATATCTGTGCTCAGTGTGCTGCATAATATATCTGTGCTCACACTGCTTAATTGTGGGGACTGGGGAGCAGCTGTATTATATAGCAGGAGTACAGTGCAGAGTTTTGCTGACAGTGACCACCAGTAAACGATGTCTGCCTGAAAAACACTCCATATCTGTGCTCAGTGTGCTGCTTTATTGTGGGGACTGGGGACCACCAGTATAATTAATATTATATAGGAGGAGTACAGTGCAGAGTTTTGCTGACCAGTGACCACCAGTATACTATATATAGCAGTACGATACGATAGGCCACTGCTGTGCCTACCTCTGTGTCGTCATTAAGTATACTATCCATCTACATTCTATACCTGTGGTGCATTTTAGTTTTGCAGTTTGCTGACACAGTGACCACCAGTATACTATATATAGCAGTACGATACGGAAGGCCACTGCTGTGCCTACCTCTGTGTCGTCATTAAGTATACTATCCATCTACATTCTATACCTGTGGTGCATTTTAGTTTTGCAGTTTGCTGACACAGTGACCACCAGTATACTATATATAGCAGTACGATACGGAAGGCCACTGCTGTGCCGTATACTATCCATCTACATTCTATACCTGTGGTGCATTTTAGTTTTGCAGTTTGCTGACACAGTGACCACCAGTATACTATATATAGCAGTACGATACGGAAGGCCACTGCTGTGCCTACCTCTGTGTCGTCATTAAGTATACTATCCATCTACATTCTATACCTGTGGTGCGCCTCTTTTTTTCTTTGCATCATGTGCTGTTTGGGGACAATTTTTTTTGAAGTGCCATCCTATCTTGGCACTGCAGTGCCACTCCTAGATGGGCCAGGTGTTTGTGTCGGCCACTTGTGTCGCTTAGCTTAGTCACACAGCGACCTTGGTGCGCCTCTTTTTTTTCTTTGCATCATGTGCTGTTTGGGGACAATTTTTTTGAAGTGCCTTCCTGTCTTGACACTGCACTGCCACTCCTAGATGGGCCAGGTGTTTGTGTCGGCCACTTGTGTCGCTTAGCTTAGTCACACAGCGACCTTGGTGCGCCTCTTTTTTTCTTTGCATCATGTGCTGTTTGGGGACAATTTTTTTGAAGTGCCATCCTGCCTGACACTGCAGTGCCACTCCTAGATGGGACAGGTGTTTGTGTCGGCCACTTGTGTCGCTTAGCTTAGCCATCCAGCGACCTCGGTGCAAATTGTAGGACTAAAAATAATATTGTGAGGTGTGAGGTGTTCAGAATAGATTGGAAATGAGTGGAAATTATGGTAATCGAGGCTAATAATACTATGGGATCAAAATGACCCCCAAATTCTATGATTTAAGCTGTTTTTTAGGGTTTTTTGAAAAAAACACCCGAATCCAAAACACACCCGAATCCGACAAAAAAATTTCGGTGAGGTTTTGCCAAAACGCGTCCGAATCCAAAACACGGCCGCGGAACCGAATCCAAAACCAAAACACAAAACCCGAAAAATGTCCGGTGCACATCACTAATAAATATATATATATATATATATATATATATATATATAGTTATTCAAAAGTCGCAGTCTACCCTTTTGTTTCAACAACTGTGCAGAAAATGGGAAAACTGACTTAGATTCAAGATGGCTCCCATTTTCGGTACATATCCTAAAAGATAGCCCACCTCACCCATACCTTGCTAGAGTATTCAGTTTTCCCATTTCCTGCACAGTTTTTGAAACAAAAGGGTGTACTGCAACTTTTGAATTACTGTGTGTGTGTGTGTGTGTGTGTGTGTGTGTGTGTGTGTGTGTGTGTGTGTGTGTGTGTGTGTGTGTGTGTGTGTGTGTGTGTGTGTGTATATATATATATGTATATATATAAAATATATTGCATTTGAAATTAAATTTATATTATTATTATTATTATTGGGGACATGACTTAACACTTGCTGCCCTGCCAGCGTAATAAAACCTTTTTTAATATATATTTTATTAGTGTAGTTCCACACCTTATTCTTTATATCTGATGGCAGAGTTATAGTGACAATTATAGCCACCTTGCTCCCCGGCACCAGTACTTATTTTAGACTGATATAAGGAAGCCTAGGGTCACAGTCCTGGAGAATAAGGAATTTCAGACAGCTATACTATTGCATCCATTGCATTAGGCAGTCTGGGAGCTCACAGTGTGATCATGACCGTGCTGTGAATCGTGGCACAGTATACCACTGCACCTCCCAACTGGACCTTCCCCAGTGAGGAAAAGTAAAATGTAGTACTCTCAAACTCCTCACTGCACTTCCACTGCCCGCCAGATGGGGGAGCACATGGTGCAGACGGTGGAGTTTTAGCATAAACAAAAGAGTTCCCTTTGCTGTACCTGTACCGTAGAGGTAGAGCAAAGGGCCCAACAGGAACCCTTTGTGTAACCATAGCGAACATACTGGGCCCAGCAGTGAAGCTAGGCTTTCTGTCACCCAGGGCAAAGACATGGAAACTGAACTGATGGGTGACAACTGACAAGTGTTAATAAAATGTGCTTTTGGGCCCCTTACATTGTTCATCCCAGTGTAAATCTGCCCCTGTCACTAGATCTGCTCCTCACTGTAAATCACACTTACCTACTTTGCTGCCCCCTACTCCAGGAGGAGGCAGCGTTGTAGGTGCATGGGGGCGTGGCCGGCAGCAAGATGGGCGGTCCGGAGAGTGTGGCCAACAGGGAAGTGGACAGTCTGGGGGCGTGGCATCAGGATCGCGTCATCGTGGCTCCACCCCCCACTATGCAGTGTCGAGAAAAGAGGTGCTGCATAGCGGGGGCGGAGCTGCGATGACGCGATTCAGCGCGAATTGCGCCATCGGACCCCCCGGACCGCCTACATGTTCTCCTCTGCGGGCGGCCGAGAAGGGTCGTGGAGGGGCTGCAGAGAAAGTGGGAGGCTTGCTCACCTTTCCAGGGGGCCGAGAGGGCCACCCGATTTTAGGGAGCCTCTCGGCCATTCCGGGAGGGTAGGCAAGTATGCTGTAAATTAGAGATTTGCAGTTTGGTTCTTTAGAAGTCCAAACCCACCTGAATTCTGCAGTTTGGAACCAAATCGAGTCTTGTTTCAGTTGCCCTGAGAAGATCCAATATGAACAGAGTCCCGATTCGAATCTTCCTACGGTTCGGAATTCGGATTTTAGAAGCGAACTTCGGTTTAGGATTGCATAAAGTACATGATTTTAGCTGGGGTTTTTTTACCCATTTTCAAGAAAACCAAAGCCCAAGATTCGTATTTTAAATCTGAATTCAGAACCAACACACTTGAGGGTGGTTTTGTAAATGCAAAAACGACGATAAAATTAGAACCAAAACCAAAAAACGAGACTCTGTGCACTTCTGTACTCTAAATGGTACACTTTAATTCTAAGTTCTTATACTTGTATATGGTTCTCAACTCCCATGATCCTCCGGGGCCCAGAGATGGATGCAGTGCCACGTTGCAAAATAGGCAGAGTAGGCACCAGCCTATGGGCCAAGTGCCTTTTAGGGGCCCAGCGACAACGGAACAAAATAATATTGGTTTGATCTTGAAAGAAAATGACAATCAAGCTTTCTCACATTGTTTCCAGAAGATAGAAAAAATTAATCAACTCAAAGAAACTAAAGCTTTCCATTAAAGACTCTATAGAGAAAATACTGTAGTAATGTAATGTACCCGTTAACTAATTAGATAGCGAGCTGGAAGATTGGAATAAAAAAAACAACAACATTGCATTTGTAGACACCCCTAAAAGCTTCTCCCCATCACATTTACAGGAATTCCTTATGTTAATGCTAAATATTGTATTGTAAAAATGCATCAACAATTTTTTATTTTATTTAAAAAAATATACATTTTACAGGTCTTCAACAAACACGCCAAAAGCAATGATTCCACCACAGAGTAACTGCCTTCAAAAATACCACATCGCCCTCACTCCCTCCTCCCGCGCGCCTCGCGTTTGATGGACGTCTGATTTTGATGTTTTACATAATACGATTCGATTATGTGAGACCTGAGAATGAGACAGAATATAATAATTCACTTCTGCAGGTCTGAGGTTATTAAGAAATAATTTAGCTGCCAATCCCGGGCGCAGTCAAGATTGAGAATCTTACAGCACCTGTCCACGGAGAGTGCAAACATGCTAATCCGCTCGACAGAGAGTCCGTCGGCTCACGGGGAGACGTGCCGCAGTATTACTTACTGTACAGATGTGTCGGCCTGCCACACATGATCAATCTCAATCACAGCGGCTCCGTGATCGCTGGTGATCTGCGTTTGCACGCGTTGCTCGGTTCTTACAGAGGCATGCCGACGTAGAGAGTGGGCTACACGTATGTAAGAGATTCGCCAAACGATTCAATATGATCTGTGTTGTTATAAGCAATCTGTGCAACATGAAGCTGAACAGGAAATTGATGGCAGTTCAGGGGCAAACGCAGGATTTCTAGAAGGGGGTTTCCAAATGCAATCGGCAAATATCCCACTCTGCGGAACTTGGAATACAGTATAGATGATCTATAGTATAGGCCAGTGATGGGGAACCTTTGGCACTCAGATTGTTGTTGAGCTACACATCCCAGCATGCCCTGCTACAGGTTTAGCATGGCCATATAGCAAAACTGTAGCAGAGCATGCCCATCACTGGTAGGCTGTATCAAACATATTTCAATAATATAAATAAGTGGTTAAGAAAAGGTAAAACATACTCTAATAAATGCACAAACATGATAGAATCAGTACTGCACTTTCTCAGTACACATTCTCCCACCTCATAGTAAGGCTCCTGTCTCTTCTTCCTGGTAACTACTCTCTGGTCCAGTGCACTGATTGAAGACTCAGATCCACACACACAGCAAACTTGATAGAAGAAGCTTCTACCACTGGACATGTGCAGCAGCTCTGCTCTGTCCCTTACACTGCATGGTGTGGCGGCAGCTCTAGTCATCATATTATATACCATTGCTATTGTTGTCATAATTTGCCACTTGCCAAGAGGAGGGGGGTTTCTGGGCAACTGGAACCCCCCCTCCCCCCCAATTGCATATTGCATATGCAGTTGGGCATCTTTATAGGGTATCCGGTCTCTAGGTCAATCACACTTACGTCGACAGTCATTAGGTCGACCACTATTGGTCGACATGTATTAGATTGACAGGATTTCTAGGTCGACATGGGCACTAGGTCGACATGTTCTAGGTCGACGAGACAAAAGGTCGACATGAGTTTTTCACAGTTTTTCTTTTCTTTTAATTTTTTGAACTTTTTTATACTTCACGATCCACGTGGACTACAATTGGGAATAGTAACCTGTGCCGAGCGCAGAGGTAGTGAAGCGAGGCACCTTGCCCGCAAGCCATGCGAGGTGACACGGTGCACTAATTGGGGTTCCCGGTCACTTTATGAAGAAAAAGACACTAAAAATTTTTTAAAAACCTCATGTCGTCCTTTTGTCATGTCGACCTAATGCTTGTGTCGACCTATTTTGGGTGTCGACTTGGTTACTGTTGACCAATAGTGGTAGACCTAGACACTGTCGTCCTAAGTGTGGTTGACCCTATGAACCCCACCCTCTTTAAAGAGAGGAAAGGGGGCAAATGTTTCCCTTTATTTATATGTGACCCCATAGAGGTCTATTATGCAATGACTGGCAGATCTGTATTTTAAAAGTGCATTTGAGTTTGTTCAAGAGTCCGTCAGTCCATTGATCTGTTCAGTCAGAGGGTTTGTTTTGTCCAAGTTGCACTGAAGAGTATTTGCGGGACGATTCCAGTGAAAAGACATTGGGGTCTGTGTACTGAGCCTTGGAGAGAGATAAAGCAGACAGAGATAAAGTACCAACCAGCTTCTGTCATTTTTCAAACCCAAACTGTAACATGTCAGTTAGGAGCTGATTGGCCGCTACTTTACCTCTCTCCCTTTCTCTCTCTCCGAGGCTTTAGTACCTAGACCCTATTGTCTATAAAATGTGTACAGCTATAGCTTATATGGGTGTAGTATGGTATGCCGGCGGCCGGGCTCCCGGCGGCCAGCATACCGGCGCCGGGAGCCCGACCGCCGGCATACCGACAGCGTGGCGAGCGCAAATGAGCCCCTTGCGGGTATGGTGGCGCGCGCTATTTACTCTCCCTCCAGGGGGGTCTTGGATCCCCACAAGGGAGAAAATCTGTCGGGATTCCGGCGCCGGTATACTGTACGCCGGGATCCCGACAGTCGGCAACCTGAAGACCACCCGCTTATATTGGATGCACGCCAGTGCCTATGGTGCCCACCAACATGATGAAGTCACAATATTATATTATATATTATACTGTATACTGTATCTTCATGCTGCAATATTGAGTGTGACGCTGGTGTCTGTGGCTGTTGTCCAGTATGGGAATTATTAGAGTTAAAGGGATTGCTTTGTGGTTTTTGTAGTCTAGAGCGGTATTGGTGTGTATTGTGTATGATACAGTATGTACTGTTGCTACAATCCCTGTGATTATACTTTATGTGCCTTCTATTCTACTGTGCGTTCTATATTGTACATCAGTGTTATTTCTTAAACGGTCATGCAAGACATCGATGTCACAGTATATTGTGACTGTCCATGGTAGAGAATCTTTGTGTGTCTTATTGATCATTTTTTTCCATTCAATGGTGATTCATGATATTGCTGAACATCGATCTTTACCGGTATTTACCAATGATTTCATGGCCTGTCAATTGTGTTACTCTTCTAAGTTCTATCTACTGCTGAGATTATTCTATTTCAGATTCTATTACTGTTCTGTTGCAATTGTGACTAAACTCCGTATTCCTATGATAGATGCTGTTAACCTCTAAAAATATAAATGGTTTTCTACCAACTTTTCTAGATTCATTATGAATAAATATACCATTGTGATTTGGGCAAGAAACATAGGCCGTCATTCCGAGTTGATCGCTCGCTAGCTGCTTTTAGCAGCATTGCACACGCTAGGCCGCCGCCCTCTGGGAGTGTATCTTAGCTTAGCAGAAGTGAGAACGAAAGGATCGCAGCTCTGCTGCAAAATATTTTCGAGCAGTTTCTGAGTAGCTCCAGACCTACTCAGCGCTTGCGATCACTTCAGACTATTTAGTTCCTGTTTTGACGTCACAAACACGCCCTGCGTTCGGCCAGCTACGCCTGCGTTTCCCCAGGCACGCCTGCGTTTGTAACTGTAACGCCTGCGTTTTTACACACACTCCCCGAAAACGGTCAGTTCCCACTTCCTGTCAGTCACTTCCTGTCAACCCACTTCCTGTCAATCACTCTGCGGTCAGCAGTACGACTGAAAAGCTTCGCTAGACCTTGTGTGAAACTGCATCGTTTGTTATGAAAGAACGCTGCACGTGCGCATTGTGTACCATACGCATGCGCAGAAGTGCCGCTTTTTAGCCTGATCGCTGCGCTGCAAACAACGGCAGCTAGCGAACAACTCGGAATAAGGGCCATTGTGTGGTTTATATACTGGATGAGTATGTAACGTTACAAGTGTTGGGGCAGAGGTTTCCTAATCAATCTCTGGCGTACAGAACAGCCGGCCTTTACCCCTGAGGCCCATACAGATCCATGGGGATGTACCGGCAACATTGTAGCAGAGAGACAACAAGTAGGAAGTTGTTACATGCACAGCGCTTGTACACAACCTCACTCACATG
Organism: Pseudophryne corroboree; assembly: GCF_028390025.1. NCBI lineage: Eukaryota > Metazoa > Chordata > Amphibia > Anura > Myobatrachidae > Pseudophryne > Pseudophryne corroboree. Next base: position 1,032,422,780 of record NC_086445.1, read on the forward strand.
GCGTGTACTTACATGTAGTTAGAATGGGAAACTCTCTGCTCCTACCGAGAAGAGGATAATTTCAAAGGCGTAACTCTGGGAGGCAACGGAGGCTTCTGCCGTCGGGCTCATGCTCTGCAGGGGGGCACCTCTCCTCCGATTCCATGACACCATTCAGTTAAGTTAATTAATAGCTGCCGCCTTTTCTTCAGTGGCCGACTTCCTCACCGGTCCCTACACCTTACAAGTCACACCCTCTTTATTATAGATACTCATTTTACAAGTGTCAAACCCAGGATTAGAACCCATGACCTATTACATTGGAAGCAGACACCTTACTGATGGAGCTATTTGCTCCTATGTAGGAAATATGAGAATTCTAACTACATGAAGTTACTTCTCTGACAATTACACGTAACTTCAGCCATCAGTGTAACAGACTTCTAATCCTGGGTATGACTGCTAAGAATTGTGTGATTTAAAATAAAAGACAATGATTTGTATAGATAGATAGATAGATAGATAGATAGATAGATAGATAGATAGATAGATATGGGGGGGGGGGGGGGGGCACCAATATTGCTCTTGCCTCCGGGCAACTGGGACAAATTTACGCCACTGGCATAAATTCTTCAATAATGTGAATTCAGCTTATTCATCGATAGAGAATTAGCGACAAGTGAGGCTTGAGCCATTTTGTGCCTCAGGCCCTTACTGTTCTTATAAGTCCCCAGTAAGTAATATGTAGGCATCATGCTCATCAAAATGACTGCATAGCCAACGTGTTCCCCTTCACTGTGTGTAGGTGAGAGGTGCGCTTTAAATCAGTATGTGTAATTTAATTCCACAATCCATGTACCGAAATTCAACAAGCAAATTGGAAAACATTATTTGAACTGATTTCTTGCACAGGGTGGCAGGTTGTCAGTAAATTTTACTGTGCATCATTGAAAAACACATCAAAAGCAAGAAAAAGTAGCAGCCAGCAAAAATCAGACTGCACGTATAACAAATTCACAACTTTAATGCATAGGATAAGCACCACAGGTCTTCAGGAGCACAAGGCCGGCCCCCGAGGAGCAAGGCAAGATGTGGCCACACCCCCAGCAGTATGCAGCCCCCTAGGTAAAATCCACCCCTGTGAATCATGACAGTAACTATATGTGGTTTGGGAAATAATGAGCATACAATGGCTGTGGGGCTTATTCAGTCGCACTCAGGCCACATTGCGTGCTCTTAAATAAATGCGGATCTCCGCCTGTGTTCATATTGGTTTTCATCTATACAGCACTGCACTTCCCCCATCCATCGGCTTGCAAAACAATTGCAAGATCCAACTGCAAAACAGCCCCTGTCCTAGTAACACAGGGCCTAATTCAGACCTGATCGTTGTGCTGTAAATTACACTGTCCTGCGATCAGATAGTCGCCGCCCAGGGGGAGTGAAAATTTGCCCCGTGCAGGTGTGCGAATGCATGTGTACGCTGTGTGAAAATTCCCCTCAGCCAGCGCAATACTTACTCCTATAGTAATCAGACTGATCGGGGCCGGAGCTGACGTCACACACCCACCCTGAAAACGCTTGGGAACGCCTGCGTTTTTCCTGACACTCCCAGAAAACGACCAGTTACCACCCCAAAACGTCCTCTTCCTGTCAACCACCTTGCGAACGGACATGCAATCTAAATTTCCGTACTACCCTGTTGCTGTTTGGCGATGCACGTGCGCATTGCGGTGCATACGCATGCACAGTAGTTCGATAATCGGCCGATCAGGTCTGAATCAGGCCTACAGGACGTTGACCTATTGGATACTGACAGGAATGATCAGATATTGGTGAGGATATGATGTGGGTCCCAGACATTCCTACTTATTCCCCCCCACCTCATCCCGAGCACGCAGTATTAATTTTTCACAGATCTACAAAAATAATCTGCAAATGATTTGTACATAACGCAGCTTGTGTGGGTGTCCCAGCTGCTCCGCTCTCCCTCTGTGCTAGAAAGACATACTGCATGTTTAAATGGCTTGTGGCGAAATTGTGTGTGCTGCTGCCTAATTAGATTGTCAGCTCCACAGGGACAGGGAGTGACGCTTAGGTATAATAATAATCTGTGATTGTGCGGCGCTGACAAATATGAATAAAGGACAAAGATTATAAACAATTATTATTTTTTTACATTTTTTTTATTATTTCCAATGGTTCTTAGTCTGACAATACCAAATAAATTCCACTCTCCATTATATATTTGTGGCGCAGGGACTATACGGGATTGATAAATGTGACTGACAGTCTGCGGACGTAGATCTGAGACTAGCAGACAGCTCGCCCCTTTGTAACATAGCGGTGGTCCCCTGCCCTGTCTCAGTGCTGTCACCTGAAAGTTATTGTGTTATTCTCCATCCAAGCATCTTGGTGCAAGTCCAACAGTCTCCCCATTGTCCTAGTCCAGCTGCCCATGGCAAAATGAGGAGAAGCCACAGGTGTCTTGGCACATCTCGGCCACTTACTGTTCCCAGCAAATAAGAGGAAGGAATTAACTAGGGAAACTTATGTTAGTCACTGATTCCATTAGTTCAGCTGTCCGAGCTCCTGGACACAGGCCAGAAGGTCTGCAAGCTCATGTTCCCATAACTGAGATAAGGGCCAAGACATCTGCTTGTCAGGGCTTGGAAAGGACCCTCAAGGCCGCACTGTCAGGATTATCGGCTATCTATAGGGCCAGGCTGTGGCCGCACTTTGCCACCGTCCTCCGTGAGGGGATACTGTCCAGTGTTTATAAACATATGGTTTTACCTTTTATATTATTCCCCCCCCACAAAAACTCACAGGAACAAGAGATTAGACTATTCCCATTATACAGCATACGCGCTTTCCAAGAGGAAACTTTGAAAGCCGATTAGCTTTAGCTACATGAATTAAAGCGCTGCATTCAATGCCTGATCTTCAAACACAGCAATTAGAACTTTGGCCCAAGTATATTAGCCGGCGAGTTGCGGACAGCGACGAGATTTTGGTGACGCTGTTGCTAGATTTAAAGCGCCAATTTGTTTTAAGGCAAAGCCAACCTGGTTTTAACTTAAAAAAAAAAATTCTTATAGACGCCAGATTCATGCCTGTCCCCTCCCAGAGCAAGGTAACCATCTTACCAACCATAATGAAATAAAGACACGGAGGCATGTATAAGGGAAGGAAAGGTCATTGGGGGTCATTCCAACCCGATCGCACGCTGCAGTTTGTCGCAGCGCAGCAATCGGTCGGAACTGCGCTGGCACCGCAGTGCGTCGGCACATGGCAGCCGTCGTTGCCTAGTGATCGCCTCTGAGACAGAGGCGGTCGTTGGGCGTGAGGGGGCTGGGCGGCGGCATTAAGGCACCGTTTAGGGGGCGTGGTCTGGCCAACGCAGGCGTGGACGTACCGTTGGGGGGGCGGGCCGCGGTGGCCAGTGGCAGCGACAATCAACTCCCGGCCAGCTGCAGGAGCTGCGCTGGCCGGGAGTTACTCCACAAATACAAAAGCATCGCCGCTGTGCGATGCTTTTGTATTTGTGCGGGGGGGGGGGGGGGGACTGACATGCGGGGTGGACTAGCCCTGTGCTGGGCATCTTCCCCGCATGTCAGTGTAAGTGATCGTAGCTGTGCTAAGTTTACCTCGGAATGACCCCCTTTGTATCTATTTAAATTTAAACTACTAGATACTAAACTACTAAAAGAGTGAGCAAAAAGGAGGAATAGGGCAGATATAGTATGGAGGGGTAGATAAGAACAGCCCTACTAAGCAATATCGCCGTCTGCATATGTTCCACATACAGATAGATGGGAATCCATCTGCTAAGCTTTCTCCACACTCAAGGTATCCACCATCCACTCCAATGACACAACTAAAAAGGCCCACCTGGACTGGTGGTGTCGCTTACCCCCCAGCAGGGTACAATCAGCCTAATCTGTGTATTAGAGGGACCTCAAGCTCCCCAGATGGCGACTGCTACCAATCTTTCCCGCAATACGTAAAGGCTCCCCTAAACCACAAACCACAACAAACATTTTATTAGAGATGTGCGCCAGACCATTTTTTGCTCGTTTTGGTTTTCATTTGGCTGAGGGTTTTGGTTATGGGTCTGGATTTTCTTTTTTAAATTGATTCAAAAAAACAGCTAAGATAGTTACATAGTTGCTGAGGTTGAAAAAAGACAAATGTCCATCGAGTTCAACCTGTATTATAATTTTTATATTAATTAAATGCTGTATCCCTGGATATTTTTTTCTGCTAGGAATATATCTAGTCCATTTTTAAACTTATTGATTGAGTCCATCATTACTACCTTCTCTGGCAGAGAATTCCAGATCCTTACTGCTCTTACTGTGAAGAACCATTTTCTCTGTTGAGTATGGAATTTTTTTTCTTCTAACCTCAGGGGTTGTCCTCGTGTCCTATGTAGTGTTTTTTTGATAAACAAATTGCTTGTTAAATCCTTGTATTGTCCCTTAATGTATTTATAAATATTAATAATGTCCCCTCTCAGTCGCCTCTTTTCCAGTGTAAAAATATCTAACCTTTTAAGTCTTTCCTTATAATCCAGTGCCACTAACCCCTTAACCAGTTTGGTGGCTCGCCTCTGAACCCTTTCGAGTTCCAAGATATCTTTTTTATAGTGAGGTGCCCAGAACAGTACACAATATTCCAGGTGTGGCCGCACCAATGATTTATACAGTGGCAGGATTACACTCTCACCCCTAGTCCCCATACCCCGTTTTATGCATGCTAACACCTTATTAGCTTTTGTTGCTGCATTTTGACATTGTGTACTGTTACCAAGTTTATTATCGATGAGCACTCCCAAATCTTTTTCAACTACTGTTATCCCTACACTTTCCCCATTTAGTTTATAGGCTACCTGATTATTCTTAGTCCCAAAGTGCATAACTTTACATTTGCCAGTATTGAACCTCATTCTCCATTTATCCGCCCAGACCTCAAATCTAGATAAGTCATTCTGTAGAGACTCAACATCCTTGTCTGAATTAATTATTCTACATAGTTTAGTATCATCTGCGAAAATTGACACTGTGCTTTCCAGTCCCTCTCCTAGGTCATTAATGAATATGTTAAACAGCAATGGCCCATGTACTGAACCCTGCGGTATTCCACTGAGTACTGAAGCCCATTCAGAGTACATCCCATTAATCCCCACTTGCTGTTCCCTACTGAACAGCCAATTATTCACCCAAGTACAAATAGTGTTTCCTACCCCAAGCTTTCTTAGTTTGGGAATTAGTCTCCTATGTGGAACTTTGTCAAAGGCCTTAGCGAAGTCCAAAAAGATCACATCCACTGCTTGACCCTGATCAATATTATCGCTCACTTTCTCGTAGAAGTTTATTAAGTTAGTTTGACATGACCTGTCCTTCACAAAGCCATGCTGATTCCTAGTAATAGCCTCGGAGGTATCCAAGTACTCAAGTATGCTGTCCCTTAATACTGTATACCTTCTAGTATTTTCCCCACTATAGATGTCAAACTTACCGGTCTATAGTTACCGGTGTGAGTTTTAATACCCTTTTTAAATATTAGGACTACCTTTGCTATACGCCAGTCCTTTGGTATCATTCCTGATCTAATAGTTAGATTATAATATTTTTGCAATCCAGCCAAATCCAAAACCTGAAATTCGGATTGAACCACGGGAAGATTCTAACCAGGACTCAGTTCGGTTCGGATCTTCTCCAGGAGATCTGGGCTGGGTTCTTTGGAGATATATAGTGGGATTGTGTCCCGTGAGCCATTAATGAGCATTGATACTGTAGCAGCTAATTGTTAAGTCCTGACCACTGTGCAATCAGCCGCTTCTCACCCATCAGCTTAATTCATTAAAATGTTTCCTAACTTAACCTAAAATACAGGCAGTTGGAGCGACGTGTACAGTATGTATTAATTAGGTTATGACAGTAACCCCTCAGGGTTGTCCTAGTTTCATGTGTCACATTACAATTCAGTTTTGTGTTTGTGTCGGCACAGGTCGGCATATAACAAGCACTTAGACACTAAAAACGCATTTCATTAAAAGGTCGCCCTTGCAGCTTATAAGAATATTGAGGCGGTATTTAAAAAGGGCTGCAATCAAATTATTCAATTGTACGCCCCTGTCAAGCTAGAGTTGAATACAGGGGTCCCTAGAGCGCCGATGTATTGTGCGGCTCTGTTCTGTATAATTTCATGGAAGGTTAAGGAATGAACAGTAAATATTACAATATGATGTACAGTATGCAATCTTACATATATACATTTTGTTCTTCCATTGCAAAATATATAGAGCGCTGCACATTTTATGCTGCAAGCTACGGAAGAGGTTACACGTGCAATTTAACAAATGCATTTCACCGTGCGTCGTGGTAAATGTGTCGCCAGTGCAATTTATTTTTGCCCAACCACAACATGAGGTAGTTAATGGTGAAAGGGATCATTTGTATCTGTTGAGATGTAATATTGGTGGGCATGACTCCATAACGTTGATGGAGCCCCTAGGTTAGTGAATTAAATGTGCTGTGTACTGTACAGTGCCAGCTCAGCACTGAGGACAAATAACTAATTGGGTCATTTATGAAAACTGAAGGCACGTTGAAAGCAATGTGCCTTAAAAAAATAAAACACATTTATTAAATGAGCTGCAGCTGCCCAATACATAACTCTCAGTTTCTCAGCGGCGCAGCAGAAAACGTGATAGGTGAAGTACACATGGGCCAATATTTATTATAAAAATGCAATATTTAGCATTTTTATTATTACTATTTTAGCCCAGTTGTATAATTACCATGGAAGCCAAGGTGAAATACTGATAAAACCTCATGGAGCATAAGTTGGGCTGCAGGCTATTTTTTACCTCCTCTGGCTTACTGAAGCTCCCTCTAGTGATCAGACAGGGCCAACTTACATACTGTAGAAACCAAAGGGAATCTCGTGATTGGTTACTGATGTAGTCTGATTTCTATTGGTTACTATTGCAACAGCCAGGGACTGGTCAGTATCAGAGGGAGCTTCAGTAAATGCAAACAGGTGAGAAACTCAATCATGTACCTAGTGACACTAACAATACGTTGCGGTGGGTCTCACAAATCTCTTGTTACACCCCTGGTAGAGCCACTTTTTGTCAAAATTACTTATTTCTTGACAGTTTATAGACTACTATTTAATTTTTCATTCATCCAAAAAATTGGTGACAGTATTTTGCATATTGCCTGTAGAGCCAGATGAAGGCCCCATTAGGACCCTAAGTAAGGAATTGGTTTGGAACCCTTTCTGACCCTCTATTTATCAAAAGAAAAGAAAAAATGGTCTATGTTAATGTGTCCCCCACAGAGACTGGGCCCTAGGCAGTAGTATGCGTTGCTTAACGGATGATCCAGCTCTGACAGGTCTGAAAAGTAGTCTTCCACGTAATTTGGTAGGGTTGAACTAGAAATCAGTCCAAATCATACTTGCCTACCTGACCCTCTCCATGAGGGAGAAAATGCTCTGTTCCTGGACTCTCCTGGTAATGTATGATTGCCATCACCTGTGGTGAGCTAGTTAATGGATAAGAAAGGTGTTTCACCACAGGCAATGACAATCATACATTACCAGGAAAGTCCAGGAACAGAGCATTTTCTCCCTCATGGAGAGGGTCAGGTAGGCAAGTATGGTCCAAATGCATATCAAATGCTTGACCAAGGAAATATTCAACTGGAATAGTGTGGATGACTTCACTTTACTCTGAGCCATGTCCCTGATAGCCCTAGTGTTGGTGGATCGTTTCCTATTTCCACAGCTGAAAAGGAGTATGGCTTCCATATTTAAGGTGGGCATTCACTGTAGGGGGATGGGTTGGGTCGGTGACATGGCCTGAAATAGTGTATATAGACTTCAGTGATGTATTGTTTTACTGTATTTAACTGTTTTTCATGACAGTGTCTCAGTGTGGCTCTAGCTACAGAAACTACCTGTCTGTATTGTTCAGATGTTTTTGAACCTAGCAGCAGGGCTGTAACTAGGGGCATGCGAACGGTGCCCAGGGCCCTAGAGGTGGCACCATCACTGTCCCACAGCAACTGCATGTGGCTTGCATGGTGCCTGGAACAGCACTCTGTAGCCAGTAGCTAGCACCCGGGCAAGCACCCTGTAGCCAGTTGAGCTGTACGTAAGCTCCATGCAATACTCCACTTCCTAGATACGGTGAACCCATCCCTTAGGCGTGACATCATGTGAAATGACATCAGGTGAAAATCCCCCAAACTATGTGACATATTCAATTAAGTCCAAGGTCCTGCACGCAATTCTTGATATGCAGAAGAGCAGTAACACCAGTGGGGCTTTTGGGTAATATATTCAGAAAGATGGCGCAAGCACAGGAGATCGCAAAGGCTCTGTCACAGTGCCGGAGTCTTTGCAATCTTCTGCATCAGTGTCATCTCTGAATATCTTAGAAGGAAGATGGGATGGCCCCCGGCAGCGCATACAAGGGAGGTGCATCTCTGCACATAATGAGGTCTCTTCTAGATGCAGACTGGGTGACACATGACCCCATTGCCCCAGGAGCTTATGTGCACCACTAATTTTGCACCCATTGTAGATACGCCACTCAAGGGCATAGCTATAGTACAGTAGGTGCCGGTGTGGCTGTGCATTTGGAGTAACAAATCAGGTTTCTGCTGCTGTCCGCAACTTTGCATGTGATGCCGTATCAGTCCCTGAATGTTCCCCCTTCTGTCTTAGGGGGTCATTCCGAGTTGATCGCTCGCTAGCTGTTTTTAGCAGCCGTGCAAACGCTATGCCGCCTCCCACTGGGAGTGTATTTTAGCTTAGCAGAATTACGAACGAAAGGAACGCAGAGTGGTTACAAAATAATTTTGTGCAGTTTCAGAGTAGCTTCAGACCTACTCAGCGCTTGCGATCACTTCAGACTGTTCAGTTCCTGTTTTGACGTCACGAACACTCCCTGCATACGCCCAGCCACGCCTACATTTTTCCTGGCATGCCTGCATTTTTCCGAACACTCCCTGAAAACGGTCAGTTGAAACCCAGAAACGCCCACTTCCTGTCAATCACTCTGCGGCTGCCTGTGCGACTGAATAGCTTCGCTAGACCGTGTGTGAAACTACATTGTTCATTGTGAAAGTACGTTGCGCGCACGCATTGCGCCACAAACACATGCGCAGAAGTGTAATTTTTTTGCATCAGCGCTGCGCAGCGAACATTTTCAGCTAGTGATCAACTCGGATTGACCCCCTTAGTTACAAGAAGTCTCTTAAGGAGCCTACAAAAGATCCTAAAATAAAATATTATGGAGACTTACCATCAAGAGAGAACACGATTTTTACTGACTTCTATTTTATTCTTTACTGACATATGAAAATGTAATGTATTGATTTTTTTTGACAGCCAGTCCATTTTCCGCTGGTCTGCAAACACGTTTCCCACCCCTGTCCGTACCCCCCTTATCCTATCTACCGTTCCTGCTCGTTCCACTAACCGGTGGCTGGGAACTCTCCTGGATGACTTTCCCATTTGCATCTGAGCTTCCAGCACTCTGTAATCCTCCGTTAATTTATTCCATCAGTGGTAATGTATGCAGGTCTGTGTCAGATGAAATAAAAGCATGTAGAAAACACACAAATATCCAGCTACCGCAGAGGTCTATGGGTTTAAGTCAGAAGCAGCGTGAGGTGTTCATCCAACAAGTCGCTCTCATTTAAACGAGCCGGAGAGTTAACATCTGACATCATCCAAGGAGCTGCTTGCTGGGATAACATCCTCGGACCAGTCTCCCTCAATTTATATCTTCTGCGTCCGCTTCATTCCTAGGCCGTCAGATCTCGATTTTCTGGAAGCCCTGTGGGTCTCCATGAAATATTTATCACAACAAGGCATAATCCGAGGCTTCGAGGAAGGGACCCTGGTGCTGAAAGTGAAGTGCCTCTGATTTGCATTCAGCGGAGATAGGACCATACATTATTAACCCCGTTATAAGTCAAGTTTATTCCCAGCTGTAGCAAACCGCCTGCAGTGTGGAGGGCACACAGGCGGCGGTGGACTCAGATAATTTCCCCTTGTATCTGGGCAATAGATGGTCGTCTTTCTGTATGTGTTAACAGTGAGTAATCGCAGAGGGTTTAGAATACATATGTTAATGCAGTCTGCCTGCTGAATTAATCAGGGGTTACCGGTGGAAGTTTAGCTTCGTCTCTCCTATGCATTACTGCCAACACGTTAAACCTAATTTCAGGGTCACTTTGCTGCGGAGCAGGTGCATATAAAGCATGCCGTCCAGATCAATCTGTCTGCACTACAACTCCCAACAGGTGGATTACCATGTTACGAAACATTGGGGGTCATTCCGAGTTGTTCGCTCGCAAGCCGTTTTTAGCAGCATTGCACACGCTAAGCCGCCGCCTACTGGGAGTGAATCTTAGCTTCTTAAAATTGCGAACGAAAGATTCGCAATATAGCGAAAAGACATCTCTGTGCAGTTTCTGAGTAGCTCGAGACTTACTCGGCATCTGCGATCAGTTCAGAGCTTGTCGTTCCTGGTTTGACGTCACAAACACACCCAGCGTTCGCCCAGACACTCCTCCGTTTCTCCAGCCACTCCCGCGTTTTTCCCAGAAACGGTAGCGTTTTTTCACACACACCCATAAAACGGTCAGTTTCCGCCCAGAAACACCCACTTCCTGTCAATCACATTACGATCGCCTGAACGAAGAAAAAGCCGTGAGTAAAATACCTAACTTCATAGCAAATTTACTTGGCGCAGTCACAGTGCGAACATTGCGCATGCGCACTAAGCGGAAAATCGCTGCGATGCGATGAAATTTACCGAGCGAACAACTCGGAATGACCCCCATTAGTTTCGATATTATACTCGGCTACATTCCAAATTCCAGAAAATGTAAATTTACAAATATGGCGACTGATTTATAGATGCGTGACAGTGCATTTGTATAGTGTCAGGCTGCAAATATGATTAATGGCGCAAATGCGCACAACGTACGGTTGCATGCGGCGATGAAGATCAGTGACGCAATGACGCAGTGCAGTAGGCGCATTGCAGACTCAACGTTTGGACATTCCTTTGAGATGCGTCTTTCTGTCAGTCACATGGATCTTGAAGTACGTTAGCTATGTGGAGTATTACAGGCCTGATTCAGACTTATTGCTGTTGTGCGAATTTGCTGGAGAGCCGTTATTGATCGACTACACATGCGTACAGATCATCGCGCACAAGCGCGAGGCCATACTGCGAAAAAATACAGCAACTTTTTTGATTGCTAGGCGTACGCGAGGTGATTGACAGGAAGCCGGCGTTTGGGGGGTGGTAACTGGCCGTTTTCTGGGTGTGTCAGGAAAAACGCAGGCGTCGCCAAGCGTTTTCTGGGAGGGTGTGAGATGTGAGCTCCGGCCCCGATCAGCCTGTTCTCATCGCACTATAGGAGTAAGTCCTGGGCTGTGAGTGATTTGCAAAGGTATAGCTGACCGGCGTTTGCAGAGCTTTTTGCATGGCGTACGCAGACTTGCACGGAGCGGGTTTTTACTCTAGGTAGCGACTATCTGATCGCAAATCTCTGCAAAGTCGCAGGGGAGCGATCAGGCCTGAATTACCCCCTACATCTGTACATTTGCAAATTTTGAATCTTACGGTGATTGCACAAATCTTTGTGTTAGGTTTAAATTGTCCATTTCTCAAGATACCCATTCATCGGTCCCATAGTGCAAAGTGGCAGTTTTGCTTTACAGTGCCCAGTGTCGGATTGGGGCATGTAGGGCCCACCGGGGGGATGCAGTTGTACGGGCCCATGTTTAGGGGTGTGGCCAGTCTCCAGAGGGGGTGTGCCCAGCCACCACATTGGTTTGCCTAACCATTTTGCAAGTGTTGGTCCCCTAGATAAATAGATACAGTAAATACTGTAGTGCATGCAAGATAATGTACTAGATTAGTATCAGCACAGTCTGGAACCTGATCCCTAGAGGACGGGGTGGGGCCCCAGACAGTAGGGCCCACTGGTGGTTTTCCCTATACCCCTGTGGGACAGTCCAACGCTGCCAGTGCCGCAAAAACAGATTAAATGTCGTCTCCGCAAAACAGGGAGAAAGAGAGAGAGAGGGAGAGAGGGAGGGAGAGAGAGAGGGAGGGAGAGAGGGGGAGGGAGAGAGAGAGTTGTGATTGCTATTAGAGGCTCTGTCTATAGTGAACTTTAAAGTGGCCTTGTCAGACAGTGCGATGAACAACAAATGGGGGAAGAATGGGACCCTTGACTCTCTGATGAGTCTCTATGATGTCTCAGTAGGCAGTTTGTCCCAGAGCTCGCTGTAGACAATCACACTTTCACAGCAGCTGATTACTGACATGTGCCTTCATTGAGTGATTTCATGTTACAGTATCTGGATTTTCAGAACCAGTGCTTACAAACAAAATGTATTAAAGACCTCAGCGCTGTGTACACTTTGGGCACCACATATGTGAAAACTTTGTATTGGGATATTTGTAGAATAGTACAATACATTTGGCTTCACACAACTGGTTTGAGGTCTCACACCAAACATTTGAATACAAATTAATATAAACAGAGATTCATCATGTATACTAGTTCCTAGTGACTGGATAGGCTGCATTTTTACTGATGTCACTGGCTCCTAGTGACTGGATAGGCTGCACTCTCAGTGATGTCACTGGCTCCTAGTGAATGGATAGGCTGCACTCTCAGTGATGTCACTGGCTCCTAGTGAATGGATAAGCTGCACTCTCAGTGATGTCACTGGCTCCTAGTGACTGGATAGGCTGCACTCTCAGTGATGTCACTGGCTCCTAGTGACTGGATAGGCTGCACTCTCAGTGATGTCACTGGCTCCTAGTGAGCGGATAGGCAGCATTCTCACTGATGTCACTGGTTCCTAGTGACTGGATAGGCTGCACTCTCAGTGATGTCACTGGCTCCTAGTGAATGGATAGGCTGCACTCTCAGTGATGTCACTGGCTCCTAGTGACTGAATAGGCTGCACTCTCAGTGATGTCACTGGCTCCTAGTGACTGGATAGGCTGCACTCTCAGTGATGTCACTGGCTCCTAGCGACTGGATAGGCTGCACTCTCAGTGATGTCACTGATTTCTAGTGAATGGATAGGCTGCACTCTCAGTGATGTCACTGGTTCCTAGTGAATGGACAGGCTGCACTCTCAGTTATGTCACTGGCTCCTAGTGACTGGATAGGCTGCACTCTCAGTGATGTCACTGGCTCCTAGTGACTGAATAGGCTGCACTCTCAGTGATGTCACTGGCTCCTAGTGAGTGGATAGGCTGCATTCTCAGTGATGTCACTGGCTCCTAGTGACTGGACAGGCTGCACTCTCAGTGATGTCACTGGCTCCTAGTGACTGGATAGGCTGCACTCTCAGTGATGTCACTGGCTCCTAGTGACTGAATAGGCTGCACTCTCAGTGATGTCACTGGTTCCTAGTGAGTGGATAGGCAGCATTCTCAGTGATGTCACTGGCTCCTAGTGACTGGATAGGCTGCACTCTCAGTGATGTCACTGGTTCCTAGTGACAGGATAGGCTGCACTCTCAGTGATGTCACTGGTTCCTAGTGAATGGATCGGCTGCACTCTCAGTGATGTCACTGGTTCCTAGTGAATGGATCGGCTGCACTCTCAGTGATGTCACTGGTTCCTAGTGAGTGGATAGGCAGCATTCTCAGTGATGTCACTGGCTCCTAGTGACTGGATAGGCTGCACTCTCACTTATGTCATTGGCTCCTAGTGACAGGATAGGCTGCACTCTCAGTGATGTCACTTGTTCCTAGTGAATGGATCGGCTGCACTCTCAGTGATGTCACTGGTTCCTAGTGAATGGATCGGCTGCACTCTCAATGATGTCACTGGCTCCTAGTGAGTGGATAGGCTGCACTCTCACTGATGTCGCTGGTTCCTAGTGACTGGATAGGCTGCACTCTCAGTGATGTCACTGGTTCTTAGTGACTGGATAGGCTGCACTCTCACTGATGTCACTGGTTCCTAGTGACTGGATAGGCTGCACTCTCAATGATGTCACTGGTTCTTAGTGACTGGATAGGCTGCATTCTCAGTGATGTCACTGGCTCTTAGTGAATGGATAAGCTGCACTCTTAGTGATGTCACTGGTTCCTACTGACTGGATAGGCTGCATTCTCAGTGATGTCACTGGTTCCTAGTGACTGGATAGGCTGCACTCTCAGTGATGTCACTGGTTCCTAGTGAATGGATAGGCTGCACTCTCAATGATGTCACTGGTTCCTAGTGACTGGATAGGCTGCACTCTCAGTGATGTCACTGGTTCTTAGTGACTGGATAGGCTGCACTCTCACTGATGTCACTGGTTCCTAGTGACTGGATAGGCTGCACTCTCAATGATGTCACTGGTTCTTAGTGACTGGATAGGCTGCATTCTTAGTGATGTCACTGGCTCTTAGTGAATGGATAAACTGCACTCTTAGTGATGTCACTGGTTCCTAGTGACTGGATAGGCTGCATTCTCAGTGATGTCACTGGTTTCTAGTGACTGGATAGGCTGCACTCTCAGTGATGTCACTGGTTCCTAGTGAATGGATAGGCTGCACTCTCAATGATGTCACTGGTTCCTAGTGACTGGATAGGCTGCACTCTCAGTGATATCACTGGTTCCTAGTGACTGGATAGGCTGCATTCTCAGTGATGTCACTGGTTCCTAGTTACTGTATTGGCTGCATTCTCAGTGATGTCACTGGTTCCTACTGACTGGATAGGCTGCATTCTCCGTGATGTCACTGGTTCCTAGTGACTGGATAGGCTGCACTCTCAGTGATGTCACTGGGTCCTAGTGACTGGATAGGCTGCACTCTCAGTGATGTCACTGGTTCCTAGTGACTGGATAGGTTGCATTCTTAGTGAAGTCAATGGTTCCTAGTGACTGGATAGGCTGCACTCTCAGTGATGTCACTGGTTCCTAGTGACTGGATAGTCTGCATTCTCAGTGATGTCACTGGTTCCTAGTTACTGTATTGGCTGCATTCTCAGTGATGTCACTGGTTCCTACTGACTGGATAGGCTGCATTCTTAGTGAAGTCAATGGTTCCTAGTGACTGGATAGGCTGCACTCTCAGTGATGTCACTGGTTCCTAGTGACTGGATAGGCTGCATTCTCAGTGATGTCACTGGTTCCTAGTTACTGTATTGGCTGCATTCTCAGTGATGTCACTGGCTCCTAGTGACTGGATAGGCTGCACTCAGTGATGTCACTGGCTCCTAGTGACTGGATAGGCTGCACTCTCAGTGATGTCACTGGTTCCTAGTGACTGGATAGGCTGCATTCTCAGTGATGTCACCGGTTCCTAGTTACTGTATTGGCTGCATTCTCAGTGATGTCACTGGGATGTTCAGTTTCCCAGCAGAGATCCATCAAGACTTTTCCCTTTTAGAGATTTCTTTTCAATTCAAAGTTAATAAAATCTATTGATAATCAACCAACCAAGAGCGAGAGTCTCCAGCATGTATAGCCATTATGGTAATTGGCTAGGGCAGAGGATCCTGGGAGCTGAGAAGAGTACTTTTGTTTTTCTTTTTTAACGTACATTGCTCCACTCAAAATTCCCATTACTTGAGATACTCTTTAAATGTATACTTAACATAGTTAGGAAATGGGATAACTTTAATCTTCTTAATATAGGGACATTATTCCATCTCTACATATGATTTTCAGTGCCCTTTAAGTAATGGATAAAGCACAGTGCAGTCAATGACAATGCACAGTCAGATATGTTCCCACCATGTGTATCCATATGCTCAAACACATCTAGGTTTCAAGTGAAGTGGGTTTGCAGAGAAAAGCATTCACAAAGGAAAAGAACTTTGCACAGAGTGAGGGGAGGAGTTTATCAACTATCCCATGCAAAATATGGAGTAGGTGTACTACTAGTTAACTAGTTTCACAGTAGTAAATACATACTGGCTGTTACTTTAATTGTAAATAGGGTATACAGGTAGGGGACCCATTTATTATGATTACTATTACATTATGGGGCAGATTAACCTGGAGAAGGCATAAGGAAGTGATAAACCAGTGATATGTGCAAGGTGATATACACACCAGCCAATCGGCTCCAATATGCAAATCGACAGTTAGGAACTGATTGGCTGGTGGGGTTATCACCTTGCACATATCACTGGTTTATCACTTCCTTATGCCTTCTACAGGTTAATACATCTGCCCCTATGTTACTTAGGGGTGGGATGGTATTTTTTGTGAATGGGGGCAATTTTTTTTTTTTTTTTAGCATACAGCACTGCAAGACATTAACACCACTGCGGGACCACGGATGCGTCATAGAACTTGAAATGTGGGTCAAGGCTGTTCACGTGTAAGACCAGAAGAGTAGAGTTGTAGAGAGTACGTCATCCACGTTCCTTGGAAATGCATTTAAGTGTATGTAAATAGGTCTATCTCATGGGCTCTGGGCAAGTTTTCTGAGTTGATGATGACAACAACAACCGTATGCTTGGAGGCTGACCTTTCTATAAACTAGATACAACACATATCTTAAAAATGCATCTGCACAAACAGAAGCGCATAGATGCATTTTTATGTTTATGCAAAGTTGCAATTTTTACGTTTAACTGAAATTGAGTCAATAATAGTTTAGCTAGCAGTAATTATAGGAAGAAGCATGAGAAAACCACAGAGCAGCTCCACTTATTCCCTGTTTCTCCTTTATGGAATTTGGAACTGTTTTGTATTGCAGACTTCCAAATAAAAGAACCTGGTTTCTATTTCCCTTTGGCATTAGCTGACCAAAGGATGAAAATTGATCTGCGTGGACCTGTTAGGCACCGCTCCCCGGCATAACGTGAAAATGAATAAGGTTTATGGGGGTCATTCCGAGTTGATCGCTAGCTGCCGTTGTTCGCTGCGTAGCGATCAGTGTAAAAATCGGCTAATCTGCACATGCGTATGCACCGCAATGCGCGCGCGCGCGACGTACGGATACAAAGAGAATTGTGGTTTTGCACAGGTTCTAGCGACCGTTTTCTGGGAGTGTTTGGAAAAACGCAAGCATGCCAGGGAAAACGCAGGCGTGGCTGGGCGAACCGAGTGTGTGACGTCAAAAGCCTTCCCACCAACGTTAGAATCAACGTACACAAAGAGTAAGTCCAGGGCTGGTCTTGTTTTGCACAAAATGTTTTTGCAGGCGCTCTGCTGCACAGGCGTTCGCACTTCTGCAAAGCGAAAATACACTCCCCGGTGGGCGGCGACAATGCGTTTGCACGGCTGCTAAAAACTGCTAGCGAGCGAACAACTTGGAATGACCCCCTATATTGGGAAAACATTGGAACGTCCTCTATTTATATCCCATTCTTAGTACAGTGATCCCTAAAAAAACCTCAGTGATTTTAAAAAAAGGCTCCAAATGTAAAGAGAAAAATTAGCACCCAGTTTATTACCAGTGGTAAAAGAAAACGCTGTCCTGTGATACATGCTGTTGGTGCACAAGACCTCCTAGTTACTTAAGTGCAAAAATATGTAATATGTAAATATCAGCCCCAAAATGCTCCTGTTATTTTTCTGCTGAGGGTGTCAGACATTGTCGTACTATAATAATAAATTTCACTAATAGGTGTTTTCTGTCATTCGGTGTCGTACAACACTGAGCTGCCCCCAGGAACCGTGGGACAACACTTCTACATCCCCGCGACAAGTGATAGCTCATCATTAATTTACTACGAGAGACTGCTAATTGTTCAATAATTTGTGTTTGTTCTGTGAAGGTGGGGAAGGTGGGGGGGCAAGGCATGTTTCTTTCCCGCACATGTTTATTGTGCATCTGACACCCCACCCCAGGTAAGACAGTGAGAGATTGGAGAACCTGACGGAATGAACATTGGATCAGACGGGGGCTATGAAATACAAAACGCTTTGCGGGCAGCTGCCACTGGGACCCAATGAGAGGAGAATTTACACGTCCTCACCTCCTTTGCCTAATTGATCTGACTGCGTAGAAACTGGCAAGTTAGAAAACACATAATGACTAATGAATTAAAGAACAAATCTCATCAACATACAAAAAGCCTTATTTGAATTTAATTGTTGTCCTGGAGCGGTTCAGATGTGCGGCACAGAAATGATCTTTTCCCTCTTGTTTTCTTCTTGTTTTCCCTCCTTCCTCATTTTTTTTTTTATACGCATAAAACAAGTTTCTTTTATCCTGAATTGTAACACAACTGAAGCGTCGTCTGTTGTGATCTGCGAGCACCAGTAGCCACCAATCGCTCGAAGCGAGTTAGATTATAGAACATATACGTACTGTAGGATTTTTGGACAGAAATGGGCATTTAATAGTTATTTAGGGGGTAATTTGCGCTGCCCTATAGAATAAACACCGTTTTCAGAAATGTGCGCAATTATGGACAACTTTTGCGCAAATCGAGTTGGTGGCTAAATGGGTATGAGCGGGCGGAACAGAGGAGCTCGCAATTATGTCCTGATCTGTCAAGCCTCGGAGAGTGATAAATTGCACGTGATAGATTACCAGCCAATCAGCTCCTGTTATGTTACAGGCTGATTTGAAAAAATGAGTTAGGAGCTGATTGGTTGGTTCGGGAGTGAAGATGGAACTGCGGACTTTTTAGAGGTAAGTGAATACAAAGATCTGGCGATTTCAGTCGGATCTTTTGCGCCAAGTATAGTCCCGGGGATATTTTCATGCATGCTTCGCGGCTGTTTTGCGTGGAACTCTGAATCCGCCCATCAATGCCAAATTCCTCTTTAGAATGTGACACGTCCTGTGACAGATTATCCCGCAGAACAGTGTTGCTCACCTATACAGTACATATTCCTTTCTTCTTGTGGTGCAGCGCAGCAGCTTCATCCTGTTGCGTCAGCCTTGCATTCGTCTTCTGGGCTGCGAGCAGCTGGATTTTGGCATTTACAAAGGGGAAAACATTGTGCAAGGTTTTATATGCATAATAATGTAATCATGACGGTACAGCATGCTCCGAGCAATAATTAGATTTAAGTTTTAAGATATCAACAGGCGTTCGTCGTTATTTTAATTGTAGTTTTCCAAGTTACAGTACAGAATAAATTTGAAGAAAAAATGTGCAAGTAAAGAAGAAGGTTTGGGGAGGGCAAACTACTGTAGGAGCTACTGCGACGTGTGTTGGTGGGGTGCACATGGGTAAACAGTGTCGGACTGGGGCATAAAGGGCTCACCGGGGGAATGCAGTGATAGGGGCACGGTCAGCCTACAAAGGGGGTGTGGCCAACCCCCACAGACGCTTGAAATACACAATAGACTTGTGCAGTGCAATGCAACATGTATACTACAAGTGCACAGTCTGGAAGCTGATCCCTCGAGGAAGGAGTGGACACCCAGGCAGTGGGGCCTACCGGTGGTTTCCCCTGTACCCCTGTGGTCCAGTCCGACCCTGTGGGTAAATGTATGTGTAGTGGCGGAACCAGTCGCAGTGTACACTGGGTGGGTGACAACGAGAAAGGAATACAGTATCTGAAAGATGCGCGAGGATTCATTTCGCAAAACTTCAAATTTCTTGAGCAAGCCTTTCTTTGTTGAGCCATAAAAACACAAAAAGGATACATTTGACTTAGGGAACCAATCAGAATGAATAAACTGCATCACATGGTTGCAGATTTCACAATCACGTTTCATTTGACCATTAAAGTTAAGACTGTGGGGTAAATTTACAAAAATGGGAGTTCTGTCTAAGACGAGATGTTGCCCATAGCAACCAATCCGATTCCAGGTATTATCTTCTAGAGGGTGCTACATACTGTAAATGAGAAGTAGAATTTGATTGGTTGCTATGGGCAACATCCCATTTAGATAGAACTCCCATCTTAGTAAATTTACCCCTGTGAGAGCAAAGCATTTTGCTACCGGGTGTGGTTCGTTGGGTCGACAGTAACTAGGTCGACAGTCATTAGGTTACCCACTATTGGTCGACAGTGACTAGGTCGACACCAGAAATAGCTCGACATGGTCATTAGGTCGACATGGAAAATGTTGACTTGAAAAAAGGTCAACAGGAGGTCGTTTTTTTTCTTCATTTTTTTGGGTGTTGTTTTCTTCGTAAAGTGACCGGGAACCCCAATTAGTGCACCGTGTCCCCTCGCATTGCTCGTTTGGCTCGCCATGCTTTGGGCAAGGTTACCGTTCCCAATTGTAGTCCGCGTGGATCGTTAAGTATGTAAAAGTTCAAAAAATTAACAAAATTTTTTGAAAAACTCATGTTGACCTTTTCATGTGCCAACCTTTGCCTTGTCGACCTAGTGACCACATCAACCTAATGAATGTCGACCTAAGTGACCTATCCAGGGCAGCATTTTTCAACTACTGTACCGTGGCACACTAGCGTGCCCCCAGATCCACAGATGCCCGCGCCAGTGTACAGCCGCCGCTGCCAGTTCAGCTATTAACTTTGGACAGCACTGGTCTCTTCCTGCTCCAGTCCTGTGTCTGTATCCTGGACATAGGATACCGCCCCTCTCTGACGTCAGCGGGTCCGGATCTGGCTGCTGACTCCTCCTCCTGTCATCTGCAAATTATAATTGGCTTAAGTTATTAATTATACATTTAGGGCAGGGCTTAGTAAGTAGAATAAACCTATTATTTATCATACAGCTATTTTTGTTTAGTATAATCCTCCACCCTATACCACAGCGAGGTCACTGGTCTCTAGTTCAACACTGGTCGTCCCTTTTAACGTTGCAGAAAATCCGTAAATCCAACATACTGCATATATAGTGTTTTTATCTACTTTAAAAAAAAATCTGATGTCTATTTACTAAGCTGGACGGAGATAAAGGTGGTCATTCCGAGTTGTTCGCTCGCTAGCAGTTTTTAGCAGCCGTGCAAACGCTATGCCGCCTCCCACTGGGAGTGTATTTTAGCTTAGCAGAAGTGTGAACGAAAGGATCGCAGAGCAGCTACAAAGTTTTTTTGTGCAGTTTCAGAGTAGCTCAAAACCTACTCAGCGCTTGCGATCACTTCAGACCATTCAGTTCCTGTTTTGACGTCACAAACACGCCCTGCGTTCGCCCAGCCACACCTGCGTTTTTTCTGGCACACCTGCTTTTCTTTCTGGCACGCCTGCGTTTTTCTGAACACTCCCTAAAAAAACGGTCAGTTGACACCCAGAAACGCCCACTTCATGTCAATCACTCTGCGGCCAGCAGTGCGACTGAAAAGCATCGCTAGACCCTGTGTGAAACTACATCGTTCGTTGTAATAGTACGTCGCGCGTGCGCATTGCGCCGCATACCCATGCGCAGAAGTGACAATTTTTTGCCTCATCGCTGCACAGCGAACGAATGCAGCTAGCGATCAACTCAGAATTACCAGCAAAGTACCATCCAATCAGCTCCTAACTGCTGTGTCACAGGGTGTGTTTGAAAAATGTCAGTTAAGAGCTGATTGGCTGGCACTTTATCTCCGTCCAATGCTTAGTAAATAGACCCAAGAATTCAGCACATAACGTGAAATAATAGGATTTTAATACCTACCGGTAAATCCTTTTCTCTTAGTCCGTAGAGGATGCTGGGGACTCCAAAAAGACCATGGGGTATAGACGGGATCCGCAGGAGACATGGGCACACTATAAGACTTTGTATGGTTGTGAACTGGCTCCTCCCTCCATGCCCCTCCTCCAGACCTCAGTTATAGGAACTGTGCCCAGAGGAGACGGACATTTCGAGGAAAAGGATTTTGTTAAACTAAGGGTGAGATACATACCAGCTCACACCACACCACACCGTACAACATGGCATTCAACTAAATCCAGTTAACAGCGTGAACCAAAACAGATCAGCAACAGGCTGACCCTTACCAAACACAACTTTTGTGTAACACAAGCAATAACTATATACAAGTACTGCAGATAGAGTCCGCACTAGGACGGGCGCCCAGCATCCTCTACGGACTAAGAGAAAAGGATTTACCGGTAGGTATTAAAATCCTATTTTCTCCTTCGTCCTAGAGGATGCTGGGGACTCCAAAAGGACCATGGGGTTTATACCAAAGCTTCAAACCGGGCGGGAGAGTGCGGATGACTCTGCAGCACCGATTGAGCAAACATGAGGTCCTCATCAGCCAGGGTATCAAACTTGTAGAACTTTGCAAAAGTGTTTGACCCCGACCAAGTAGCTGCTCGGCAAAGCTGTAATGCCGAGACGTCTCGGGCAGCCGCCCAAGATGAGCCCACCTGCCTAGTGGAATGGGCTTTCACCGATTTCGGTAACGGCAATCCAGCCGTAGAATGAGCCTGCTGAATCGTATTACAGATCCAGCGCGCAATAGTCTGCTTAGAAGCAGGAGCGCCAACGTTGTTGGCCGCGTACAGGACAAACAGCGCCTCTGTTTTCCTAACCCTAGCCGTCCTGGCTACATAAATTTTCAAAGCTCTGACCACATCAAGAGACTTGGAATCAGCCAAGGCTTCAGAAGCCACCGGCACCACAATAGGTTGGTTCATGTGAAACGAAGAAACCACCTTTGGTAGAAATTGTTGACGAGTTCTCAACTCCGCTCTATCCTCATGGAAAATCAGATAGGGGCTCTTGTGAGACAAAGCCGCCAATTCGGACACCCGCCTTGCGGACGCCAAGGCCAAAAGCATGACTACTTTCCAAGTGAGAAATTTCAACTTGACCTTTTGTAATGGTACAAACATATGTGACGTAAGGAACTGTAACACCACGTTAAGGTCTCACGGCGCCACTGGGGGCACAAATGGAGGTTGGATGTGAAGTACGCCTTTTACGAAAGTCTGTACTTCTGGAAGCGAGGCTTATTGCCTTTGAAAGAAAATTGATAAGGCCGACACCTGCACTTTAATGGAGCCTAACTTCAGGCCCGCATCCACACCTGCTTGCAAAAAATGGAGAAAACGCCCCAGCTGAAAATCTTCCATAGGAGCCTGCTTGGATTCACACCAAGACACATATTTTCTCCAAATACGGTGATAATGCTTCGCCGTTACCTCCTTTCTAGCTTTAAGTAGAGTAGGGATGACTTCCCCGGGAATACCCTTCTTAGCTAGGATTTGGCGTTCAACCGCCATGCCGTCAAACGCAACCGCGGTAAGTCCTGGAACACGCATGGCCCTTGCTGTAACAGATCCTCTCTCAGAGGAAGAGGCCAGGGATCTCCTGTGAGTAATTCCTGAAGATCCGGATACCAGGCCCTCCGTGGCCAATCCGGAACAACGAGTATTGCCTGAACCCTTGTTCTTCTTATGATCCTTATCACCTTTGGAATGGGTGGAAGTGGAGGGAACACATAGACCGACCGAAATATCCACGGTGTCACTAGTGCGTCCACTGCTATTGCTTGAGGGTCCCTTGACCTGGAACAATATGTCTGAAGCTTCTTGTTGAGGCGAGACGCCATCATGTCTATTTGAGGAAGTCCCCAACGACTTGTCACTTCTGCAAAGACCTCTTGATGTAGACCCCACTCTCCTGAATGGAGATCATGTCTGCTGAGGAAGTCTGCTTCCCAGTTGTCCACTCCTGGAATGAAGACCGCTGACAGAGCGCTTGCATGTTTTTCCGCCCAGCGAAGAATCTTTGTGGCCTCTGCCATCGCCGCTCTGCTCTTTGTTCCGCCCTGGCGGTTTATGTGCACCACGGCTGTGATGTTGTCCGACTGAATCAGGACGGGCAGGTCGCGAAGAAGATGTTCCGCCTGCCGCAGGCCGTTGTAGATGGCCCTTAACTCCAGCACGTTTATGTGCAGACAAGCTTCCTGGCCTGACCATTTTCCCTGGAAATTTTGTCCCTGTGTGACTGCTCCCCAACCTCGTAGACTCGCGTCCGTGGTCACCAGAATCCAATCTTGGATCCCAAACCTGCGACCCTCTTGAAGGTGAGAACTTTGGAGCTACCACAGGAGAGAAACCCTGGCCCTGGGGGACAGACTTATCTTCCGGGGCATCTGCAGATGGGACCCTGACCACTTGTCCAGCAGGTCCCACTGAAACGTTCTTGCATGGAACCTGCCAAACGAAATGGCCACCATTTTTCCCAGCACTCGAGTGCAGGGATGAATCGACACTCTTGGCGGTTTCAGAAGTTCATTGACCATGTTCTGGATTTCCTGAGCTTTTTCCAACGGGAGAAAGATCCTCTGCAGTTCGGTGTCCAGAATCATGCCCAAAAACGACAGCCGAGTTGTCGGAATCAGCTGCGACTTTGGTAAATTTAGGAGCCAGCCATGCTGTTGCAGCACCTGCAGGGAAAGCACAACGTTTTTTAATAACTGCTCCTGTGATCTCGCCTTTATCAGGAGATCGTCCAAGTACGGGATAATTGTGACCCCTTGCTTGCGCAGGAGCACCATAATTTCCGCCATTACCTTGGTGAAAATCCTCGGGGCCGTGGAAAGACCAAACGGCAACGTCTGAAATTGGTAGTGACAATCCTGAACAGCGAACCTCAGGTACGCCTGATGAGGAGGATAAATGGGGACCTGTAGGTAAGCATCCTTTATGTTAACTGACACCATAAAATCCCCCTCCTCCAGACTGGAGATCACCGCTCGGAGAGATTCCATCTTGAATTTTAAACTTTTCAAATACACATTTAGGGATTTTAGGTTCAGGATCGGCCTGACCGAGCCATCCGGCTTCGGGATCACAACAGGCTTGAATAAAAACCTTCTCCCCGCTGTGACGGGGGTACCTCGACAATGACTCGCTGCTGACACAGCTTCTGTTTTGCCGTACACACTACCTCTCTTTCCGGAAGAGAAGCTGGCAAGGCCGATTTGAAAAATTGGTGTGGGGGCACGTCTTGAAACTCCAGCTTGTATCCTTCGGTCACAATTTCCAGCACCCAAGGATCCAGGCCCGAGAAAACCCAGACCTGACTGAAGAGCTGAAGACGCGCCCCCACCGGTGCGGACTCCCGCAGGGGAGCCCCAGCGTCATGCGGTGGATTTGGCAGAAGCCGGGGAGGACTTCTGCTCCTGGGAGCTTGCCACAGCCGGCGATCTTTTTCCTCTTCCCTTACCTCTCGCCGCAAGGAAGGATGACCCACGTCCTTTCCGGAATTTCTGCGACCGAAAGGACTGCATCTGATATGGAGGCGTTTTCTTTTGCTGTGGAGGAACAAAAGGCAGAAAAGAGGACTTACCCGCGGTAGCTGTAGAAACCAGGTCCGTGAGGCCTTCACCAAACAAAACTCCACCCTTATAGGGCAGAGCCTCCATAGCCTTCTTAGAATCAGCATCACCATTCCATTGATGAGTCCACAACGCCCTCCTGGCCGAGACTGCCATGGCATTGGCTCTTGATCCCAAAAGGCCAATATCTCTCGCCGTCTCCTTTAGATAGACTGCAGCGTCCATGATATGACCCAGTGTCAAAAGCACGCTATCCCGATCCAAGGTGTCTATGTCCGATGACAAGTTATCTGCCCACTTTTCAATCGCGTTACTCACCCACGCCGAAGCCACAGCCGGCCTGAGCAGTATACCTGCCGTGACATAAATAGATTTCAAGGTAGCTTCCTGCCTACAATCAGCAGGATCCTTAAGGGTCACCATTTCAGGAGACGGTAGTGCTACCTTCTTGGACAATCGCGCTAGAGCTTTGTCTACCGTGGGTGTCGCCTCCCACCCAACCCTATCCTGAGAAGAAAACGGGTATGCCATAGCAATCCTCCTGGGAATGTGCCACCTCTTGTCTGGCGTTTCCCAGGCTTTTTCAAAAAGGGCATTCAGTTCATGAGAGGGAGGAAACGTTACCTCCGGTTTCTTCCCCTTAAACATACAGACCCTCGTCTCAGGGACAGCGGGGTCTTCCGTAATATGTGACACGTCTTTTATCGCCACTATCATGTATTGAATACTCTTAAGGCCCGTACACACTGGTCGATATATCGGCCGTTCTCTTGAACGGCCGATATATCGCGGGACCGTCGGCCAGTGTGTACGGCCGATACGTCTGTGAACTCCGTCGTTCACAGACGTATCGCGTCAGCCGCGCAGCACAGCCGACGGCCAATATATCTAACGATATATTGGCGCGTCGCTGTGTGTGTACGGGGCGGTCGGCCGACCGCCCGTACACATGCTGCGGTGGCCGGCGGTGATTGACAGGTGAACTGGGCGGGCGTGTGTACACGCCCGCCCAGTTCATGACGTCAGTCCCCGACGGATCGGGCAGTGTGTATGCTGAACACACTGCTCGATCCATCCATAGATATATCTGCAGATCAATTGATCTGCAGATATATCTGTTAGTGTGTACCCACCTTTAGCCACTTTAGGATGCAACTTTGCATCATTATAGTCGACACTGGAGTCGGAATCCGTGTCGGTATCAGTGTATGCTACCTGGGTAAATTAACGTTTTTGGGACCCTGAGGGGTTCTGAGTGTGTGGCACCACGTCACCCATGGATTTTCTCCATGCTTGGTTCTGAGACTCCAATTTGTCTAACCTCTTATGCAACAAAGCCACACTGTTATTTAACACACTCCACATCTCAAACCAATCAGCAGTCGGCGGTGCTGACGGAGTCACTCCTTCATTCTGTTCAGCTCCCATACGAACCTCCTCCTGGGAAGAGCATTCAGTTTCTGCCATGTCGAGTTGTCGACACACACGCACCGACACCCCCAAACACACTGGGCTAAAGGGGACAGACCCACAGTAAGGCCTTTCAGAGAGACAGAGAAGGAGTTTGCCAGCTCACACCCAGCACCCCACCGGTCTGAAGAAAACAACAATGCCCCAGACCTATAAGCGCTTGTTATATAATATAAACAACCAACACCAAATGTATGTGCCCCCCCTTGTTTTTAGCACCCTGTTACTTGTGACAGCAGTGAAGAGCCAGGAGCAGCGTCTCTGCAGCAAGCTGTGGAGAGAAAATGGCGCTGGTCAGAGCTGAAGGACATGCTACATGGCGCGCCTCGGTCCCGCTATTAATTATACTGGCGGGGGTCTCCTAACAGTGCCTATGCACTGTATATAGCTGCCAGTCCCTATAAATGAGGTTTTTATTGCTGCCCAGGGCGCCCCCCCTGCGCCCTGCACCCATGTAGTGGCTGTGTGAGCGGGAGCAATGGCGCGCAGCGCGACCAGTGCGCGGTACCTCAGGAAGACTGAAGTCTTCTGCCGCCTTCAGACGTCTTCTTTGCTTCAGTTACTCACCTGTCTTCTATCTTCTGGCTCTGTGAGGGGGACGGCGGCGTGGCTCCGGGAATAAGCAGCTAGGCGGCCCAAGTGATCAGACCCTCTGGAGCTAATGGTGTCCAGTAGCCTAAGAAGCAGAGCCTATCATTTAAGTAGGTCTGCTTCTCTCCCCTCAGTCCCACGAAGCAGGGAGCCTGTTGCCAGCAGTGCTCCCTGAAAATAATAAACCTAACAAAAGTCTTTTTAGTGAAACTCAGTAGAGCTCCCCTAGAGTGTGACCAGTCTCCTCTGGGCACAGAATCTAACTGAGGTCTGGAGGAGGGGCATAGAGGGAGGAGCCAGTTCACACCCATTCAAAGTCTTATAGTGTGCCCATGTCTCCTGCGGATCCCGTCTATACCCTATGGTCCTTTTGGAGTCCCCAGCATCCTCTAGGACGAAGGAGAAATGTGAATTTACTGTAGCGAAAAATTAAAATAATGTTTAATATAAAAACGGCTGAAATAATACAACCAAATGATTTCCAGAAATCCTCAGCATGTGCTTGTCGGATATATACGAGTCTCTAACCAGCCGCTAAGAAAACCACAACATGTATATATTCCGTGTTATTTATGTGATGTGCTTTGGGGCTCAAGTATTCAAAGCAATTAAACATCTGTTTAATTTTTAAACAAACTTTCAACTTCTCCGACGTAAAAGGAGTTTGTGAGTGAGCAATCCTCCAGATCTCCAGCCTTATGTTGTTAGATATATATATTCCAGACACACTTCATATTAAGTGCACTTCAGCGCATTGCTGGGTAATGGGAGAGCAGCTCACGTAAGAGAGGGCTCATTCTATTCCCAGTGCGGCTTCTACAGTAAGTTGTGGGCTAAGCCAGTATGGAGGTAATTCAGACCTGAGCGATAGGGTGCGTTATTTGCATCCCTGCGATCAGGTAGTCGCCGCCTACTGGAGGAGGGGGGATTCGCTGTGCAAGTGTGCGTTCGGATGTGTAGCAGAGCTGCACAAACTGATTTTGTGCAGTCTCTGCGCAGCCCAGGACTTACTCTTCCGCTGCGATGATCGGGGCCGGAGCTGACGTCAGAAACCCTGCCTCCAAACGCCTGGTCCCCACTCTTTGAAAACGCTCAGTTGCCACCCACTAACACCCTCTTCCTGTCAATCTTCTTGCGATCGCCGGTGCATTCGGAATTTTTGCACCATCCCGTTGCTGCCCAGCGATCCCTGTTGATGCGGTTCATTGCGCCTGCGCATTGCGGTGCATATGCATGCGCAGTTCAGACCTGATCGCCTGCTGTACGAAAACGCACAACAACGATCAGCTCTGATTAGCCCCTATGTAACCTACTGAATCCCTAGGAGCTATGACTATGAGAATATGGGGGTAATTCAGACCTGACCATTGTTGTGTGAAATCGCCGATTATCGATCAACTGCCGTGAGTACGGATGGTAGTGCGCACGTATTAGGCCAAATTGCGAAATAATCCAGCAACTTTTTTGATCACTAAGCGTACGCAAGTTGATTGACAGGAAGCGGACGTTTGTGGGTGGTAACTGCTCATTTTCTAGGCGTGTCAGGAAAAACGCAGGCGTGCCCAAGCGTTTTCAGGGCGGGTGTGTGACGTCAGCTCCAGCCCCAATTACCCTGTTTCCATTGCACTGTAGGGGTAAGTCCTGGGCTACGAACACACTGCACAGACTGGTAAAATCATTCCATGGTGAGTGAGTTGCAACTGGATTTGCAGCTGACCGGCGTTGGCAGAGATTTACGCAAGGCATACGCAGACTTGCACGTGGCAGGTTTTCACTCAGTCTGGGCGGCGACTATCTGACTGCAAACCTCTGCAAATTCTCAGAGCGATCAGGTCTGAATTAGGCCCCTATATACGCTGCTACGACACCCAGATACAAGGGTAGGGAAACTGCGGCTGTTGTGGAACTACTGACGCCAGCATGCTTATGTTGGAACTTGCAGTTCAGTACCAGCAGGGGGCAGCACGTTGCTGTGCTCTTTTGTTCCCTCTACCTAATCATCTGGAATTTAACATTTAAATATATATTGTCATGTAAATCGATTCATTTTCTAGGGTTGCATTAAACGTTATATGATTATTATTATTATTATTATTATTATTATTATTATTATTATACAGGGGATTCTGAATTTTCTGCTCTCCCCTATAGCTGAAGAACAGTCTCGATGATGAAAGTACAGATTTGCAGAAAACATTCAACAGGACCTTTGTTTTCAGTTCCCAACCTGTGCTAGATTAATCAGCGCTAAAATCCAATTAGTTGCTCGGGGTTGCATTAATTTGCACAT
Source organism: Pseudophryne corroboree (assembly GCF_028390025.1). Taxonomy (NCBI): domain Eukaryota; kingdom Metazoa; phylum Chordata; class Amphibia; order Anura; family Myobatrachidae; genus Pseudophryne; species Pseudophryne corroboree. The sequence continues at coordinate 1,032,452,281 of NC_086445.1, forward strand.
GTGCTAGTATATGCCCAGAGAGAGCTGAATATTTCCATTTTCATATGTTACATTGACAGTTACTACAATTAAAGCCATTGTACAGTAAGTACGATCGTCTGGGTTTCATTAGGGGAGTGAGACTGAGGTTACAGCACAATTTTAGTATCAGTCATCCTCCCACCTGTGTTCCCCAGTTATAAGAAAGACTCTGATTAGAAGAGTCTGAGCAATCAAATCCGGATTTTTTGCTGTATATTTAAGATGTGTATTTGCTGATCGTATGGGAGGTAGCGGTCTGTGCACCTGAAGTTACAGATAGGAAGACACCTGAATTTAGGGGTTCCACGTCAAATCGGGTACCAGTTCAGATTCACTTTGGGGTTCCAAGTTGAACCGAGTTCCAGCTCAGAGCTGTTGTCAGTTTGGAACTCGGATTTAAAAAAAAAACGAATACAAACCGAAACACTTGAGGGTGGTTTTACCAAAACCAAAACACGATGATGAATTAGAACCAAAACCACGGGGACCACGTACATCTCTGGTTGAGTTATCATGATAAGGAGAGAGGGCTAGATGCAAGCTCAGGTAAGTAGGAAGCCACAGACTGAAGGTAAGTTAGTGGAAAGAGATAAATTCACTAGTCTGAAAGTACATCATACAGTACTTGCTGATGTTCTGGCTGGCCCCTCTGGGAACAAGTGGGCAGGGGCAAAAGTAAGGAGCTGAGTCCGGGGAACTTGCCTACTCTTCCTTGACTCTGGGAGGGCCACCTGAAATTCGGGGGTCTCTTGGACATTCCAGTAAGTATCAAGTGCATCCCACAACACAGATTAGGGATTTAGGCTCCCTGATATTATTTAGGGCAGTACTATCCCAGTTAGTAGGACGTATCTTGCATGAAATCTCTCAGCCATTCCCCCTAAAAGTGGGCACACACTTATGCACCTATGCAGATTTGTGTGTTTCTTGTGCTTACCCCAGCCTGCTCCAGGAGAGGTGGGATGGGGGAGGTAAGGTGTTCTAGCACAGGCCGGCAATACTGAACACATGGAGACTGCATAGTGAATGATGATGATGATGATGATGAGTGAAGACTGTGAAGATGATGACGAGTGAACAGTAGTGAACTGCTTGTGCATGACTGTTTGTGAATGCCTCTCTGGCACTAATTAGCCCCACGCTTCCTCCTAATATTGGTCAGTTGGTGTCACAGGGGTTTATTTGCTAAGTGGCAGCTTGTAAAAGTGTAAATTTCAGGCTTAAACACCCTGGGAAGTGGCGGTTTGTAGTAATTAAACCCCACACACTGAGAACCTATCCTGTTGAATGCGCCACAGCACATAAAAACCCTGCGTGATGAACCAAGCATTTCAAATTGTGAAGAATTGGTCCATTATCCCCTCTTACAGTCTGCAGTAGCCCACTGGCAGTGTTCATGGCCTCTTATGCTGGGTACACACTGGACGATGTGTAAACGATGCAATTGTTGTCCCGATTTCCCTTGAACTCCAGAACAAACAATATAGTGCTTACACACCGGCAGATCTGAAGATACAATGAACGATGCAGGGAAGCGCCCAATTCGGCACAAAGCGAAAAATCGTATGATCTATCATCTAGTGTGTACCCAGCTAGTGCGATCTTGTGCATATTTTGCAAAGATTGCAACTTGGCATGTACACATAACTGCAGCTTGTTTAGCAAATGCAAATCTTGCCTGTGTTCTGGTGCGCAATTGTGGCCAATTTTTTTATCTGCCAGTTTGAGTCAAATGTATTTTATATCAAACTTTTGCTCAGATTTATCAAGCCATGGGGAGTGATAAATTACACAGTGATAGAGCACCAGCCAATCAGCTTCTAACTGGGCTGTGTTTTAAAAATGACAGTTAGGAGCTGATTGGTTGGTATCTCCGTCCACTTATCTCTCTCCAGAGAACAGATCTAACTTGTTTGCTTGGCCTTGACTTGCGATAGATACAGTAATGGTGGGTACACACTAGGCGCCGTTCTCTATGAGTGACGTCGCCTAGTGTTTCCCCTCAGCGGCCAGGCATACACACAGAGCAATATGACGTTTATATCACTCAGTGATGTCACGCGGCGGCCGGCCCGTGCAAACAGCTCTTGGACGACTGCCCAAATTAAGCTGCATGCACGGTCGAAAGCGAGGGTTATTAACGACTCACAGGGCCGCGGATCGCTGGTCGGCGGCAGCATACACACTTGCCGAAAAAGTTAGCAACGTCACTCAGGAATGTTGAAAATGAGCGATGTTGCTCACTTTCTCGGCAAGTGTGTATGCACCTTAAGATTATAATATCTTCTGTTTATGTCTCGCACACCGTCGGCCAACAGAGCAGACACTGTAGTTAGTAAAATAAATGTTATTCTTAGAAATGTTTAACAAGTTAAATTAGTGTTTTATAAATAGAGAGTTGTGAAGAAGAGAAAGTTAGCGAAGAACACACTTCATACCTGGATCATTTTGACCCACGCGTTTCTCCTTTAATGCCACTCAGCAAGGACTGAATAGCTAGTTAAGTCGTTTTGCAAAGGGCAGCGATTCTGACTTACCATAAAACAATAGTAAGCTGATATCATTAGTGCATATAGTTCCTCCGCTATTTCAGCCTAACAATAAAGTTTAATTACTAGAGAAGTTGAAGAGCAATGACAACAGAATGATCTCGGATAATTGTGTTCTTGACACAGTCTGCGGAATTACTTAATCACCTGCTTTTAAATGTGAGAGATATTTTGCCGTAGCATACTGTGTCTTTATACAGTCTATGGCCCTGACAGAATGGAGCGTATATAGTTACTGTCGTTTATCAGGGTTTTAAAATGTTTGGCTGCCAGGACATTGGGGGTCATTCTGAGTTGATCGCTCGCTAGCTGCTTTTAGCAGCAGTGCAAACGCTAAGCCGCTGCCCTCTGGCAGTGTATCTTAGTTTAGCAGAAGTGCGAACGAAAGGATCGCAGCGCGGCTACAAAAATAGATTGTGCAGTTTCTGAATAGCTCGAGACCTACTCCTAGCTTGCGACCACTGCAGACTATTTAGTTCCTGTTTTGATGTCACGAACACGCCCTGCGTTCGCCCAGCCACGCCTGTTTCCCCAGCCACTCCTGCGTTTTTCTCTGACACGCCTGCGTCTTTACACACACTCCCTGAAAACGGTCAGTTACCACCCAGAAACACCCACTTCCTGTCAATCACTCTGCGGCCAGCAGTGCGACTGAAAAGCGTCGCTAGAGCTTGTGTAAAACTGCATCGGCTTTTGTGAAAGAACGACGCGCGTGTGCATTGAGCCGCATACGCATGCGCAGAAGTGCTGATTTTTAGCCTGGTCGCTGCGCAGCGAACCACGGCAGCTAGCGATCTACTCGGAATGACCACCATTGTCTATCGTGTGCTCCCGGCGCTGTCCATGGTACTTGGCAATATATAAACTGCAATTGTCCCATTTTTCATGATGCAATTTACCAGTTCGAGGACGATGATTCCGTACATTTACATTTTATACGTTAAATATGACTCTTTATACTATATACAAGTCTGATTCCTCAGTGTTTATGGGGGCCTATTTATCATTGAATATTTGTGCCATTTCAGTCTATAACACCGGTTTTCGGGGTATAGCCAAAACTAATAATGATGAAGGAGAGGGCTCTTATCGGAAGAGCTGTTCTGAATGTAATTATTTTTGCGTACTCCGTTAATAAATGCCGCGGAACATACAGTATATTGAGCAAGTAGTTCCAAGCCAGGCATATTATTACATGTGATATGTCTCACTAGGGTCCCGTGCAGCCATGCAGCGGGCACAGAAGAAAGAACAAAATGATACCGACACAATTTCACAAATACACATAAATGTATAATTACAGAACGCAAGTAGCATACTTACCTTGAGAAAACAAAGGGGGAAGGGTCCTGCTCTCAAAATCTTGCAATCTAAATTAAAATACAGATGTTCCTTTCTAGTTAAACTATTGCAGCTGTACTACAGTACTTCTCTTTTACCATTATTTTTAATAGCTAATCTTCATGGACCGCAGACAAGTCCAATAAATTGTAGATGTCTTGGTCCAGAAGAAGACCAAATAAAAACCCACCACATGCTCCTACCAATTTCATTTCACAGGGGTAAAGATGTTCATTCTTGTTCAGAAATTCATTTGTAAATCCAGCCAGGGATTCTGCCATTACTCTCACTCTTTGGCAGTGGCTATCCCTTCTTATATTGATAGTGATAACAAATAACATGGTTACTCCACTCGCAGGGAATTCTCCCATATCACTTGCAGACTCAAGAGTGAAATTAGTGTTTGGAACAAATTACTGTTTTGTTCTTGACTACACTGTATTTTAAGATATTGGGACAGCTCTGTTGGCACAGTGGTTAGCATTACTGCGGATCCTATATGTATGGAGTTGATATGTGTGGAGTTTATATGGGCTCCCATGTTCATATGAGTTTCCTCTGTTTGCTCCTCTTGCCTCTGACAAACTAAAAAAAAATTACAGGTAGGCGAATTGGATTGTGACAAAAAAATGAACCCTTGTGTATATGTATGTGTCTAAGTGGTAATGAATATAGATTGTGAGCTCCACTGTGGCACGAACTGATGTGAATTACCAAATATTCTGTGTTAAGCGTTCTGTGGGCCTAATTCTGAGTTGATCGCAGCAGGAATTTTGTTAGCAGTTGGGCAAAACCATGTGCACTGCGGGGGGGGGGGGGGTGTAACATGTGCAGAGAGAGTTAGATTTGGGAGGGGTGTGTTCAAACTGAATCTAAATTGCAGCGTAAAAATAAAGCAGCCAGTATTTACCCTGCACAGAAACAATATAACCCACCCAAATCTAACTCTCTCTGCACATGTTATATCTGTCCCACCTGCAGTGAACATGGTTTTGCCCAATTGCTAACAAACTTGCTGCTGCGATCAACTCAGAATGACCCCCTGTATTCACGTATGTGCTACATAAATAATTCTCAATAAAATTAATGATTATTAATAAAATAATGAATAGACATTAAGTCACCTACAGTATAAATCACATTTTTATTTAGTTAACAAGCATAATTTGTCTTGTCTTTTGTTATAATGTATCTCATTCTTTTATTAAAGACTAGAGATGTGCTGTAGAGTTATCCGAATCTGCCTGGACTTTGTGGATACGAACTGAACCAAAACCTGAAGGAAGGTGATTCAGCGCTAGTGACTAATTCAATAGATATTAAATTTTATTAAGAACATAATTTCACTGTATATTTACATACATTTCACTGTTGCAACAGATAAAAAATGGTTGCAACAGTGAAATGTATGTAAATATACAGTGAAATTATGTTCTTAATAAAATGTAATATCTATTGAATTAGTCACTAGCGCTGAATCACCTTCCTTTATTGTTTCATTAAAAGGGTTTAACTAGCCCTCTTTAATTCAGCTGCTTGAGGATTCACAACACATGCCAGCGCCATTTTCTACTTCGGTAGTTCATCTTCTTGAACCAAAACCTGGTCTGGATCTCCCAAGGAGATCCGATCCATACTGATTCCTGGTTCAGATCTTTCCATGATTCAGAATTCAGGGGGTAATTCCAAGTTGATCGCAGCAGGAATTTTTTTAGCAGTTGGGCAAAACCATGTGCACTGCAGGGTGGCAGATATAACATTTGCAGAGAGAGTTAGATTTGGGTGGGTTATTTTATTTCTGTGCAGGGTAAATTCTGGCTGCTTTATTTTTACACTGCAAATTAGATTGCAGATTGAACACACCCCACCCAAATCTAACTCTCTCTGCACATGTTATATCTGCCTCCCCTGCAGTGAACATAGTTTTGCCCAATTGCTAACAAAAAATCCTGCTGCGATCAACTTGGAATTACCCCCTCAGAGTTTAAATTTGAATTTCAGACTTTGGATAGCAAAAATAACATGATTTTAGCAGTAATTTTTTTACCGATTTTTTTTTTTCTCAATGATTAGCAATTTTTTTTAAATCATTTTTTAACCAGACCAAAACACAATGATGAATTAAAACCAAAACCAAAACACAGGCACCCAGGCACATCTCTAGTTAACGGTATTGCGTATCTGGACTGGGCCTCTCTTATATATTACACAGATGCGTTGTATCCATGAGGCGGTCTGACAAGTGATTTATACGATGATGGAATTAGATGTTATTCCTGCATCTCCGGCACGGTTTACGCCTGCCATACCCTAACAAAACAATACATAAATAAAACAAATTTGTATTACGCTGAGGAAATTACAAAACTAAATTGTATTCAAGTGGATAAAATGCATCTTGATGATATAATAAATATTTTGTCATTTTGAAAATGCGCTTGCTTATATAATTACAGATATAGAGACGGCGTTTTGGAATGAATATTAGGAAAACAGAATTTAAAAAATTACATTTTACATTAACAGCTGTAAATAACCCATTTTATTTCCGAGTTGAATGTACTGTACAACTATAACCAGACTCAAAACGCCATTATTCCGGTTACTTAAATGTAAAGGTATTACTTCATCTCTGTCTCTGCCGAACAGTTGTGTCTTAATATGGTCTTCATGTAAATGCCAAAAGGGGTCAAAGGTTGCAGTAATGTATCTGTGCTAAGGGACACCCTGACCCTTTGACTTAATTAGGGAACATACACTAATCGTCTGCTATCTCCACTTAAACATTCACGTGATTAATTTATTCTCCGTTACCAGAACATGCAACATTACTGTCATCAGCCCACACTTGGAGATCCTGCTTATTGCCTGGTAAATGAATTGCCCGAGTAGTATCTCCTGAATGTACCTAATCTTACTTTCTTATGGGAAGTAGCAGCACTAAGACAATATAATTATCGGGTCTAAAAAATTATATTAAATAATTAGGCCGATTAGAAAGTCAGCATGAAGTTTGTCTTGGATGCAGCGGGTCAGGTGGACTTCTCGGTCAGTACAGGGATCCATTAGGTCCTGTAGATGTCTCCTGCCTTTTTCTGTGCGGAGAAACCCATGACAGCGGAGTGTGAGCTGGTTCTCAACCATGGTGGCTTCAAGTATGGGCCTCCTCATTGGGAAGAGAGCTTAGTCGCCAAGTACAGTAGTTTATTTTATTTGTAGCTCTTAAATAGAACCAGATAATAATGTCCATTCAGTAAGCACTGCCCAATTATGCCAACCAACCAGTAGGGTGAAACATGGCCAAGACACCAAGTCATAGGGGACACAAGTACCAGGCAGGTCTCCACCAGTTGGGCAGAGAGCACTAGATATCTCAGGAGTTCATGGAGAAACCAAAGGAATCCAAATAGTGTCTCTTCTTGAGGACAAGGACAATTACAGTATATCAGACCAGGCTGTTGTTTGCCGGAGATGTTTCCACCAATCGTCACCTGCAACAACAAAACACTTAAACACTGTAATGCCGCTGCTACTTCTACAAAGCTTTAGCTTCTGGTGTGATTTGCTTTAGGTAATCCAGTCATTTGCCTATAGACATCCCGTGGATAAAGATCACTTATTGTAAGCTGCAGTAGTAGAATAGATGGATTTGTGTAATAAACCGAGGCACGGTCCCTTGGAATCAATAGACAGCATATTTACCGGGAAGCAGCCGGCTACGGGGAGGACACAGACTCAGAAGGTCTAGATTGAAAACATCTGACTTGGACTTTCTCTGCTAAGCAGAAATACTGAATGTTTGTAATTCCATCTCTGGTTTCTTCATTCCACGATGATACTAAATAATAAATAACCAGAGTTATGGTATTTGTTCCACTCTGAGACTACGGTTAGCTGCAGTTTGCGCAGAGATAACAATGCAGTGTAATACAGAGTCACGGGGTTCGATAAGTCTCTGCAGGCCCTGATTTATGAAGTTCTAGTAGTCCAATGAGAACCTTGGAAATCAGTGGTGGAGAACGCAGTAGTCTGTACTGCCCAAATGGGCCAGAGGGATTCTGGTGACGGTGCAATAAAGCCCCCTGTGCCACATTGATTGGGATTAAGGGGTTGTTTATCATTTGCTGAAATATGGGCCATTCCATTCTGCTTTGGACCATTCCATGAAATTGAGTTATAATATCCCATATGTGACTCTGTAGCGCTAAATTATAGCTCTTTCTCTTAGGTTTTCCCATAAAATAACACAGGCTCCTGATTTGGAGTTGAGGGGAATTATCACGTAGAAGTTTCCTTTACAAAATGGTGGTGGACAATGGCTTGTCACGTACACAACAACTACATTTTGTGACGTTGGGGCCTATTTGTCATCACTAAATGACACATATGGAAACAATATTTTATGTAATGGGCCATTCATCATTAGGGGTCCAATAGGACTACCTAATATTCTGCAAAACTCTGAAAACTTAAAGTTTTAGGACTTTGCCTGCGAGAGCAAATGCCATCTTCAGATGGCGCTTGTTCTCGGAGCCCTATTCCTTTCTATGGGAAGGAGTTCGGGGGATGCAAAGGAGGATCCTACTCACTGTGTGACCAGCGGCACTACGCATGCGTGACCTCAGTACTCATTAGCACAGAAGCCGGTGGTGGGGATGGGTGAGTAACGCTGCCACAGAAATAGCAGTGTTACAGATCGCGGAACAGTTACTTTTCAGATCCATAGGAAATGCGTTGTGCGGGTGCTACTATTCACACCCGGGCATGTGTAGTCACTGCCACGATGTGAAAAAAACATTTTACACTTTTTTCCCCCTTGAAACAAGATAACCATTCTAATTATGACGACTTTCCCTTGTCATTTACGTCAGCACTCCAGGTCACCGAGACCCGCAGGTCACAAAGATTGGGGGTGCTCGAAAGCTGGCTACTAAGATGCTGATCATCCTGGCTTAGTGGAACTCCTGTCGAATCAAACCAAGGAGAAGGGATTCCGCCTACCCCCCCATATTTAGACTATGAATAGACTAAGTAGAGGTTCCATTGTTTCGCTTCTCTTACCCATATAACTTTTCTTACCTTCTAGTACAGTACTCTTCTGTCCATCTTACTAAATTGACATAACCTTATTAGAATTCAGTAGTTTGATGGCATCACCTAGTGGTAAGGGATGCATGCAGTATCATTATGGGCTGGTGTGATGCTGTCCTCACAGGTAGAGAAAGGCCTACAATTTACTGAAACATTGCTGCACAGTGGTATCGCATGAACATACATGTACATATGTTACCCATCATAGGACCTGTAAAAATGAAAACAATTAATTTAATAAAATAAAAATAACAGAGTTAGATCAGGCGCCATATATTTCTGGGCTGTCTTCCTCTAACCTGCGCTCATTCGTGGCTCCGTACCCTTCTGTTACACTTCTTTATAATTGGTGGATTTCTCATCCCAGCTCCGAGAGTTCTAACTTTCCGGCCTTAAGACAGGATTGTCTACAGACACAGCAGGATTTAAATGAAACATAATGACGCTTCATTTGCTGTTTTAATGAGGATCAAAACCCAGATTCCCAAAGCTTGCTGAGTTCCCAGCTGTAGAAACGTATTCAGCCGCTCAGCTGATGTCATAAAATCCATATGCTTCCTACCGTGGCTAATGGGACAGACTGTATGGGACATATACAAAATCATTGCATCCTGAGAGCGTTCATCTTGGATCCTACACATCTGTAACTGTTTCCTAAGTTGAAGAAAGGCAGCTATAGGAACACAAAATAGATTTATTCCTGTTTAACAAATATAAATATATATATATATATATATATATATATATATATATATCCATTGTACCTTTCTCCTTAGCGATATGCTCAATTATCTTACCCATTTCCCTCCACCTGCGCTCACCGCCTGACCTTAAGCTGACATCAACATGTTGCACTTTCGGCAAATCACTTTGTTAATTTTTTACTATGGTTCAGACGACAAAGTGTAAAAAGATAAGATGTTTTAAAGGACTAAAAAGTCATTTGTTATTACAAAATTACATTTTAAAAGATCATTGTGTTCGGAATTCCTGCTCTTTTTTGGGGGTTGACATTCATGGATCAATTTGCTGGCTGCTGAACAACTCAGAAAGTGATTAAACATTTCCCACTTCTCAATTAGCAGCACAGTGCAGTATACAGAATATATACGTGGGGAGGAGATACTCAATATTCTCTCATCATCTACAATGTCCTTACTAGGGTGCCCCCACTCCCCCCGCAGCCTAACTCTAACACCCCCCTCCTGGGCAAAACCATGCTGCACTGTAGGTTGGGCAGATGTAACATGTGCAGAGAGAGTTAGATTTGGGTGGGTTATTTTGTTTCTGTGCAGGGTAAATACTGGCTGCTTTATTTTTACACTGCAAATTAAAATTTCAGTTTGAACCGTGCTCATGTAACGTGACTGACAATAGATATTAAATGTTTGTTTGCTGATAATTGTTTTCTGTTTATCTTACAGGTAATGTTGCTGATCACTTACCGCTGTACCAACGTCATAGTAAGACTGAAACGCTCTCACGCTCGCTGTATACTGTATACGCTGATCATTCTGCATGTTGTTGCTGTAATGCTGGATTGTATATTCTGTTGGCTGCTCGGTCACTGTATCTCTGGAAGGTATATGCTGGGAAGAGTGCAGTAATACACAAGTGCTACTCATATACAGATGGAGGCTCGCTCATCTAGCCTTCTATGCTGCGCCATGGTGCACCAAGGTTTATTAGCATAAGCCTTTCACCTATTGTTCTCAGCAGCAATACAATACAGAGAGAACAATACATCAGGGGATTAAGTCATTACAGCAGGGGATTAAGTCTGACGTCCCTGTCTCAGGTAATCCTATTAAAGGGATAGATGTGCAGGGCTCCATCTGTACCTCTAATAATGTCTCAGTTCTGATTTTTACCTATTCGGTAGGCCCATTACTTTGGTTAGGGTATGATATATTTTGTTGACACTCATCATGTGTCGACACGGGGATGTCAACATGGTTATAATGTCGGTAATCAGCATGTTGACATGTTTGGCATGTCGACACTGACTACGTTGACATGTATCATGTCTACACTGACGGAATGATGACATTACAATTGGTACAAAACATCCATAGTGGGTCTGGTGGCTCCAGCCGCGTATTCCCAGTCCAGCAGTGTCGACATAAGGACTTCCAGCTGATCCTAACCCCCCCCCCTAGTGTCTAAAGCTGCCCCCCCCCTCGAACCATGCAGGATGTCGATATTTCACTTATCTACAGCTGACACTGTCTACACTCTGCAGATGTCGGCATTGTGGTGTAGACATCATTGAATGCCGGCATTGTAAATGTCAAAATAAGACATCCCCACCACCCTGACTCTTGCTGCTCCACCTAGTGGTTACTTGTGGTAAGACCTTGATCAGTGGTCTATACAGTAATAGGTCATCTCATGTACTGTATTAGAAGGATATATAGAGACATAGGGGGACATTTACTAAGCAGTGATAAGAGCGGAGAAGTGAGCCAGTGGAGAAGTTGCCCATGGCAACCAATCAGCACTGAAGTAACAGCTATAATTTGCATACTATAAAATGATACAGAGCTGCTGATTGGTTGATGTGGCAACTTCTCCACTGGCTCATTTCTCCGCTCTTATCACTGCTTAGTAAATGTCCCCCTTATACCTGATTAAAGATGATTTTATTTTGGTTTTATTTGACCTGTAATGGAGGCATGAATCTCAGCTGTGTATTTTCCCACCCGGGGACCCCTCGCCCTCGGACCCAGTGGCTGATCTTCAGGCCCTGTAGTCTCTCTTACGCCGCCTTAGATGAAAGCTAGCGACCAGGATTGGGCGTATTAATGTTCCCTCAGCCTTGTGATCATTCCTGCTCTATACAAAACGAGTTACAGGTCTCTTATTTTCCGGGCCGAGCCTGGCTGGGAGGATCTCTGCTGGAAAATTACAGTGCAATGTCTCAATCACAGGACACGGAGGCTGGCAGTGTTGTGTGCAGTGTTGTGCATTGTGTGTCCCAGCGGGAAGAATAGTTTGGAGGTATATTCTGTTTCCTGGCTTCCCGATTACACTGCAGCTAATTTCAGGCCACCCCGGGGCTGCCTGTTTGCTAAAATGTCCCTATTACAGTTATTTATCCAGTTGCAAATCCCTCTGTGTGCAGTGCGTCTTTCAGCAGCACATATACAGTATCAGTAGAAACATGTTCATTTAAACCAAATGTTTGCGGAACCCAGAAGGCACCACAATATCATATACAGTACACTGATGTAAGACGTTGGGGTACGAGTATGGAAACTGGCATACAGGCAACTGTGCAAACAAAGTGTTGTAACCCACAGCAACCAGATATTTGTCACACAGATTTCTCTACACTGACGCAATTGGCAAGTTTTTACATGCAGCGTATCTTTGCATATGTCCATCCTATAGTTGGACGCAACCTGGGCAGATCTGGCTTTTCGAGAAATAGGGTGCTTCGGAGGTGAAAACTGGACGGTGGCAAAGCAATCGCATGTTACCACCCTGACTTGTGGGACTGCCATGTTAGTGTCGTGGGTTCAGTATGATTTACCGACGGACACAAAACCGACGTCATATTCCCAACAGCCACTGACCTACAGTCAAAATACTGACACTGTCAAACCACTGACATACATTATGCTGTGTTCAAAATGCCGACATAGTCAGAATACCGCCATTTGAAATGCTGACATGTCAAAATACCGACATGAGTTTTTTTCTGGGATTTTTTTGTGACAGTGTCAACATAGGTCAACATGGACACCGTCTAAGTGTACCGCATCCCCTCGCTTCGGGCATGGTGCTTTCACACCATTATATTCCCCCTCCAGGTCCACTGGAATGGTAAAATATGAACAAGTCTGTTTTGGGGCAAAAATTGTGTAAAAACGCATGTCGGCATTTCAAATGTCGGTATTCTGACTATGTTGGCATTTTGAACATTTCGGCATAATGAATATTGGTATTTTGACCGTGTCAGTATTTTGACTGTCAGTCAATGGGTGTCTGACGTCAATTCCGGGACCATCAACGCTGGATTCATCGCACAGGGTAAGTAACTATTACCCTGCTCTTGTTCTGCACAAAACTTTTTTTGCATAGCAGGGCTGCACAAGCGATCGCAGCCTTGCTATGCAAAAAAACACTCCTCCGTAGGGGGTCATTCCGACCCGATCGCTTGCTGCAGTTTCTCGCAGGGCAGCGATCGGGTCGGAACTGCGCATGCACCGGCAGCGCAGTGCGCCGGCGCATGGCAGCCATCATTGCCTAGCGATCGCCTCTGAAGCAGAGGCGGTCGCTGGGCGGGAAAGGGCTGGACGGCGGCGTTAAGCCGCCGTTTAGGGGGAGCACTGGCAGTCCAGCCAACGCAGGCATGGCCAGACCGTTGGGGCGGGGGGCGGTCCGCGGCAGCTGCATGACGTCACACAAAGCCGCTGCGGGCCGGGGAGCGATGAGTAGCTCCCGGCCAGCATGCTAAAGCTGCGCTGGTTGGGAGCTTCTCTTGAAGTGCAAAGGCATCGCCGCTGTGCGATGCCTTTGCACTTCTTCGGGGGAGGGGCGTACTGACATGCGGGGCGGCGTAGCTGTGCTAAATTTGGCACAGCTACGATCAACTTGGAATGACCCCCATAGGCAGCGTCTAGTTGATCACACGGACAGCAAAAAGTTGCAGCATGCGATCAACTCGGAATGACCCCCTATATGCATTACAAAGAAAAACATTGCTTTGTTTAACATTAACTCATCTAACATTCTGCATAGAAGAGAGAACATTAATGCTTGAAGGTGCAATATATTAACTAAACAAAAATATTATTTTATGTTGGGTATATATATATATATTATTGAATTCTGCACTATATACATGAATAGTGTGTTTGATGATGGAATATTTACATTAATGTCGCTGACATGGATAAAGGTTGCATTTATAAATCATCATCTTTGCTTCCAAAATGGTATAATACGGGGTATCACTGAATACAGATCATTACAGAATACAGGGCCTCACTGAATACAGAGCATCGCAGAATACAGAGCATCGCAGAATACAGAGCGTCACAGAATACAGGGTATCGCAGAATAGAGGGCATCATGGAATACAGGCCATCACAGAGTACAGGGCTTCACAGAGTACAGTGCATCACAGAATATAGGGCATCACAGAATATAGGGCATCACAGAGTACCGTGCATCACAGAATACAGGGTATCACAGAATACAGCGCATCACAGAGTACAGGGCTTCACAGAGTACAGTGCATCACAGAATATAGGGTATCACAGAATATAGGGCATCACAGAGTACCGTGCATCACAGAATACAGGTCATCACAGAATACAGGTCATCACAGAGTACAGGGCATCACAGAGTACAGGGCATCACAGAGTACAGGGCATCACAGAGTACAGGGCATCACAGTGTATGGGGCATCACACAGTACAGGGCATCATAGAATACAGCGCATCACAGAGTACAGGGCTCACAGAGTACAGCGCATCACAGAGTACAGGGCATCACAGAATACAGGGCGTCACAGAGTACAAGGCATCACAGAATACAGGGCGTCACAGAATACAGGGCTTCACAGAGTACAGGGCATCACAGAGTACAGCGCATCACAGAATATAGGGCATCACAGAATACAGCGCATCACAGAATACAGAGCATCACAGAATACAGAGCATCACAGAATGCAGGGCGTCACAGAATACAGGACATCAAAGAATACAGAGCATCACAGAATACAGGGCTTCACAGAATACAGGGCATTACAGAATACAGGGCGTCACAGAATACGGGGCATCACAGAATACAGAGCGTCACAGAATACAGGCCATCACAGAGTACAGGGCTTCACAGAATACAGGGCGTCACAGAATACAGGACATCACAGAATACAGGGCATCATAGAATACAGAGCACCACAGAGCATAGCGCGTCACAGAATACAGGGTATCGCAGAATAGAGGGCATCACAGAATACGGGTCATCACAGAATACTGGGCATCACAGAGTACAGGGCATCACAGTGTACGGGGCTTCACAGAGTATTGGGCATCACAGAATACGGGGCATCACAGAATACTGGGCATCACAGAATACTGGGCATCACAGAGTACAGAGCATCACAGAATAGAGGGCTTCACAGAGTATTGGGCATCACAGAATACGGGTCATCACAGAATACAGGTCATCACAGAATACTAGGCATCACAGAGTACAGGGCATCACAGTGTATGGGGCTTCACAGAGTACAGGGCATCACAGAATACGGGGCGTCACAGAATACAGGGCATCACAGAGTACAGGGCATCACAGTGTATGGGGCTTCACAGAGTACAGGGCATCACAGAGTACAGGGCATCACAGAGTACAGGGCATCACGGAGTACAGGGCTTCACAGAATACAGGGCTTCACAGAGTACAGGGCATCACAGAATACAGGGCATCACAGAGTACAGGGCGACACAGAATACAGGGCATCACAGAGTACAGGGCATCACAGAATACAGGGCGTCACAGAGTACAGGGCGTCACAGAGTACAGTGCATCACAGAATATAGGGCATCACAGAATACAGGTCATCACAGAGTACAGGGCGTCACAGAATACAGGTCATCACAGAATACAGGGCATCACAGAATACAGCGCATCACAGAATACAGCGCATCACAGAATACAGCGCGTCACAGAATACAGGGTATCGCAGAATAGAGGGCATCACAGAATACAGGTCATCACAGAAAACTGGGCATCACAGAGTACAGGGCATCACAGTGTACGGGGCTTCACAGAGTACTGGGCATCACAGAATATGGGGCATCACAGAATACTGGGCGTCACAGAGTACAGGGCATCACAGAATATGGGTCATCACAGAATACGGGTCATCACAGAATACAGAGCATCACAGAATAGAGGGCATCACAGAGTACAGGGCATCACAGAATACGGGGCGTCACAGAATACAGGGCATCACAGAGTACAGGGCATCACAGTGTATGGGGCTTCACAGAGTACAGGGCATCACAGAGTACAGGGCATCATAGAATACAGGCCATCACAGAATACAGGGCTTCACAGAATACAGCGCATCACAGAGTACAGGGCATCACAGAATACAGGGCATCAAAGAATACAGGGCATCACAGAGTACATGGCATCACAGAATACAGGGCATCACAGAGTACAGGGCATCATAGAATACAGGGCATCACAGAATATAGGGCATCACAGAGTACAGGGCATCATAGAATACAGGGCATCACAGAATACAGGGCATCACAGAGTACAGGGCATCACAGAATACAGGCCATCACAGAATACAGGGCATCACAGAATACAGGCCATCACAGAGTACAGGGCATCACAGAATACAGGGCATCACAGAGTACATGGCATCACAGAATACAGGCCATCACAGAGTACAGGGCATCACAGAGTACAGGGCATCACAGAATACAGGTCATCACAGAGTACAGGGCGTCACAGAGTACAGGGCGTCACAGAATACAGGGCGTCACAGAATACAGGGCATCACAGAATACAGGGCATCACAGAATACAGGGCATCACAGAATACAGAGCATCACAGAATACAGGTCATCACAGAGTACAGGTCAAGAATACAGGCCATCACAGAATACAGGGTATCGCAGAATAGAGGGCATCACAGAATACGGGTCATCACAGAATACTGGGCATCACAGAGTACAGGGCATCACAGTGTACGGGGCTTCACAGAGTATTGGGCATCACAGAATACGGGGCATCACAGAATACTGGGCATCACAGAATACTGGGCATCACAGAGTACAGAGCATCACAGAATAGAGGGCTTCACAGAGTATTGGGCATCACAGAATACGGGTCATCACAGAATACAGGTCATCACAGAATACTGGGCATCACAGAGTACAGGGCATCACAGTGTATGGGGCTTCACAGAGTACAGGGCATCACAGAATACGGGGCGTCACAGAATACAGGGCATCACAGAGTACAGGGCATCACAGTGTATGGGGCTTCACAGAGTACAGGGCATCACAGAGTACAGGGCATCACAGAGTACAGGGCATCACGGAGTACAGGGCTTCACAGAATACAGGGCTTCACAGAGTACAGGCCATCACAGAGTACAGGCCATCACAGAGTACAGGGCATCACAGAGTACAGGGCGACACAGAATACAGGGCATCACAGAGTACAGGGCGTCACAGAGTACAGGGCGTCACAGAGTACAGTGCATCACAGAATATAGGGCATCACAGAATACAGGTCGTCACAGAATACAGGTCGTCACAGAATACAGGTCATCACAGAATACAGGGCATCACAGAATACAGCGCATCACAGAATACAGCGCATCACAGAATACAGCGCGTCACAGAATACAGGGTATCGCAGAATAGAGGGCATCACAGAATACAGGTCATCACAGAAAACTGGGCATCACAGAGTACAGGGCATCACAGTGTACGGGCTTCACAGAGTACTGGGCATCACAGAATATGGGGCATCACAGAATACTGGGCGTCACAGAGTACAGGGCATCACAGAATATGGGTCATAACAGAATACAGGTCATCACAGAATACAGAGCATCACAGAATAGAGGGCATCACAGAGTACAGGGCATCACAGAATACGGGGCGTCACAGAATACAGGGCATCACAGAGTACAGGGCATCACAGTGTATGGGGCTTCACAGAGTACAGGGCATCACAGAGTACAGGGCATCATAGAATACAGGCCATCACAGAATACAGGGCTTCACAGAATACAGCGCATCACAGAGTACAGGGCATCACAGAATACAGGGCATCACAGAATACAGGGCATCACAGAGTACATGGCATCACAGAATACAGGGCATCACAGAGTACAGGGCATCATAGAATACAGGGCATCACAGAATACAGGGCATCACAGAGTACAGGGCATCATAGAATACAGGGCATCACAGAATACAGGGCATCACAGAGTACAGGGCATCACAGAATACAGGCCATCACAGAATACAGGGCATCACAGAATACAGGCCATCACAGAGTACAGGGCATCACAGAATACAGGGCATCACAGAGTACATGGCATCACAGAATACAGGCCATCACAGAGTACAGGGCATCACAGAGTACAGGGCATCACAGAATACAGGTCATCACAGAATACAGCGCGTCACAGAGTACAGGGCGTCACAGAATACAGGGCGTCACAGAATACAGGGCGTCACAGAATACAGGGCATCACAGAATACAGGGCATCACAGAATACAGGGCATCACAGAATACAGGTCATCACAGAGTACAGGTCAAGAATACAGGCCATCACGGAATACAGGTCATCACAGAGTACAGGGCATCACAGAATACAGGGCGTCACAGAGTACAGGGCATCACAGAGTACAGGGCATCACAGAGTACAGGGCACACAGAGTACAGGGCATCACAGAGTACAGGGCATCACAGAATACAGGGCGTCACAGAATACAGGGCGTCACAGAGTACAGGGCATCACAGAGTACAGGGCGTCACAGAATACAGCACATCACAGAGTACAGGGCATCACAGAATACAGGGCGTCACAGAATACAGGGCGTCACAGAGTACAGGGCATCACAGAATACAGGGCGTCACAGAGTACAGGGCATCACAGAATACAGGGCATCACAGAGTACAGGGCATCACAGAGTACAGGGCATCACAGAATACAGCGCATCACAGAGTACAGGGCATCACAGAATACAGGGCATCACAGAGTACAGGGCATCACAGAGTACAGGGCATCACAGAATACAGAGCATTACAGAATACAGGGTGTCGCAGAATACAGGGCATCACAGAATACAGGGCGTCACAGAATACAGGGTGTCGCAGAATACAGCACATTACAGAATACAGAGTATCACAGAATACAGCGCGTCACTGACATGTTCACTAACAGGGAAATATTATCAGCACAATTCACATGCTCTGGATACAATGTTTTATTGGGATTTGCTTTGTAGCATCGATCAGCCCCTGAAACTCTCCTTCTTCTTTACACCTCCAAGACAATAGAAACATCTCTAGGGGAACGTCTTCCAGACTTCCACAGTCATATCCGAGAGACTGATTTCCGTTATACTGTATATTGTGCAATCATCTCCTACACACGGGATTCCGGGCAGCTCCTGTATGTTCTGGGCTGCACTAATATCCCACCTGTCAATTTACTGTGAAATGGAGCTATCACTGAGGCACGAGGCACAGAGTGCCTAGTGCCTTATTTATATAAACTGCCCTTAATTCCTTTAACATATTTACCCCTCTATTTGTAGCTCATGATACAAATTAAAGGTATTTTCCCCAAACCTTCTCTTCGAACCCCACCTATTACTGCATGTCTACTAAAGACCACGATTCAAGACATGACAGATCCACAATGGCGCCTGTTACGCAGCTACCTGTTGGTCGCTGCAGCTTTAAATGTTTCGGCCAGAGCACTTCCATATACAGTAACCTGACAGCTCTGCCAAAGAGCGATGCGTGACACAGAGAGAAAATCAATGCATCTTTATATAGCTCCGCACATCAGGTGAGCGTTGGGGACCACTGGTGGGAAAAACATTATAATAAGTAAGACTATTGCTTGCCAAAACCAGACCCTCGGGAAGCCGGGAGAAGAGGGGAAAGCAAACAGTGAGATTGCCGAGCAGTATATATTGTAATTCCAGGAATATATTGTTTATGCACGAAAAGCAGGACTTAGAGTGCGCAGATTCAGCCATGAGAGGCGCTGGGAGGCACTTACCGGCTAATCAATTCAGCTTGTTATTGTAAAGATACTTTGCAGCTACTGTACAGCTTTATATAGATCCTGTAGGATATTATTGTGTTAAAGGGACACTGGCCCCCAAAGTATATATGTACAATGGGGGTCATTCCGAGTTGATCGCTCACTGACGATTTTCGCAGCACAGCGATCAGGTAAAAAAATGGCAAAGTGCGTATGCACCGCAATGTACAGGCGCGTCGTACAGGTACATAGACGATCGGTGCTCGGTGATGGATTTAGCGAAGATTCTAATCGCACAGCAAGGAGATTGACAGGAAGAGGGCATTTGTGGGTGTCAATTGACTGTTTTCTGGGAGTGTTTGGAAAAACGCAGGCGTGTCCAAGCGTTTGCAGGGCGGGTGTCTGACGTCAATTCCGGCCCCCGGACAGGCTGATGTGAACGCAGCGGCAGAGCTACTCAGAAACTGAACAAAATGTTTTTGCAGAGCTCGGCTGCAAAGGCGTTCGCACACTTGCAAAGCGTAAATACACTCCCCCGTGGGCGGTGACTATGCGTTTGCACGGCTGCAAAAAGTATCTAGCGAGCGATTAACTCGGAATGAGGGCCAAAATACAGTATATCCAGCATGAATTTCAGTCTTGGTACTAAGTCCCCCGAACTATTGGTATAATAAATACTCTATGGTAAATATGTAGACAATCACAACAGGACGAAGGGACCTATTTAGCAAAATGTGCTGCTCTACTGCCCCGGCGGCGCCTTTGTCCCTTGCGACCAGTCTCTATAGATTTGCGGCTATTT
The DNA here is from genome assembly GCF_028390025.1 of Pseudophryne corroboree. Lineage (NCBI taxonomy): Eukaryota > Metazoa > Chordata > Amphibia > Anura > Myobatrachidae > Pseudophryne > Pseudophryne corroboree. The sequence goes on from NC_086445.1 coordinate 1,032,472,852, forward strand.
TGCGTGTTCATGCGCAATCAAACTGAGCACCCAGATTTGTACTTTAAGATAAGCTAAATAAAATATAAACATAAAAGATTGTGCTAAAAATAGATTAAAATATTGTACAAAAAAACTAATTGGAAATCAAAGAATTAAAATATTTTTTCAATGATTTTATATTTCTTATCACTATCTTGGCGCAATACTTATTATATAGCCGTTTAGTTACATGTAGAGGTGAATGCTGTTGGCTGTAACTGGCATTGATAGCTTTCGCTATTTAAGGAGGCAAATAATAACCTTAATGGCCTTATACCCTCAGCTCAGCCACTTGGTAGCTGTCAGGGTGATGACTCCCAGAGAGGGTTGCACTGAACTGTATATTCTGAAAGAGAACAGAAATAGTACGAAATTCAGTTCTGTATACTTTATAAAGTATAACTGAATATGCAACTTTATATCAGTTATATTCACATGGTCGACTATGTTATGGTCGACAGTCATTAGGTCGACCACTATTGGTCGACATTGACATGGTCGACATGGACACATGGTCGACACATGAAAGGTCGACACATGAAAAGGTCGACATGAGTTTTTTAACTTTTTTTTCTTTTGGGGAACTTTTCCATACTTTACGATCCACATGGACTACGATTGGAACGGTAAAGTGTGCCGAGCGAAGCGGTAGCGGAGTGAAGGCACCATGCGAGGGGACGCGGTGCACTAATTGGGGTTCCCAGTCACTTTACGCAAAAAACGACACCAAAAAAAAGTTTAAAAAATTCATGTCGACCTTTTCATATGTCGACCTTTCATGTGTCGACCATTTTCATGTGTCGACCATGTGTCCATGTCGACCATGTTAATGTCGACTAATAGTGGTCGACCTAATGACTGTCGACCATAACATGGTCGACCATTCATACCGGAACCACTTTATATGCCCACCCTGCACTTGTGTGCAATCACTTACCTCTCTGGAGTTCCACGTCAGCGCTGCTGCTGCAGGAGAAATCAATTGGAAAATGGCGTGGCAGACATTTTTCCGGAGACCGGCGCATGCGCAGGAGACTCTGACACACTGCTGGAGTCTACTGCGCCATCGGAGAGCAGGGGGTCCAATCAGAGACTGCACACGGCCCCTTACTCTCCTTCAGCGCCTCTGGTCTCTTCTCCTAAAATGCCTCGGCACCATAGACCGTCAGCAGTCCACTTACAAATTAAAATTGTACATTTGGGCATACTGTACCTCCGGCCCCACTCTGTCAGGGGACCCCCCAGCCAGAGCACACTGACATCACTAGCTTTACCTCTTATGCAGCAGCAGATCAAGCAGCCAGAATGTGAGCAGGACATTATGCACTGAAGGCAGAGTCACAGGAGCATCAGGGTTCATGAAGTATCGACGGAGCTTCTCGACCCAAGGAGAAATAGGGTGGAGAGAGCTGTAAGTGACCTGGGTGTCTGAGTCCTGTGTAACTTGTTATCTAATGAGGGTCTAGAGAGAGAGAGACACACACGGTCCTCCTGAGTCCTGGCCCAGTGTGTAAGTAGTACAGAGGCTTCTGCTATTTTTGCATTTGACAAGATAAATTATAGATTTTATTTTTCTGTGTGTATTTTAAGGTTGTTTAAGTTGTCTTTGTTCCACTACAAGAACATTTTATAAACATCTTTCAAGTAGGTGTTTACTTTAAATCTAAGATACACCATTGGGCTAATTTTAATATACACAATCCGTACCTCCCAACATGACCCATTCCAGGAGACACAACATGCTCTCTACCTGGACTTCCTTCTTAATTTATGATTGCAATCACCTGTGTTGAATCACCTTTCTTATCATTAAAATAGTTTAACACAGGTGACGCCAATCATATATTAAGTGGGAAGTCCAGGTAGAGAGCATTTTGTCCCTCCTGGAATGGGACATGTTGGGAGGTATGCACAATCTTATATACAGCCCCCCCTTCCACCGGTGCCTCCCTGTCTAAAGTGCCCCAGGCACCCCTAAAGGCTTAATCCGGCCCTGGTGGGGCAGATGTATTAACCTGGAGAAGTGATAAAGCAGTGAAAAGTGCAAGGTGATAAACGCACCGGCCAATCAGCTCCAATATGTAAATTAACAGTTAAGAGCTGATTGGCTGGTGCACTTATCACCTTGAACTTATCACTGGTTTATCACTTCCTTATGCCTCCTCCAGGTTACTACATCTGCCCCATAGTGACTGCCGTAATACAATCAAATTCCTCAGAAATACTTTGATAATCCCTCCATGCGTGCTGCAATTTCATTGGTGATTTAGACCATTGTAGGCCTATGTGGATATAAATTACAGTTCCAGTAGGACCAAAAATGACCAGAATCTATAGGATATTAATTAAGACTGACGGAAAAACATCATCAAGTGACGACTGTGAATGACGCCGCGTGATATTGTTTCTCAACAATATTCTGCATAAGATTTGATTTGACCACGCACATTATTTAAGTGGGCGAAAGTTTCTTAACTTTGCTGTTGAGTTGATTCAATGTTTAGTCGCACAAGATGTCATGGCTCCTTCACGGCGCACTGCGCTGCCCATCTCTTTTCACTGTCTAACAAGAAAGCCGCATATTCTTCCGATGTCCTTAATGTTCTTTATGCTGACTATAATTACACTCCAATTATGAAACAGAAAGAAAAAAACAAAACATATACACAAAGAAAGTCTTTCTTTGAGGACATCAATCAGATACAATCCGAGGTGAATGAGTAATTAGCGTCCCTGTTAATTTACAAATGCGAGCCTTGCTTGTATGAAATATGTCACTTTCAGTCGCCGCTCCTGTCAATTGTTGCACATATAAGTCAGTTTCCCGACCCACCGTCAGCAGAGAATAAAAGCACATTGTTCAATTACTGGGTGAGTGGTGGGCAGGCGGAGACGGAGGGGTGGAAGACGCCTATGTTATTTAAAGAGACCCTTACTTTACCATTTTATCTTATTGTAATATGTTACTCTCTGGGGCACCACTGAAATACAAAGGGATGAGCTGTGCTCCGTCTGTGTGCAAAGGACACTTCGGAATATTGTATACTGACAAATGATTAATCTTTAATAAAGCCGCTGCATACATAACCTAGACTAGAGCCCGAGACTGGCAACGCGGTATTTGCCAGAAGAGGTTTTTCCCATTTTGCCTATGTGCACTGCACACCTTGTACCTGTTATAGATACCCTACTGGGATGAGCGCAGCTGAACATCGCAACCTCTCCCACTCCCAGAATGGGCCTTGGAGTAATCTTCTGCAGTGCGGACACAGGGCCTAAATCAGACCTGATCGCTAGGGTGCGGTTTTTGCATCCCTGCGATCAGATAGTCGCCGCCTACAGGGGGAGGGGGAAATCATTGTGCAGGTGTGCGATCGCATGTGCAGGAGAGCTGCGCAATGCACAGCCCAGGACTTACTCTACCGCTGCGATGATCGGGGCCGGAGCTGACGTCAGAAACCCTCCTTCCAAATGCCTGGATCCGCCTACGTTTTTCCGGACACTCCTCTAAAACTGTCAGTTGTCACCCCTGAACGCCCTTTTCCTGTCAGTCACCTTGCGATCGCCCGTGCAATCACTTTTTCGCACCATCCCGGTGCTGCGCACCAACGCACCTGCGCATTGCGGTGCATACGCATGCGCAGTTCAGACCTGATCGCAGGCTGTACGAAAACGCAGCCTAGCAATCAGGTCTGTATTACCCCCACAATCTTAGAGCAGGGAGTTCTACTTACTGTAGTACAGTAGCCAGGTGGCTTAGGGTCCATCTATATTTCAGCAGTAGCCGTCACACATGTATTAAAGACAAACTTGCTTCTAGGGCATAACTTAAGGACTTGGAGGTGCAGCAGAACTTAGATAAGCTGAAGGCTGCATAAGCCTGAGGCCATATAAGCGATCAACTTTTTGTGATTGGTTGTTAAATGACTAAGCAGTTGCTAGGCAGATCAATTTTCCCGGTTGGTTTTTTCCTATTGGTTTAAGGGGTTGTGCATCAGGATGAAGAGGAGGGTCTTAGGTTAGTATATAGGGGGTGGCCATCTTGCTAGACTCCCTCTTGCCTTTCAGTTTATGCCCCAGGAAGGATAAGTACTATTGCTTATTTTCACTGCCTGTAAATTGTTTTTGTTTTGTTTTTTTTGAATTTCATTTGCCTTCTCTAGGGCATTATACAGTGCTGTGCCCCCTCTCTGCGTGTCATTGTATACTTTTGCAGATTCTCCCCCCTCTGCCATGCCTCGTCCAAAACGTGCAGCTCCCCCCCCCCGGCGCCTCGTGGATGCGGGGAGCGCCTTCCGCTCCCGCTCCCCGAGCGTTGCGCCACAGAGAGGACTTCCCCCTGTTTCAGACAGGCGGCGGGGACGGGCAGTTACAGCCCGCTCCCCTGCCGCACGGAGACGGGCGGCCAGCGGCCGCTCGTCACGTGGTGCCGATGCGCGCGGCTCGGCCGGGCCGCGCGTCCCGGCGCTTGCAGCGGGACGGGCCTCTCCTCTCCCTCCTGCCTCGGGCGTCTGCAGCACTTCCCCTCCGGCGGCCGCTCTGCACGTGGCGCGGGTGCGCGCGGTCCGGCTGGGCCGCGCTCCCCGGCGCCTCTTGCGGGCGAAACGACTTCCCTCCCTCCTTCCATAAGTGCCTCCGGCCCTCCTCCTCCATCCCCGCGGTCGGCTCTCGGCGGCGTCCTGGGGGCACAAGCTGTGCCGGACGGCCGCGGCAGAGCTGCGGGGGGCGAGGGGGGGGTCAATATGCAGCTGGGGGATATGAGCCCTGGGCAGCGGGTAGCGGCTCCCGCTGTCCCCGGGACAATACAGGGCCCCATACTACCCCCCTCCAGCGGGGGGTTTAGCACACCGCACCTCAATTTAAATAATATTGGGCCGTTTGGGCCTAGTGTCGCCGGGGCGGGGGACGTGGCAGCGGCGGCCGCCACACCCGCCCCGGCGGCAGTCACATGGCAGGGTTTTCCCCCGGCCTCGGTGGCCTGCTCGGGCTCCTCCTGGGTGTCAGACGCCCCGACGCCATTAACGGCGCCCCCACTCGTCGGTTTTCAAACCCCTCTCCACGCCCTTCCCGGTCCTTTTCAGTTTGGGTCCACACAGACATCCGTCTCGGCGGCTTATATTACGCCCGGCGGGGCGCTTTCGGTAGCAGCGCAGCAAGGCTTCGCGGGGAGCCAGTCCTTCCCCGGGGGTTTTGCGTGGCCTCCGGCTCCAGCATTCCCCTTAGCCGCCAGCATGCCTTCCATGGGCTTCATGACGGTGTCCGGCACACAGTTTTCCCCGCACGGGGCCAGCGCGGGCGCCGGCGTGCAGTCCACGTGGTCGGTCGGTGGCCCCCGAGTCGCGGTGCCCTTGCCGGCCTTTGCGGGCCTGCAGCCAGGGCAGGCACCGGGCGGTGGGTATCAGGTGGCACAGAGTTGGCCCCCTCTCGCGGCGCCCCCTCAGTTCCTTCCGGCGTCATACGGATGGGCGGGGGCGGGCGGCTGCCCGCCGCATACGGCGTGGCGGCCGTCTTACCCCGCGAGTTTCGGTGCAGTGAGCGGGTCAGCCTTTACGCAGTCGATCGGGTACACCTCGGCGGGGGCCCCCTCCCTGCAGCTGCCGGGCGGCCATCCGCCACGGAACGGGGGGACGGGCTCTCCGCCTCCGCATTTGCGGACAAGTGTTAATGATGTTCTGGTTCCCCCGGTGCCGGTTGTCCCCTCTTTTTCTCCCTTGCAGGTTCCATCTAATTCAGGGGCTACGCCCGTCACGAGGCGAAGGTCACGGACAAGCGCGACTGCGAACGTGGAGGTACGGCCATCAGCGGAGGCGGGTGCAGCGGACGACGCGGTTCCGGGTCCTTCAAACTCCGGTGAGCTAAATATTCCTTTACACGTTTCAACTTGTAGTTCCTCGTCTTCTAGCAGCGTATCATCCGGCTCTCCGCGGCGCCCGCGTAAATTAGCTAGGCTCATCGCGCGGCGAATGGCCAAGGAGGCGCACAAGGTGGCCGCTCCTGCGCAGGTGGTCCCCTCTGACCCCCCCCGTTACGGCGAGATGGTACATTGCGCCAACACGGCAGTGACAAGAGGGGTTCGTAAGCGCATGCGGGAAAAAATACGTAAGGGGAAGTATGTAGACATATTCACCCTTACAGAGGAAATGCGGCAGGGTTTTGACGCGGCCAAGAAACCGGGTGGTATTGGAGAAAATGCGTTTCGCAATTTTCACCAGTGGCTGCGTGGGTTTTTGGTGTTCATGGCTTGCTACACGGAATCGCGTCCCGCGGAGTATGCCAACTTGGTGAAATATTTGTTTTTAGTACACGATATGTACTTAAAATCCAAGGGTTCCGCGTGGCGGGATTACGACGAGATGTTTCGTCGCAATCAGGATGGCAACCCCATCCTGCCCGCGGGTTTTAAGGATGTTGAGGTGTGGTTGGAGGTCACGCAGCAGGTCAAACCCACCCCGGACGTCACGGCCAAGAAGCCCGGGGCGGCCGGGGCGGTGGCTTCTCGATTGACGGGAAAAGGCAAGTGCTTTGCCTACAACGACGGCAAATGCGGCAAAGGAACGGGCTGTCGTTTTCGCCACTCATGCAGGTTGTGCGGAGCGAGTCACCCGGCCAAGGAATGCACCGCGGCGACAGGCGGTAAGCCTGCCGCTTCCACCGAGGCCGGTGGAATTGGCAAGTAAGGCCTTCTCCCCGATTATAGTTCCCGAGTTGCAGCGCTGGCTTACCTTGTACCCCGATGAGTCGGCGGCATCGTTTCTCTTGCAGGGCTTTCAGCACGGTTTTCGTTTGCCAATCCCGGATTCGGTGTATGTGGTTGCACGCCAGAATTTGAGATCGGCTCGGGAATTCCCGCAGGAAGTCCGGCGGAAGGTTGACGGGGAGATTGGGCTGGGGCGCATGGCTGGGCCCTACGCCCTTTCCCCGTTGCCCTCCTTGTGCATTTCCCCAGTAGGGGTAGTGCCCAAGAAGGCCATAGGTAAGTTTCGTTTGATACAGCACTTGTCGCACCCGCCGGGGCTGTCGGTCAACGACGCTATCCCGGAAGCCCAATGCAGAGTTCGATATCAGTCGTTTGACGACGCGCTGCGATTAGTGCGGGATTGTGGTCCGGGGAGTCTGTTGGCAAAATTGGACGTGGAGTCGGCCTTTCGGCTACTCCCGCTACACCCAGATTCCCTGCGGTTTCTGGGTTTCAAAATAGGGGGCGAATTCTACGTCGATCGGTGTCTCCCCATGGGTTGCTCTGTCTCCTGCGCCTACTTTGAGTGCTTTAGCACGTTTTTGCACTGGTGCGTCCAGACCGCCTCCGGGCAGATGGGGGTGGCTCACTACCTGGATGACTTTCTTTTTGTAGGCCCCGGAGACAGTTCGGTCTGTGGGGACATTCTCTCGGTGGCCAGGTCGTTATTCTGCGCTTTAGGGGTACCGGTTGCGCAGGATAAGTGCGAGGGTCCTTGCACTTGTCTTAGCTATTTAGGTATCGAGATTGACACGGTAGGGGGGTGCTGTCGCTTGCCCGAGGATAAGGTGCGGAAACTATTGGGTTTGATTACAGACTGTTTAGGAAAACGCAGGGTTCGGCTTAAACAGGTGCAGTCCTTGCTTGGTTCTCTCAATTTTGCGTGTCGGATTATCCCCATGGGTAGGATTTTCTGTCGCAAACTTGAGCGGGCCACCGCGGGGACGGTTCGACAGAATCACTCCATGTACCTTTCCCGCGAGATCAAGGATGATTTGCGGATTTGGGTCTCGTTCCTGGTGTCCTTCAACAGGGAAGTGTTGTGGCCCGCTCCTTGTTGTTCCAGTAAGCAGCTGCAGTTGTTCACGGATGCTTCAGGCAGTCGAGGTTTCGGCGCGTTCTTCGCTGGCTCATGGTGCGCTGCGGCCTGGCCGGCATCTTGGGTAACGCGTGGGTTTACCAAGAACCTGCTTCTGCTGGAATTGTTCCCGATCTTAGTGGCGCTTGAGTTATGGGCCGGACGGTTCGCAAATAGGGACATTTTGTTTCTTTGCGACAACTTAGGGGTAGTGCATGCGATTAATAACCAGCGTTCCTCATCTCCGCAGGCGCTGCGATTGCTAAGGCATTTAGTGTTGGTTTGTTTGCAGCGCAATATTAATTTTAGGGCTCGCCACGTACCTGGAGTTGACAATGGAATTGCGGATGCATTGTCCCGGTTCCAGTTTGACAAATTCAGGACGTTGGTTCCGGGAGCGGAGGCGGAGGGGTTACAGTGCCCACCTTCTGTCTGGCAGATGGTCGAAGCGGTTTAACGGCGTTGGCCAGGTGTGCACTGGCTCCCTCTACGCTACGAGCGTATGATGCTGCATGGCGGGATTGGTCAGCCTTTCAGAGTAGGTACGGGGTAGCAGGTGAGTCCTCGGCCGACGCCCTGTTGACCTTTGTTTGGGAGCATTACCAAAACGGTAGGTCAAAAGCGGCCATGGCTACTGCCCTTGCGGGCATCGCCTTTCACTCGCGACTCCACGGGACAACGGACCCCACGGGGTCGATTGTCCTTTCCAGAGCGCTGAAAGGTTGGGCTAGGTTGCACCCGGCGCCTGCGGATTCACGTAGGCCTATAACGTTGCAGCTGCTAGCGGAATTGCTGCGTGTGCTACCTCGGATTGCGTCCTCGGAATTTGAGGTGGCATTGTTTAGTAGCGCGTATGCCCTGGCCTTTTTCGGGGCTTTTCGGGTGAGCGAGTTAGTGGCGAGCAGCAAGGCGTCCCGGGAATCGGGTCTGCTCTACGAGAATGTGCGCTTGCAGGAGGGCCTGTTGCTCTGTAGGATTGTGCGGTCCAAGACAGATCAAACAGGTCGGGGTCGCTGGTTGTCCTTGGAGGCTCAGGGAGGTTCGGGCGTTTGCCCGCTGCGGTTGACGCAAGAGTATGTGCGGTTAAGACCTCCGGGGGGCAACCAGTTGCTGGTGCACGCGCAGTTGGACCCTCTGACAAAGTTTCAGTTCTCATCGGTGTTCAAGAAATGTTTGACGGCGTTGGGCTTGCAGGAGGCGGACTTCGGTACTCATTCCTTTCGGATTGGGGCGGCCACCCATGCGGCGGCCGCTGGTTCATCACCAGCGGCTATTCGGGAGTTGGGTCGCTGGAAGTCGGCCTCCTATAAGTCCTATGTCCGTATAGATAAGTTATAAGTGCGCCTGTTGCGCTAACCCAAAAACGTGTTTACTCGTCGGTTTTTGAACGCTTACCGTTCAGGAATCGAGGGTGTGAAGCGAATTTTTAAAATTTTTCCTCCGAGGGGGCCTAATTTCAATTGGCTGTTCTACCAAGGTCCACGGGAGGTTTTTTGAGTTTTCTCCTTCACTTGGGTTTTATTGGTTACGTTGTGTTTAAGTTACAGATTATGTGCATAATCTGACATTAGGATATTTTCTTTTACAGCTGTCAGCAATTTTGGAGACCACATATGGATGGTTGGTCATTCCTATGTTTTTTGGGCGGAGAAACATCCCATGGCATCTAGGGCGACTGAGATTTTTGGGTCCCGGCAATTTAGATGGTTAGGTGTTAGGGGCATGTTATGGGGTGATTTGTTGCGCGTCCTTTTTTCTAGGGAGCGCCGCTGGGGTCGCCCCAGTTGTATTATCATTCATCTGGGTGGTAATGATCTGGGCCGAGTTAAAGGCATAGACTTGATTTTGTCTATAAAGGCGGATGTGGTGGCGATACGTTGTCACTGGCCTGGGGTATGCATTGTCTGGTCGGAAATGGTGCCCCGTTTCCATTGGCGTGGTGCGGTGCGTTTCTCGGCGCTGGAGAAAGCACGCAAAAAGGTGAACTCGACGGTGTCTCTGTTTGTCAAGGCCATAGGCGGAGTGGCAATTAAGCATCCTCTGCTGGTGCTGCGGAACAGGCAGTTCTATAGAGACGATGGGGTTCACCTTTCTCCGGAAGGAGTGCAGTTTTTTCTGGAAGATATTTTCGGTCTTTTTCGTTAGAGCTAGTTAGTTTCTGGTTGGTTAAGGTTCTGTTTGCTGATGGCGGTGGCGGTTTGGAAAACCTTGGTGGCGGGAAATCGCTGCCAACCAGCTGTCACACAGGCATAAGTGGTCATTGTGGGGCTCCCTCTTTAAATGGACGGCAGGTGTGTCCTTTTCTTGCGGTTGGACATTTAGACGTTCCCCTGCGGGAACCGAACGTTTGCCAGAGAAAGAGGGGTAAGGCCAGCACAATGCGGGTTATGCGGGAAGGAGGCGGGGTATGTGTACTCCCCTCCTTGGTTTGGTGGTTTGTCATCTAGGTGACGGGTGCTGGTGTTTGGCAGCGGTTTTCTGTTTGCCATCCTCCAAACTAAAGTTAATATATATTCAATTCAATTCTAATTCGGCCTCAATTATTAGTTTAAAGAGTTGGTCAGCGATTAATAAACATCGTCTGATCTTTAACTCCAGCTACTGTGTCCGTGTCTTTATTTCAGTGTGTGGTGTGGTTTTATTTAGTGATAAGCTAGCTTAAATAAAAGGTTTATGTAATCACAATAAAGTTATGAGCGGCTTAGATAAGCTGAAGGCTGCATAAGCCTGAGGCCATATAAGCGATCAACTTTTTGTGATTGGTTGTTAAATGACTAAGCAGTTGCTAGGCAGATCAGTTTTCCCGGTTGGTTTTTTCCTATTGGTTTAAGGGGTTGTGCATCAGGATGAAGAGGAGGGTCTTAGGTTAGTATATAGGGGGTGGCCATCTTGCTAGACTCCCTCTTGCCTTTCAGTTTATGCCCGCCCGCCCTCCCAGAATGCGTCTACGTTTTTTGTTCTTGCTGTGGGCTATTGAAAGCCAGATTGGCGGGAAATCGCTGCCAACCAGCTGTCACACAGGCATAAGTGGTCATTGTGGGGCTCCCTCTTTAAATGGACGGCAGGTGTGTCCTTTTCTTGCGGTTGGACATTTAGACGTTCCCCTGCGGGAACCGAACGTTTGCCAGAGAAAGAGGGGTAAGGCCAGCACAATGCGGGTTATGCGGGAAGGAGGCGGGGTATGTGTACTCCCCTCCTTGGTTTGGTGGTTTGTCATCTAGGTGACGGGTGCTGGTGTTTGGCAGCGGTTTTCTGTTTGCCATCCTCCAAACTAAAGTTAATATATATTCAATTCAATTCTAATTCGGCCTCAATTATTAGTTTAAAGAGTTGGTCAGCGATTAATAAACATCGTCTGACCTTTAACTCCAGCTACTGTGTCCGTGTCTTTATTTCAGTGTGTGGTGTGGTTTTATTTAGTGATAAGCTAGCTTAAATAAAAGGTTTATGTAATCACAATAAAGTTATGAGCGGCTTATAAGGATCGTAGCCTAAAACTTCCTATTTGGTCATTGGTGGGTGTTTTTGCAATTGCGCCAGTCTGTTAATAATACGTCCAACACTAATCCAAGTTCAGATTGAAGGGTTAAAGAGAAGGATTTTGGCTTATTACGTAGTGTTACTGCTTAGGCACATTTTTGTCCATTGCTATAAGTGACAAAGCTAATGTATAACACAATGACACTTTGGAACACGTGATCCTGTGACGTGTGCTGCCCGGAAGACCAGTATGCACCTGACGGCGGTGTCTGTAATTATGTGCTGCAATTTACCATGCAGCGGGATCAGTATGAAATACCTACAATCAAAATACCGACAACAATTGACCAAAGGTCAAAATAACGACAAGGTCAAAATATCGGCATTTAAAAGGTCGACAGGTCAAAAAGTCGACACCTGTTTTTCATATATATTTTTTGCATGTCGACATAGGTCAACAGTATTATATTTCCCCTCCAGGTCCACTGCAATGGAAAATTATGAACAAGTCGGTTTCAACGAAAAAATCATGAAAAACTCATGTCAACTTTTTGACCTGTCGACATTTTAAATGTCAGTATTTTGACCTTGTCATTATTTTGAATGTCGGTATTTTGACCGTGTCGGTATTTTGACCATCAGTCAACGTTTGTTGGTATTTTGACCGTCAGGATTTTGATTGCAGGTAAATTTACGGCATCCCCATTATCTAGGCTACACTAATAAGGAAACTTTTTATATGTACAAAAAAAGTAGTTTTTTTTTTTAAACCAGTCTATGTGTGCCTCATTCTTGCAGTGGTGTTGGGCTAGTTGGTGCTTTCAGACACGCCACACTTGATTCACAACTCGAATATACAGAGGTGACTTGTGATATCTCCCAATGCTGGACTCTTAGGCCCTGATTCAGACCAGACCTGGGGGTAAATTTACCAAGATAGAAGTTGTATTTAAGATGGGATGTTGCCTATAGCAACCAATCAGATTACAGGTATTATCTTCTAGAAGGTGCTAGATAAATGAGAAGTAGATTCTGATTGGTTGCTACGGGCAACATCCCATCTTAAATAGAACTCCCATCTTAGTAAATTTATCCCCTGATTGGGAATCTGCAGCTGCGCAATGTCCGTTCTGAGCATGTGCAAAACAGGCCGTCCGATCTCGCCCGCACTTCCCCTCTGCAGCTGCCTGATTGACAGGCATTGAGGCGGTGGGGAAGGGGCAGAGGGAGGGCTGCATTCCCGGAAACGGGGGCGTATTGCCTCCGTTTTTTGGGAGGAGAGAGCCAAGGGTCTGTGTGTTACCAAGCAGACTTCTTGGCGTCACAGCCCCTGCTTTCAATTGGTCATGATGCTGGATCTCAGCTTGCAACGCCGGTCGCAAACTGTGATCTCTTCTACTGAGACGTCTCTTGCACGTCCCTCCTGCTTGCATGCAGCATTTCCATCCATCTCTGGATCACGCCCTTAGCAGACACTCTGCTGCAGTGGATAGAAATTTATGTTTTTGTGACATTTTCTCTGCATTTATCAACTATGAAATGGAAGAACTATAAAGTAACTATATCCATTGCAGCGATTACAGTAACACAGGCAGCTCAGAATGTTCAGGGTCACATCTACGGTAATCGGTAGCAGAAAAGAGTTTTGCAGCAACCCATATACTCCTCACTGCATCACCTTCTCCAAACACGGAGTCATTGGAAGACGAAACACTAAGTTACGTGCGCTGAGTCCAAGGCTAAGAGAGTAAATGCTGCTTTGACGTTTGCAGCAGAGTTAAATTGTTTCTGTGTGCAAACCTGTAATCATAATCACATATCTGTGCACAAGGTTACAGCGATAAGCACCAGCCTGTCCGCTAGTGCGACTTGTGTTCTATCCATCCACGTGTAAGCATTGGTTGTCTCCACTGTTCTGGTGGGCGGGAGTGGGGCGAGCTGTGCAGTGTCACCCCTTACTTATCATCACAACAGCTTGTCTGTCATTGCCTAATTCAGACCTGATCGCTGCTCTGTGAATTTGCAGAGGTTGGCAATTGGATAGTCGCCGTCCAGACAGAGTGAAATCTGCCCCGTGCAAGTCTGCGTACGCCGTGCGAAAATCCCTGCGATCGCCAGTCAGCTGCAAATCTGTTCACAACTCACTCACCATCTAATGTTTTTTCCAGTCTGTGCGTAGTCCAGGACTTATTCCTATAGTGCGATGAGAACAGGCTGATCGCGGCCGGAGCTGACGTCACACACCTGCCCTGAAAACGCTTGGGCACGCCTGCGTATATCCTGACACTCCCAGAAAACGGCCAATTACCACCTCCCAAACGCCGGCTTCCTGTCAGTCACCTTGCGTACACCTAACGATAAAAAAAGTTGCAGTTTGGCCTCGCGCACGTGCAATACGCCTTGCGAATTCGCACAACAGCGATCTGGTCTGAATTACCCCGAGTTCTCTGCCATGAAACCTCTGCAATTGATTATCAGACGGGAACAGCTTCGTTCAGAGTCACCTGTTTGATCTGCGATAAGTGGGATGTACGCGGTTTCTGCGCACAGCTTTATTAGGCTATTAACGAGAGTAGCAAGTACATTAATATTACACATTAGACGCCACAATTGGTTGCAACATCAAAACTTGCACTCCAACCCTATGGCGGAACACCCGTGTGACTGTGGCCCCCTAAGTGAACGATTGAGCGTCTGTGTACGCAACACACTTCAGCGTCACTTTTTTGCAAGCAGAGTTGGTGCATGCACTGATATATTATATATATATATATATATATATATATATATATATATATAATGATACTAGGACACACAGCACAGGATATTTGTGGTACAACACCATAAAGTCCATCTAATCTGACTCCCTGAGTATCACATGCCGATTTTTTAAATTGATCAGGTTGTAAATTATAGGAATCATCTGTCGATTCTGATTCCATAAATATCACACGCTTTTCTTCCATGACTGGCCAGGCATTTTCGGCCATGAGTTCATATTGGGTGATTCATTTTTAACCGATGTAAGTGTCCCAGAGCAATCGTATCTACTGATTTTTGATGTTAACGACTCAAATGAGATATACCCCTGATGAAGTCTCTGTGAGAGACGAAACGCGTTGGGTTATCAGTCTTGTTGTGATGTGACCTCCAGTCTACAATCTTAGAAGTAGGAGCTTGTGAAAGAAATATCTGTACACTTGCTCTTATGTGGACCACCGCTGGATGTTAGTGGTCGATGAAACGTTTTACGAACATTTATACCATTACAGTTTCAGATGTTTTTTTTTTATCAATTTTAATAAATTTGTATATTGGAACCTACTGATTGCTTTTTTAAATAAGATTATATTTGGACATTGTGTCACTCCTAACAGGGGACCTAGTGGAATAAGGCAGCAGGTTCAAATTATTGAAAAAGATCCCTACCCTAGTACTCTGAGTTTAATTAGCGCAGAAAGGGAGTTCTTTCACTTCCCGATATGTTAGGAAGATGAAATGTAACACAGGTATTCTGCAGGTGGGAAATAGGAAAATTACATAATCAGAATTTTAATAAACCTCCCCTAAGGGGATGAAAAGGGGGTGACATAATGACGTCACTACAGATGCGTGGCTTGCGTTGTGTGAACGATAACAGCCAAACGGACAATCAGATCAAAATTTGGATTGTACCTCCAGTGTGTAGAATATAAGAAACTACAAAAATAGTCCTGTCACTTTTTACCGTCTCTGCTACGGGTGCTCCTCGGGTAACGCCAATAACCATGGATTAATATTTACTTACATTAAAACGTCTCAAATTTACATCTCTATAGATTTACCAAATTATTAACACTCATTTATATTTACAACCGTGAAAATATGAAACTCCCGTGCGAAGAATGAGTAGAGCAGCTGCTGTAGTCAAAAATAATAATATTACATAGAAACATAGAATTTGACGGCAGATAAGAACATCTTAGCCCATCTAATCTACATCTAGTCTATATCTCACACAAACATCTTGTGCAGTGCCGTAACTAGACATTTTAGCGCTGTGTGCAAGAAACGGCATAGGCGCCCCCCCCCCCTTTAACGCAAACCAGCGGCAGTGCGCGGCGTAGGCGCGCGCAAAAAATATAGGGGCTTGGCTTCACGGGAAAGGGGTGTGGCCACAAAATAATACCAATTCATATAATGGTGCACAGTAGTCTCCATTATTCAAATTACGCCGCACAGTAGCGCCACTACACCAGGTAGAGCCCCTTTTACACATTACGGCAGACAGCTTCCTCTTTTTACACATTACGGCAGACAGCGTCCTCTTATTACACATTACGGCAGACAGCGTCCCCTTTTTTACACATTACGGCAAACAGCGTCCCCCTTTTTTACACATTACGGCAGACAGCATCCCCCTTTTTTACACATTACGGCAGATAGCGTCCCCTTTTTTACACATTACGGCAGCCAGCGTCCCCCTTTTTATACATTATGGCGGACAGCGTCCTCCTTTTTTACACATTACGGCAGACAGCGTCCCCCTTTTTTATACATTATGGCTGACAGCGTCCTCCT
The DNA here is from genome assembly GCF_028390025.1 of Pseudophryne corroboree. Taxonomy (NCBI): domain Eukaryota; kingdom Metazoa; phylum Chordata; class Amphibia; order Anura; family Myobatrachidae; genus Pseudophryne; species Pseudophryne corroboree. Next base: position 1,032,488,727 of record NC_086445.1, read on the forward strand.
TTTTTACACATTACGGCAGACAGCGTCCCCTTTTTTTACACATTACGGCAGACAGCGTCCCCCTTTTTTACCCATTATGGCGGACAGCGTCCACCTTTTTACACATCACGGCAGACAGCATCCCCTTTTTACACATTACGGCAGACAGCGTCCCCTTTTTACACATTGCGGCAGACAGCGTACCCCTAACCCCCCCCCCCATCCTCCTACCCTTAGGGTGTAGTGTAGTGAAGTGTACTGTGGTGTAGTGTAGTGTAATATAGTGCAGTGTACTGTAGTGAAGTGTAGTGTACTGTACTGTAGTGAAGTGTAGTATAATATAGTGTAGTGTAGTCACTTACGTGCTGTTGCAGGCGGCGGCTTCACGGGGACACGGGCGGCTTCCGTATTGCAGGGGAGGGGGGCCAGGCTGCCGCTGAGCCATTGAGAAGGCTGCACAGCGGCTTAAAAACTTCCTCTGAACTTGAAGCCGCCCGCGCCCGCCTGCCTGTGTCCAGCTGAAGCTGGACACAGGCGGGTGGGCGGCTGCTGCTTCAAGTTCAGAGGAAGTTGCGGAACACAGGTGGGCGGGTGGCGCCGGCTTCAGCGGGACACGGTTGTGTCCAGGCGGGCGGCGCCGCCGTCAAGAGGACACAGGCGGCGCCGCCTTCAGCAGTCTGGGCTCGGAGCTAGCAGGTGTGATGCCCGATGGTACGCCCTCAGTGCATTTGCGCTGTGTTACAAATACTACAATATAAATACTGCAATTAGAAATCCAATTATTGGCTAATACATATATTCAGACAGAATTTTCAAGTAGAATCCAATAAGAACCCGGTGACTATATTCATGTAAGCTGTATTATTCCTGTAATAGCACACAGTGTAGAATACATACTTTGTTCCTGTTTGTTTGCAGTAGACACGTTCAGACTAGAGATGAGCGGGTTCGGTTTCTCTGAATCCGAACCCGCACGAACTTCATGTTTTTTTTCACGGGTCCGAGCGACTCGGATCTTCCCGCCTTGCTCGGTTGACCCGAGCGCGCCCGAACGTCATCATGACGCTGTCGGATTCTCGCGAGACTCGGATTCTATATAAGGAGCCGCGCGTCGCCGCCATTTTCACACGTGCATTGAGATTGATAGGAAGAGGACGTGGCTGGCGTCCTCTCCATTTAGATTAGAAGAGAGAGAGAGAGAGATTGACCTGATTTACTGGAGTTTAGGAGTACTGTAGAACTGTAGAGAGTGCAGAGTTTACTAGTGACTGACCACAGTGACCACCAGACAGTGCAGTTTTATTTAATATATCCGTTCTCTGCCTGAAAAAAACGATACACAGTGACTCAGTCACATACCATATCTGTGTGCACTGCTCAGCCCAGTGTGCTGCATCATCTATGTATATATCTGACTGTGCTCAGCTCACACATCTTATAATTGTGGGGGAGACTGGGGAGCACTGCAGTGCCAGTTATAGGTTATAGCAGGAGCCAGGAGTACATATTATTATTAAAATTAAACAGTGCACACTTTTGCTGCAGGAGTGCCACTGCCAGTGTGACTGACCAGTGACCTGACCACACTGACCACCAGTATAGTTAGTAGTATAGTATACTATATTGTGATTGCCTGAAAAAGTTAAACACTCGTCGTGTGACTTCACTTGTGTGGTGTTTTTTTTTTTATTCTATAAAAAACTAATTCTGCTGACAGACAGTGTCCAGCAGGTCCGTCATTATATAATATATACCTGTCCGGCTGCAGTAGTGATATATATATATTTTTTATATCATTATTTATCATCCAGTCGCAGCAGACACAGTACGGTAGTTCACGGCTGTAGCTACCTCTGTGTCGGCACTCGGCAGTCCGTCCATAATTGTATACCACCTACCCGTGGTTTTTTTTTCTTTCTTCTTTATACATACATACTACTACTACATCTCTTTATCAACCAGTCTATATTAGCAGCAGACACAGTACAGTACGGTAGTCCACGGCTGTAGCTACCTCTGTGTCGGCACTCGGCAGTCCGTCCATAATTGTATACCACCTACCCGTGTTTTTTTTTTCTTTCTTCTTTATACATACATACTACTACTACTACATCTCTTTATCAACCAGTCTATATTAGCAGCAGACACAGTACAGTACGGTAGTCCACGGCTGTAGCTACCTCTGTGTCGGCACTCGGCAGTCCGTCCATAATTGTATACCACCTACCCGTGGTTTTTTTTTCTTTCTTCTTTATACATACATACTACTACTACATCTCTTTATCAACCAGTCTATATTAGCAGCAGACACAGTACAGTACGGTAGTCCACGGCTGTAGCTACCTCTGTGTCGGCACTCGGCAGTCCATCCATAATTGTATACTAGTATCCATCCATCTCCATTGTTTACCTGAGGTGCCTTTTAGTTGTGCCTATTAAAATATGGAGAACAAAAATGTTGAGGTTCCAAAATTAGGGAAAGATCAAGATCCACTTCCACCTCGTGCTGAAGCTGCTGCCACTAGTCATGGCCGAGATGATGAAATGCCAGCAACGTCGTCTGCCAAGGCCGATGCCCAATGTCATAGTACAGAGCATGTCAAATCCAAAACACCAAATATCAGTAAAAAAAGGACTCCAAAACCTAAAATAAAATTGTCGGAGGAGAAGCGTAAACTTGCCAATATGCCATTTACCACACGGAGTGGCAAGGAACGGCTGAGGCCCTGGCCTATGTTCATGGCTAGTGGTTCAGCTTCACATGAGGATGGAGGCACTCAGCCTCTCGCTAGAAAAATGAAAAGACTCAAGCTGGCAAAAGCAGTAGCACCGCAAAGAACTGTGCGTTCTTCAAAATCCCAAATCCACAAGGAGAGTCCAATTGTGTCGGTTGCGATGCCTGACCTTCCCAACACTGGACGTGAAGAGCATGCGCCTTCCACCATTTGCACGCCCCCTGCAAGTGCTGGAAGGAGCACCCGCAGTCCAGTTCCTGATAGTCAGATTGAAGATGTCAGTGTTGAAGTACACCAGGATGAGGAGGATATGGGTGTTGCTGGCGCTGGGGAGGAAATTGACCAGGAGGATTCTGATGGTGAGGTGGTTTGTTTAAGTCAGGCACCCGGGGAGACACCTGTTGTCCGTGGGAGGAATAGGGCCGTTGACATGCCTGGTGAAAATACCAAAAAAATCAGCTCTTCGGTGTGGAAGTATTTCACCAGAAATGCGGACAACAGGTGTCAAGCCGTGTGTTCCCTTTGTCAAGCTGTAATAAGTAGTGGTAAGGATGTTAACCACCTCGGAACATCCTCCCTTATACGTCACCTGCAGCGCATTCATAATAAGTCAGTGACAAGTTCAAAAACTTGGGCCGACAGCGGAAGCAGTCCACTGACCAGTAAATCCCTTCCTCTTGTAACCAAGCTCACGCAAACCACCCCACCAACTCCCTCAGTGTCAATTTCCTCCTTCCCCAGGAATGCCAATAGTCCTGCAGGCCATGTCACTGGCAATTCTGACGAGTCCTCTCCTGCCTGGGATTCCTCCGATGCATCCTTGCGTGTAACGCCTACTGCTGCTGGCGCTGCTGTTGTTGCTGCTGGGAGTCGATGGTCATCCCAGAGGGGAAGTCGTAAGCCCACTTGTACTACTTCCAGTAAGCAATTGACTGTCCAACAGTCCTTTGCGAGGAAGATGAAATATCACAGCAGTCATCCTGTTGCAAAGCGGATAACTGAGTCCTTGACAACTATGTTGGTGTTAGACGTGCGTCCGGTATCCGCCGTTAGTTCACAGGGAACTAGACAATTTATTGAGGCAGTGTGCCCCCGTTACCAAATACCATCTAGGTTCCACTTCTGTAGGCAGGCGATACCGAGAATGTACACGGACGTCAGAAAAAGACTCACCAGTGTCCTAAAAAATGCAGTTGTACCCAATGTCCACTTAACCACGGACATGTGGACAAGTGGAGCAGGGCAGGGTCAGGACTATATGACTGTGACAGCCCACTGGGTAGATGTATGGACTCCCGCCGCAAGAACAGCAGCGGCGGCACCAGTAGCAGCATCTCGCAAACGCCAACTCTTTCCTAGGCAGGCTACGCTTTGTATCACCGCTTTCCAGAATACGCACACAGCTAAAAACCTCTTACGGCAACTGAGGAAGATCATCGCAGAATGGCTTACCCCAATTGGACTCTCCTGTGGATTTGTGGCATCGGACAACGCCAGCAATATTGTGTGTGCATTAAATATGGGCAAATTCCAGCACGTCCCATGTTTTGCACATACCTTGAATTTGGTGGTGCAGAATTTTTTAAAAAACGACAGGGGCGTGCAAGAGATGCTGTCGGTGGCCAGAAGAATTGCGGGACACTTTCGGCGTACAGGCACCACGTACAGAAGACTGGAGCACCACCAAAAACTACTGAACCTGCCCTGCCATCATCTGAAGCAAGAAGTGGTAACGAGGTGGAATTCAACCCTCTATATGCTTCAGAGGTTGGAGGAGCAGCAAAAGGCCATTCAAGCCTATACAATTGAGCACGATATAGGAGGTGGAATGCACCTGTCTCAAGTGCAGTGGAGAATGATTTCAACGTTGTGCAAGGTTCTGATGCCCTTTGAACTTGCCACACGTGAAGTCAGTTCAGACACTGCCAGCCTGAGTCAGGTCATTCCCCTCATCAGGCTTTTGCAGAAGAAGCTGGAGGCATTGAAGAAGGAGCTAAAAGGGAGCGATTCCGCTAGGCATGTGGGACTTGTGGATGCAGCCCTTAATTCGCTTAACAAGGATTCACGGGTGGTCAATATGTTGAAATCAGAGCACTACATTTTGGCCACCGTGCTCGATCCTAGATTTAAAACCTACCTTGGATCTCTCTTTCCGGCAGACACAAGTCTGCTGGGGTGCAAAGACTTGCTGGTGACAAAATTGTCAAGTCAAGCGGAACGCGACCTGTCAACATCTCCTCCTTCACATTCTCCCGCAACTGGGGGTGCGAGGAAAAGGCTCAGAATTCCGAGCCCACCCGCTGGCGGTGATGCAGGGCAGTCTGGAGCGACTGCTGATGCTGACATCTGGTCCGGACTGAAGGACCTGACAACGATTACGGACATGTCGTCTACTGTCACTGCATATGATTCTCTCAACATTGAAAGAATGGTGGAGGATTATATGAGCGACCGCATCCAAGTAGGCACGTCAGACAGTCCGTACTTATACTGGCAGGAAAAAGAGGCAATTTGGAGGCCCTTGCACAAACTGGCTTTATTCTACCTAAGTTGCCCTCCCACAAGTGTGTACTCCGAAAGAGTGTTTAGTGCCGCCGCTCACCTTGTCAGCAATCTGCGTACGAGGTTACATCCAGAAAATGTGGAGAAGATGATGTTCATTAAAATGAATTATAATCAATTCCTCCGCGGAGACATTGACCAGCAGCAATTGCCTCCACAAAGTACACAGGGAGCTGAGATGGTGGATTCCAGTGGGGACGAATTGATAATCTGTGAGGAGGGGGATGTACACGGTGATATATCGGAGGATGATGATGAGGTGGACATCTTGCCTCTGTAGAGCCAGTTTGTGCAAGGAGAGATTAATTGCTTCTTTTTTGGTGGGGGTCCAAACCAACCCGTCATATCAGTCACAGTCGTGTGGCAGACCCTGTCACTGAAATGATGGGTTGGTTAAAGTGTGCATGTCCTGTTTATACAACATAAGGGTGGGTGGGAGGGCCCAAGGACAATTCCATCTTGCACCTCTTTTTTCTTTTATTTTTCTTTGCGTCATGTGCTGTTTGGGGAGGGTTTTTTGGAAGGGACATCCTGCGTGACACTGCAGTGCCACTCCTAGATGGGCCCGGTGTTTGTGTCGGCCACTAGGGTCGCTAATCTTACTCACACAGCTACCTCATTGCGCCTCTTTTTTTCTTTGCGTCATGTGCTGTTTGGGGAGGGTTTTTTGGAAGGGACATCCTGCGTGACACTGCAGTGCCACTCCTAGATGGGCCAGGTGTTTGTGTCGGGCACTTGGGTCGCTGAGCTTAGTCACACAGCTACCTCATTGCACCTCTTTTTTTCTTTGCGTCATGTGCTGTTTGGGGAGTGTTTTTTGGAAGGGCCATCCTGCGTGACACTGCAGTGCCACTCCTAGATGGGCCAGGTGTTTGTGTCGGCCACTAGGGTCGCTTAGCTTAGTCATCCAGCGACCTCGGTGCAAATTTTAGGACTAAAAATAATATTGTGAGGTGTGAGGTATTCAGAATAGACTGAAAATTAGTGGAAATTATGGTTTTTGAGGTTAATAATAATATGGGATCAAAATGACCCCCAAATTCTATGATTTAAGCTGTTTTTTAGGGTTTTTTGAAAAAAACACCCAAATCCAAAACACACCCGAATCCGACAAAAAAAATTCGGTGAGGTTTTGCCAAAACGCGGTCGAACCCAAAACACGGCCGCGGAACCGAACCCAAAACCAAAACACAAAACCAGAAAAATTTCAGGCGCTCATCTCTAGTTCAGACCCTATAAAACTACAGCATTTAATTTTAAAACATTTACAAGTTGGTTTTTTTTGCTGATTAACTTTTAAAATAGATGGTTTGGTTTTAGAGTTCGTTTTCCCGACAACACAATCAAACACATTAATTAAGACAAGAGAAGTTGCCATGGAAATGGCAAAATTCAGCCTAAGAATTAAAATGAAACATAAATGTAAGATAATGAGGTTGCACGTTGCGCCAGTGTTGGTATTAGCTGTACACAGCGCATTCAGGATTAACTGCGTCTTGCATAGTGTTGTTCAGTATTAGGAGCAGCTGCACCTTGTGGTCTCAGGTTTTACAGAACGACTTTGAATCAATTAAACCCGTAAATTAGCAAATGCCACTATAAAGTACCAAGAATAAACTACTCGTCGTTTTACAGAAGTGACTGCAGAGACAGTATTTGTTTGGTGCTTCACGCTAGGGGATCCTTACCTATTGCATTAGGTCTTCAGGTGAAAAGAAAAGATGGACCAGCCTGGAAACTTTTGACGTTAATGTCCCTTGCCTTTCTTCAAGTCATTGGAATGCTCATCGAGTATTTCAGGAGATCAAAATTGGGATCTTGATGGTGATGTACTGAGGAGTGATGCGTGATTAAGTAATGATGAGTGATGCACGATGAGTAGTAGTGATGAGTGCTGCATGATGAGTAGTAGCGATGAGTGCTGCATGATGAGTAGTAGTGATGAGTGATGCATGATGAGTAGTAGTGATAAGTGATGCATGATGAGTAGTAGTGATGAGTGATATATGATGAGTAGTAGTGATAAGTGATGCATGATGAGTAGTAGTGATGAGTGATACATGATGAGTAGTAGTGATGAGTGCTGCATGATGAGTAGTAGTGATGAGTGATGCATGATGAGTAGTAGTGATGAGTTCTGCATGATGAGTAGTAGTGATGAGTGATGTATGATGAGTAGTAGTGATGAATTCTGCATGATGAGTAGTAGTGATGAGTGCTGCATGATGAGTAGTAGTGATGAGTGCTGCATGATGAGTAGTAGTGATGAGTGCTGCATGATGAGTAGTAGTGATGAGTTCTGCATGGCGAGTAGTAGTGATGAGTGATGTATGATGAGTAGTAGTGATGAATTCTGCATGATGAGTAGTAGTGATGAGTTCTGCATGATGAGTAGTAGTGATGAGTTCTGCATGATGAGTAGTAGTGATGAGTAGTATTGATGAGTGATGCATGATGAGTAGTAGTGATGAGTAGTAGCGATGAGTGATACATGATGAGTAGTATTGATGAGTACTGCATGAGTAGTATTGATGAGTGATGCATGATGAGTAATAATGATGAGTGATGCATGATGAATAGTAGTGATGAATGATACATGATGAGCAACAGTGATGAGTGATGCATGATGAGCAACAGTGATGAGTGATGCATGATGAATAGTAGTGATGAGTAGTGCATGTTGAGTAGTAGTGATGAATGATGCATGATGAGTAATAGTGATGAGTGATGCATGATGAATAGTAGTGATGAGTGATGCATGATGAGCAACAGTGATGAGTGATGCATGATGAGCAACAGTGATGAGTGATGCATGATGAGTTGTAGTGATGAGTAGTGCATGTTGAGTAGTAGTGATGAATGATGCATGATGAGTAATAGTAGTGAGTGATGCATGATGAGTAGTAGTGATGAGTGGTGCATGACGAGTAGTAGTGATGAGTGATGCATGATGAGTACTAGTGATGAGTGATACATGATGAGTAGTAGTGATGAGTGATGCATGATGAGTGGTAGTGATGAATGATGCATGATGAGTGGTAGTGATGAGTGATGCACGATGCATAGTAGTGATGAGTGATGCATGATGAGTAGTAGTGATGAGTGCTGCATGAGTAGTAGTGATGAGTGATGCACGATGCATAGTAGTGATGAGTGATGCATGATGAGTACTAGTGATGAGTGATACATGATGAGTACTAGTGATGAGTGATACATGATGAGTAGTAGTGATGAGTGGTAGTGATAAGTGATGCATGATGAGTGGTAGTGATGAGTGATGCACGATGCATAGTAGTGATGAGTGATGCATGATGAGTAGTGGTGTAGTGATGAGTGATTCATGATGTGATAGTAGTGAGTAATTCATGATGAGTGATTCATGATGAGGGAGTGATGTAGTGATGCATGATGAGGTAGTGATGTACTAATGAGTAATGTGATGTAGTGATAAGAGATGAAATTGTGGTGTACTGATGTGTTATGAGGTAGCAGTAGAGATGAGTAATGTGTGAAGATGTGGTAATGTAGTGATGAGGGATTCATGATGAGGTAGTGATGCATGATGCTGTAATAATGTAGTGAGAAATGACTCATCATGAGGGTGTGGTGTAGTGATGTAATGATCTGTGATATGTGAAGAGGTTGTGATTAGTGATGTATGATGGCTCCCGGGGAATTATGGTGATTTTTAAGTCCTGGCTCAGATGGGTGTCTCTGTTTTTCATTTCAAAATAATGGTATCACTAGTCGGTGTCAGACGCGTAAAAACGGAGTGTGACAGCAGACCAACGTGGCTCATCTAGTCTGCCCTCAACACGTGTACACGCACACACTAGCGTTCATTTTATAAGTATATTTTTGGATTTTGGGAAGAAACTGGAGCACATGGAGGAAAGCCACACGAGCACGGGGAAAATATAAAACACTCCACTCAGTTAGGGCCGTGGAGGCAATCAAAGACCTCAGTGCTGTGAGGCAGTAATGCTAACCATTGCACCATCTGTGCTCCCCCACACCATCTATACTGCCCCAGAAATACTGCCTCCACATAGACGCGACTGCTACCAGGGGAACCCAGTAATGTCAGTTCCACTGTAATTGGAAATATCTGGTGTTCAGAGTTCATCACATGTACAGTGTCTAAGCCTTTACACTCAATAGTTGTTGTTTTTCGGCCATGCAGATGGAGTACACTTCATTACAGCGAACAGTGCACCCTGGCTAAATATTAAGCGGATAACTTACGTTTCCTTGTTGTGACACAATCCTCATTGATTTAGCAGAAATAAAGTTTGTGATACTGAATTGAACAGCAAAAAAAATGCTATGTTGCAATAAAATCTACTCCATCTGTATGCAAGGAGTTGGAAAGTTTTCAGATGAGTTATTTCCTTCAAATTCTTGGTTCACATTATTACCCACTCAGATTACATTCTGGGAAATGTTTTGATGGCCAGAGGTGTTTGTAATATGAGTGTATTTTTCACGTCTCTCAGCGTGCGTAGCGACTGCCAACAGCCTCGCAGCCTGTCCATGTTTTCCCTTTGTGTCTACATAATCCAACATTAAAATCCCATTCTGCAAGGCAGTCATCATCAGGAAAATATGCGCTGCCTCCGGCTTTCCAAAGCCGTAATAAAGCTAATATTTAAATTTCTGCACTTTTTCACTAATTTTAGCAGAGCAGCATGGCACGTCTGCCTCCCCACAGACACCCTACAGATGCTCTGCGAAAACATTGGAGAGGAACAGAGTCTCGTATAATGAGATGAATGACATCCGCCAGTGCCCCTCCAAAACCAGCCTGGGAAAGGGCTGCAGCCTGCAAGTAATAGTACATGTATTAAGCCTGGAGAAGTGATAAAGCAGCGGTAAGTGCAAGGTGATAACGCACCAGCCAATCAGCTCCAATATGTAAATTGACAGTTAGGAGCTGATTTGCTGATCAGTTAGGAGCTGATTTGCTGATCAGTTAGGAGCTGATTTGCTGATCAGTTAGGAGCTGATTTGCTGATCAGTTAGGAGCTGATCGGCTGATTAGCTGATCACTTTGGCTGATTAGCTGATTGTCTGATTAGCTGATCACCTTCCACCTAAAAAGTAATAATTATTACTGTAGGTAACCCATCTACAGTACTTGCGTGCTCTGCAAGAGTCCGATAAATTAAGATTACAGATGGAGCATACTTTAGTGCTCCTTCACATTCACATGTAAAAATGAAGATGTGACATGAATATTTTGATCCCCTGGAAATGGGTTGTTTGATACTATTGTGGAACATGAGTCAAGGGAAGGGATCAAAGGTCAGAGAGAGAAAAAGTACCAACCAATCAGCTCCTGGCTGCCATTTTACAAACACAGTCTGTAAAACGACAGCAGCTGATTGGCTGACACTTTAACTCTCTCCAGTTTATCTTTTTCCAAGTTTAGATAACCCACCCCCCAAAATAAGCCTTTAGCCCCCAGGGAGGAAAATAAAAAACTGATATCGTATAAAGTCATTGCTAAATCATTATTATGATTGTAAGTATTGTAATATTGAATTGGTAGCCCTTAAAATGGCCATAAACAGAAGTCATTCCCAACGGCAGGATCCTATGACGCACTGCTGGTAATCACATTTTCCGTTAGTTCCTGATTGATCCTGGAATGGTAGTAATTGGGAATATCAGGCAGCTTGTGCCAATATAAACGACTATTCAGATTTTTTATAACTCCAACCGCACATCTCTAGTAGAAGCCAACTCTTCCTATTTCCTACAATGGGCTCTATTCATGAAGCAGTGAAAAGAGTAGAGAAAAGATTCAGTGGAGAAGTTGCCCATGGCAACCAATCAGCTTTGAAGGAAGCCTTTGTCAATTACATTCTATAAAATGTAAGGGAGATGCTGATTGGTTGTCATGGGCAACTGGCCTATTTCTCCACTTTTTTCACTGCTTCATGAATAGACCGCAATGTGTTGTAGCAGAACGTCTGGCCATCTTCTTCTCTTCTCTATGTTGATTGATGGATCCGTCGTTCTTTCCACTCTGTAGCGGAATCTCCTTTCTCCTTGATTTTCCTGTCATATTACCGCTTTCACCACCCTAACACCAATGACTACAGTATATATAATACAGGCAATGTAACACACAGGTTACAGCAGACCCCTCCGCAGAATGGGAGTAGGACTATTTCCGAGTACGTGCTGCGCAGCTGTTTTGGAGACCAGAGGTTACGAGCTATGTTTTTCACGGTCGGAAATTCTCGGTACATTAAAACAATCTAATTAAAGTTAATGGGCAGTAACAATAAAAGAATCCATGTCCAGTTATTTTATGTTCTTTGTGTCTGTCTCCTCTCCTCGCAATTTTTTTTTTCCTTTCACACCGCGCCTAACAGAGGCTTCAATTAATTTACTGAGTATAGGGCCTAGGCCACCGCGCGCCAAGGCCAGGAAGCCAAAGCAGCCATTGTTTCATTAAGACAATAAAAGCTAATGACGCATGCTGCAAAGTTAATGGCTTTTCATCCGGTTTATGGGCCTGAGCTGTTCTTAGAAATGGTAAGGAAATAAAGCAGAATCTCTTACTTACAATGCTGGACTATGGGTTCTCTCCCCTGCAGAGAGGATAGTCAGCGCCGTATAGACTAATGCACAAGCACGACGCGTTGTCACCATATGACTCAATACTGTAGTTTATTCATAAACAGTTCTTAGATAACATTGATGTATTAAGCCTGGAGAAGTGATAAAGCGGTGATAAGTGGAGGGTGATAATGCGCCAGCCAATCAGCTCCTAACTCAATTTACATATTGGAGCTGATTGGCTGGTGCGTTATCACACCTTGCACTTAATCTTATCACTGCTTTATCACTTCTCCAGGCTTAATACATCTGCCCCACAGCCTGTAAAATGCAGAAGCTGGTTGGCTGGTACGTTATCTCTCTCCAAGCTTTTATAAATATCCTCCATAGATCTTAATTAAGTTGCAGATACAATTGCTGAATAGTTTGAATTTATCATTAGACATGAGTATTTAAAATTGTGCTGCCGCTTGTACAGTGTTGGGGACCCTTGTGGTGTGAGGTAATCTTAATAAATCTGATATTTCAAAAAATTTAAATAAATGTATGAGTTTTGTTTGGAACACTGGCTTCCTGACTGATGACATTTGGACGGACTCTTAATAAATAAGGCAGCACGGTGGCTTAGTGGTTATCAATACTGACATCACAGCCACCGAGGTTTCGAGTTTAGTTTGGGCTAGGGTTGGCCTGTGTGGTGGAGGAATATGTGCCTCCTGAGCTGGCCTGACCGTCTTTGAATGTTTTTGTGCTGTTTTTGTCATAGCAGTCGATGTGACCAAAAGCCACCTACATACTGTACAGCCTATTTGCTAAGAGTTGGTCCCAGAGGCCTATCATACAGGAGACCTGTACGGTGTCGGACTGGCCCATCGCAGTGGTAGGTAAGGATATTGACAGAAGTAAAAACTGGGGGGGGGGCTGTGTCAAGCAATAATTTGGGGTTGCAACGGCTACAAGGAATCAGATCATATCAAAGACTAAAACGGATTGTGTGGGGGTCATTAATATGGTGTACATCACATGCATTAATGGGGGTCATTCCGAGTTGTTCGCTCGTTATTTTTTTTCGCTACGGAGCGATTAGTCGCAAACTGCGCATGCGCAATGTACGCAGCGCGCCTGCGCCAAGTAAATTAGCACAAAAGTTTGGTATTTTACTCACGGTGTAACAAAGTTTTTTCATCGTTCTGCTGATCGTAGTGTGATTGACAGGAAGTGGGTGTTTCTGGGCGGAAACTGACCGTTTTCTGGGAGTGTGCGGAAAAACGCAGGCGTTTCAGGGAAAAACACGGGAGTGTCTGGAGAAACGGGGGAGTGGCTGAGCGAACGCTGGGCGTGTTTGTGACGTCAAACCAGGAACGAAACTGACTGAACTGATCGCTATTTGTGAGTAGGTCTGGAACTACTCAGAAACTGCTAAGAAATTTCTATTCGCAATTCTGCTAATCTTTCGTTTGCTATTCTGCTAAGCTAAGATACACTCCCAGAGGGCGGGGGCCTAGCGTGTGCAATGCTGCTAAAAGCAGCTAGCGAGTGAACAACTCGGAATTACCCCCGATGTCCAGCTCAAGGGCTAATTTGAAAATGTAAAGTTGCCAAGTGCTAGTGTGGGGCAATAAAGTTGTCTATGTATTACTGCTGAGGTGACAGGCAATGTAGGACCGGACCAATGTCAGACTTCTCTATAGGTTTCCTAACATTTATATATTTTACATTTGCGAAATGTGAAAGGTTGTTTTTTTAACGGGTTAAAATGTATTTATCAAGTACCTTTTATGAATAAATTTCCCCAGTGGGGATTACTGCTGAAGGTAACACCATTAATTATAGTATACAAAGTGAAGTGAACACAAGCCCTTTATCCAGCAAGAACCGGCTTTTCCAGCAGAATGGCTATTTTATATTAGGTACTCTTTTCTATACAACTTTTTAAGCATGGGCCGCTGCTCAAGGGCCAGTGTTGTGTTCTTGACATCTGGCCAAAATTTGCCATCCCCCTGATCCCCAATCAGAGCCTTATCTGTGTGGAGTTTGTATGCTCTCTTTGTAATTGTCTGGGGTTCCCCCAGGTGCTCCGTGTTCTTCCCATTTTTCAAAACATGTCGGTGGACCCAGAGGTGAAGTGGAGCTTCCAATGCCGGGTTGCCCCTAGATTGCCCTCTCTGACTCATCCACCCTTCCCTAAAAGAGCAAAGTGAAGTCTTCTTCTTAGTGCCCCACTGTAGCAGCATCGCGGGACCTTTCACCAAATATTGTCATGGGACCCAGACATGAAAACTTTTGCCTCTGCTGATATATGGATAGCAAGCTGAGAATGCCCGTGTACCTGATGCGTTTCGTTGTTGCTTAACCAACACTTCATCAGGTGAATTGAGTTTTCAACAATGAAACGCGTAGGTATTCTATTTTGAAACTACCGCTTGGCCTATTTCTACAACATCCTCATCTTCATTTTTAGTTTTATAAGTTTCTATGAACTATTGCCTACATTGAATGTTGTTCTTAGCTCTTTTATATAAGGCAATTTATATTTTATGCGCTGTGGTGTTTCAGAGCTCAGGGAGGCAGTTTAACAAAACAGTTTCAAAGATTGTAAAACCATTAAAGGGGCGCCCATAAAAATCTTTAAACCCAAAGGGGCGCCCATTGCTTGTAGTCTCCCTATCGTAGTGGGGAGACTACCGTAGTGGGTTGTATGCCACGGGCCGTAGTGAGTTGTATGCCACACTCATTCATGAATACAGATATACAAGGCTGTAAAATCATACTTGCCTCCCAGATTGCCAGTGAAGTGGGCAGTCCAGGGGCTTGATAATGTGATTTGCGTTATAAGGTGTAATTTGGACTTCGCCCATCACTGCACCGTGGCACAAATTGCAGAATTGCGTATTGCACTGTGCAGTTGCGTTGGCATAATTGCAGCACCTCCTACACACACGGTCACTTTCAAAGTTACTTGATTGTAACATGTGCCTCATTGATGTCACTGGTTCACGATGAATGCATAGTCTGAATCTTGGTTCTCACTTTTACAATAAATATCTGTGACGTCATGAAATTCCATTTGCCTCGGTTTCTCTCATCCCTAATTTTTTGGAAGGAGGCTAGAATTCCTTTTGTACATTTTGAAGAATGCTTTAAACAACTCTCCAGTTAATGTTGCTTAGTTAGTTTAATCAAAAGAGCATCTGCACGTCGGTAAATGTCTCGCGTGCAAGGTTCTTTACCTGTAATGGATTAACAATCTCTGCACCAAGCTGTGATGCACCGTGCGTCTGCATTTTGTAACGGCAGTAAACTCCGAGTGCCACGGTTCACTGACGCTCGGTGGGATCCTGTAAGTGGCGTAGGAGTTGAAAGAACATTTACAGAAGGAAAAATAAAACAAAAAATACAAAGCAAACATGAACCGTAGTAAGCGACCGAGCAGTAATTTTCACAAATACATCAAATTTTCTGCTCTTTTACCCCGCGAGCCTCCCTGGTGTCAGATTTCTCCTAAAGACAATAATTTAGCCGAAGAACAAAACAGGCTAGAATTGAATTATGAGGCAATAACACACACAGGGTTTTGTTAAATATTAAAAGGGGAGGTTTAACCGTAGCCCGACAAAAATAGTTTTTAAGAGAGAATAAATAAATACAAACACTATGTTCTGGTTGCATTAGGTTTACGATACCTAGGAGACAATAATAAGTTAGCATGCATCAACTTCTCTAAATGATACGTCTGTAAACGATGCCTGGTCTAATTTAACAGCGTGAGGTGTTTAAAAGAGTTGCTGAAATACTAAGTGGTTTCTGATTCAGGCCTGATTCGGATGGGGGAGTAGATCGTACAACAGCTGCATCCAAAGACGCTGAATATGTACTAAGCCTTGGAGAGTGATAAAGCGGAGAAAGATAAAGTACCAATGAACCAACTCGTAACTGTCATTTTTTAAAAGCAGCCTATAACATGGCAGCTAGAAGCTGGTTGGCTGGTACTTTATCTCTCTCCATGTCATCTCTCTCGAAGGCTTCGTACATCTACCCCTATGGGGGTAGTTTGAGTCTGGGTCGAGACAGGGATTTCAAAGGTTGAAGAGATGGGCAAGCACCAGGAGAGACATATCAGAATAAGTGAGGGAATGGGCCCAAGGAGACATGTAGAGCGGGAGAGGAAAATATGATGTAGCGTACTTCGTCCCCAGTGGTGTGGGAGAAGGTGGATAAGATGGGAAGACTGGTGTGGAGATTAAGCAATTGGAAATGAGGCTGAGGGGAGGACATGCTGGTAAAAGGGTTGATAAAGTCAAACATAAAGAATTACAAAGGAAGGGAAAGGGCAGGGATCGGAGGAGGGAGTTCAAGGTGGCAAACAGGTGGCACGGGCTGGAGAGATGGGGCTACATAAAAGATTTAAAGTCAGATTGTTTAGCATCCCATAGGGTGGAGTTTGGAGAGGAGAGCAGGTACCTGAAGTGACTGTACAATGTACCATCTAGCTGGGCAGTGCTAGACGCAACTGGGCAGCTGTGCAGGTTGCCTAGCAGCCACAGGCAGCTTACCTCCTCAACTGTGCTGTCTCTCAGGTGCTGTGTATCACTCATCAAAGCTTTAAACGGGCTCTGAAGACCCATTTCTTTACCAAACCCAGCCAAATCTCATCCTAACCCTCTGTTCCACGCTTGTCCTACCCCATCTGTGTCACCCCTTTCTGTCTGCCCCTCCCCTTTAGAATGTAAGCTCTCACGAGTAGCGACCTCTTCCCTCATGTGATTATCCTTTTCTTACTTTAATGATCCTCAGCTGCCCCAAATTCTGCCGTTTTTGGCCACCTTGATACTTATCTGCTGATGTAGTTATGCTTAGTTACCCTGTACTTGTCCTATATTGTCTTCAACTGTAAGTCACTGTTTTCCTGTTTTAATTATGTGCATATGTACTCTGTAATTGGGCGCTGCGGAACCCTTGTGGCGCCATATAAATAAAGGATAATAATAATAATAATAGTCAGGAGAAGGTGTGCTCCTGATTGGGGGATCCGGTCTGAAGATCGACAGTGTCTAGGTCGACAATGTTTAGGTCGACCACTATAGGTCGACAGTCACTAGGTCGACAGGGTTTGAAGGTCGACATGTTCTAGGTCAACAGGTCCAAAGGTCGACGTGAGTTTTTCACATTTTTTTTCATTTTTTGAACCTTTTCATACTTTACGATCCACGTGGACTACGATTGGGAATAGTAACCTGTGCTGAGCGCAGCAGTAGCGGAGCGCGGCACCTTGCCCGAAGCATGGCGAGCGAAGTGAGCCATACGAGGGGACACGGTGCACTAATTGGGGTTCCCGGTCACTGTACGGAGAAAACGACACCAAAAAAACATGAAAAACTCATGTCGACCCTTTGACCTGTCGACCTATAACATGTCGACCTAGAAAACTGTTGACCTTCAAACCCTGTCAACCTAATGACTGTCTACCTATAGTGGTCAACCTAAAAACATTGTCGACCTAGACACTGTCGATCTAATTTATTATTATTATTATTATCCTTTATTTATATGGCGCCACAAGGGTTCCGCAGCGCCCAATTACAGAGTACATATGCACATAATCAAACAGGAAAACAGCAACTTACAGTTGATGACAATATAGGACTAGTACAGGGTAAATACACATAGGGGGTCATTCCGAGTTGTTCGCTCGTTATTTTTTTTTCGCAACGGAGCGATTAGTCGCGAATGCGCATGCGCAATGTCCGCAGTGCGACTGCGCCAAGTAAATTTGCTATGCAGTTAGGAATTTTACTCACAGTTTTTTCTTCGTTCTGGTGATCGTAATGTGATTGACAGGAAGTGGGTGTTTCTGGGCGGAAACAGGCCGTTTTATGGGTGTGTGCGAAAAAACGCTACCGTTTCTGGGAAAAACGCGAGAGTGGCTGGAGAAACGGAGGAGTGTCTGGGCGAACGCTGGGTGTGTTTGTGACGTCAAACCAGGAACGACAAGCACTGAACTGATCGCAGATGCCGAGTAAGTTTGAAGCTACTCAGAAACTGCTAAGAGGTGTGTAATCGCAATTTTGAGAATCTTTCGTTCGCAATTTTACTATGCTAAGATTCACTCCCAGTAGGCGGCGGCTTAGCGTGTGCAAAGCTGCTAAAAGCAGCTTGCGAGCGAACAACTCGGAATGAGGGCCATAGTTACATCAGCAGATGACACTGGAATAAGTATCAGGTGGCAGAAGACTGCTGGATGTGGTGCAGTTGAAGATTGTTAAAGTAAGAGAAGGATAAGCACATGAGGGAAGAGGGCCCTGCTCGTGAGAGCTTACATTCTAATGATCCACACCCCCTGATCGGTTTGGGGTTTTGAGTCCTGGATTTGACTTCAGATTATTGGAGTGCTTCTGACTATTGTTCTACCCTTGAGCTTGGTATTAGATATTGTAAGTTGTTATTTTAACCATTTATTATCTCCTTTATATTTCACCTGGTATGTTCTGTATTACTGTGTTCCTCACCACTTGCTAGAGGCTGGTTATGTTACCCTGCACCAGTATTAATGTTATCATGATTATTATTAGTTTTTGCGACAGTTGGGGCAGCGGAGTCAAGATCAGTGGTGAGGCAGCTTGCTCAGTGCAGGAGAGGGGGAGATGGGAGAGAGGGAGAGGTCCATAGAAACAGAGAAAAGTGCGGGGGCCAAGGGCATGAAGGGGGCACTTTGTGAAAGTAACCTTAGGAGGGGCATGTGATGGAAGGAGTGGTGGCCAATGGAAAGAAAATGCTGGAGGAGATTGATTGGGTGAGATGAAAGGATGATGAGAGAGAGCAGCTTAGAGCAGTGTCCTCCGTGGGGTTGTCTAGTGAGACATTGAAGTCGCCCAGGATAAGATATGGAAGTCGGAGGAGAGGAAGTGAGGGAGATAAGTGGTGCATTTGTTTAGGAATTTGGAAGAGGGACCTGGGAGATGAGTATGAGTGGAGGTGATGTTGGCATGGCCGCCGGAACATGGAGCTGGTACAATGGAGTGGTGGGGCAAGTGAGAGGGGAGAGTGTGGAGACAGGTTTGGCAGAGAGGGTCAGGTGGAGACACGAGAGGAAGGGAGTAAGGACAACGGCTGTCAAACTGCGCCTTAAATACTCTGCTCTGTGTACACAATTGTATGTGCTGTGCAGTAAATAATACATGAACTCTGCCTGAAAATCTCAATGTTATTGAAGGTCAGGCGCCGGTATTTGCTCTGCCCAATAGAAGACATCTCTGTCAGTATTGGCAGAGTGTTTATAGCTATCCATGTAGGCCTTATCTCTTAAATTGTTGTTTGTCTTGACTCCCTGACCCACGAC
Source organism: Pseudophryne corroboree (assembly GCF_028390025.1). Classification (NCBI taxonomy): domain Eukaryota; kingdom Metazoa; phylum Chordata; class Amphibia; order Anura; family Myobatrachidae; genus Pseudophryne; species Pseudophryne corroboree. The sequence continues at coordinate 1,032,507,909 of NC_086445.1, forward strand.
ACATAAGAGCAGGCAGGCGAACAAGTGCAGAAGGCTTCATACGGTTTTCATATAGAAACAAATCCATTCTAAGTCAAGATGTCTGGTAAAGAAGCGAGAAATCATTGAGGTATGAAAAATGGTCTCCCTTTATCCTGTCCCTCCGGCTTAAAAACATCAATACTTGAAACAGACGTAGACTAAAAATGGAGCATTGATAAGAGGCATTGTACCCGGCCGCAGAGCTGAGATGAGCGGTGAATAAGAGCTGGCACAGTGTCGACGCATGCTTTGTTCATCTCCGGCAATAATCCTGTCCATCACACTCTATTCTCCACGCACTGTCTCTGTGACATCAGGCAGCTTCGCAGACCTGCCGTGTGGCGTGGCTGTATCACATCCTCGGCTGCAGACAACGCACTTATCAAAGACCCCCAGTTCCCCCAAAATCTTGTGCAGCTGATTGGAAGACCGTCACGCTGTGTCCTCGCAGCAGTTCCACTGGAAGCATTACAATTGCCTTAAGGCCTGATTCAAGGCGCGGCTACTGCGCTACTGCGTCAGTCTCTGAATCAGGTACTACAGTATATAGGGGGTCATTCCGAGTTGATCGCTTGCTAGCAGTTTTTAGCAGCCGTGCAAACGCTAAGCCGCTGCCCTCTGGGAGTGTATTTTAGCTTAGCAGAAGTGCGAACGAAAGGATCGCAGAGCGGCTACAAAAAAAATTGTGCAGTTTCAGAGTAGCTTCAGACCTACTCAGCGCTTGCGATCACTTCAGACTGTTCAGTTCCGGATTTCACGTCACAAACACGCCTGCGTTCGGCCAGCTACACCAGTGTTTTTCCAGGCACGCCTGCATTTTTTCGACCACTCCCTGAAAACGCTCAGTTGCCACCCAGAAACGCCCACTTCATGTCAATCACACTGCAGCTGGCATTGTGACTGAAAAGCGTCGCTAGACCTTGTGTAAAAATACATTGGCCGTTGTCAAAGTATGTCGCACATGCACACATTGCGCCACATACGCATGTGCATAAGTGCCGCTTTTTCACTTAATCGCTGTGCTGCGAACATTTTTAACTAGCGATCAACTCGGAATGACCCCCATAGTAACTCTGCGCAGCACAGCGCTACAGTCCATCACCAGGGCACATACTACTTGCCTACGTATGATAAAGCATGTCGGGAGATTGTGAAAGTAACACCTACAAGTGCGGACGCGTACTGCTACACTGGAGAGGCGTGTCATATCAATGACTTACATCCAAATATAAATGAGCCCCAAAGCAGTCAGTAAGATCTATGTGATGAAAAGACACTGATACATTTCAGGGCTTGTCGTGTATTGTGTTTTACCATTTTTATTTAAAAATGAATGTAGCCATAGGGATCATGGGGGGTAATTCCAAGTTGATCGCAGCAGGAATTTTGTTAGCAACTGGGCAAAACCATGTGCACTGCAGGGGAGGCAGATATAACATGTGCAGAGAGAGTTAGATTTGGGTGGGTTATTTTGTTTCTGTGCAGGGTAAATACTGGCTGCTTTTTTTTTACACTGCAAATTAGATTGCAGATTGAACTCACCACACCCAAATCTAACTCTCTCTGCACATGTTATATCTGCCTCCCCTGCAGTGCACATGGTTTTGCCCAGTTGCTAACAGAATTTCTGCTGCGATCAACTCAGAATTACCCCCTCTGTTAGCAATTGGGCAAAACCATGTGCACTGCAGGGGGGGGGCAGATGTAACATGTGCAGAGAGAGTTAGATTTGGGTGGGGTGTGTTCAATCTGCAATCTAATTTGCAGTGTAAAAATAAAGCAGCCAGTATTTACCCTGCACAGAAATAAAATAACCCACCCAAATCTAACTCTCTCTGCACATGTTAAACCTGCCCCCCCTGCACTGCACATGGTTTTGCCCAATTGCTAACAAAGTTCCTGCTGTGATCAACTTGGAATTACCCCCATTGTGCATTATAACCAATGCAGGGGAATGCCAATGCGTCCACGATTAGATTGCGGATGCATCGGAACTAAGGTTGACTCCTGGCAGTGCAGCCCAGCTGCACTGTCAGGCGGTCAGACGCCATTTTTTTAATCAGAGCGGCTGCATGTGAGGTCATGCAGCTGCCCCAAAAATGGTCCCAGGCTGCCCCCGTTCTGCCCGGCCTCCCCCCCACAGCAGCATCGCTGACCCGTGAACGCCTGCCACTGTCAATCACATTGTGGTCGCATTCATCGGGGATGAGACCGCAATGTGTATGCCCGCGCAGCCGCGATCGGCAAACTGCGCTGCGGGCTGCATTTAGCGGCCGGGTCTGAATGACCTCCTATATGCAGTGGCTGTAGTCTGACTGTAATCAAGGGCTAGTGGTATGCGACTGGCGCTAGCACCCAGGGCTACATCGCTGCCCCCTAGTGGCACCTGTGTTCAGCTTGTTGGGTGCCTGAGATTGCACCATGGGGTGCTCCTGGTCCTTCCTTAAGTTCAGCCTGCTTCCTGCTCCCAAGGTGCTTTGGTTCTGCGCAAATCAAAAAACAAGTAATGTCTGTATGGGAACCCTGCAAGATACTCACACCCAGTGGCGCGTTTCATATATGTTGATATGGGAAAGTCATTTGAAGGTGAAATATCCATTTAATAAAAGCTGATTATTTATAGCCTATAACAGTGGTTCCCAAACTTCGGTGAGTCACGGCACCCTGGAGTGTCAGATTTTTTTTTCACGGCACCCCTAGGCCACAAGTTTCTTATTGAGAAATTTAGAAAAAAATATTAGATTAAGTAAATTATGTTTATATGTCATCCTTAGGGTCAGTTATGTGGTGAGGGACAAGATTTGCTTCTGTTTGTCCACATATTTTATAACTGGAAGCCATCAGCACTGGTTTTGCCTATTAAATTGACAATAAATAGTTTGAATTGGTCCTTGACCACCAACCTGAGGCACCCCTGCAAGTGTCCCGCGGCACCCCAGGGTGCCACGGCACACAGTTTGGGAACCACTGGCCTATAATATATTCTAGCCTAAAACTATTATTGCATCAACCGTAATGTTCAAAACGTTTTCCATATGGGAAAATGACAATATAGCCACTGGTTTTGTAGCACAGAAATGGTTAAATAAAACAAGCCCTTTTATATTTACTGGGCACCGAGCAGGGAGAAAACATTTGCAATACAGCTTTGTAAAACAGCAGATAACGGAGTGGATTAAACACCTACCAGAGGGGAACTTTGTCTCCGCCATCGTAAACGCAATTCCGCTGCCATTTTTATCTTTAATAATGCCAATTTTTTAAATAAATCATATTTTATGGTTCCAAACTTAGCTCCGGCACATAGCCGCAACTCTGAGCGGCAATGATTAATATATTGTGCTGGAGCATGAAACGAAGTCCTTTGATTAATAGCAGTGACATCATGATTTTTAAACATTCTATTAATGGTAGGGCTTTGACAAACGATGTGCTAGACTGAAATTTCAATGGCATTTACATTGTCGGATTGAAAACTTTTAAATAGAGCTTTTCCAGAGAGAAAAATGGCTGCTATTAGCGAAATAAAAAAAACGACGTTCCTTTTCCTTACTGCATTGCTGCCTGCCTATCGATTATAGAAAGAAAAAAAAAATAAAGCATATATAATGTCTTTAGATTGTAAGCTCCTCAGATCACTGTCAAATTTCATAAAACGTAAAACCAACATACTTCAGGTACACATTAAGCTTTTTATATAAAGCGATCAGACTTTTCCATGCCTCTACGACAGGGGTTCTCAAACTCGGTCCTCGGGGGCCCACACAGTGCATGTTTTGCAGGTAACCCTGCAGGTGCACAGGTGTATTAATTACTCACTGACACATTTTAAAAGGTCCACAGGTGGAGCTAATTATTTCACTTGTGATTCTGTGAGGAGACCTGCAAAACATGCACTGTGTGGGCCCCCGAGGACCGAGTTTGAGAACCTCTGCTCTACGATATTGCTAGATTGTAATTTCTCACGAACACGACAGTCCGTGGGCAAAATGCGAGAACGGCCGTGATTATGACGCATTTGCTTGTATGTTTAAATCGCCTATAATTTATAAAACAAAACTAGGCCGGTCTCCTGAATCGCAGCCGTGTCTGCATCTCGCAGGCTAATATGGCGGCCCCATAAGTTTTATTTTTACACATGCACTTGTTGTATCTACAGTTCCTTGTATGTCCCTGAGCACAGCAGTAATCGTACGTCATATGTAAGTACTGTACTTACCACCGACTGTGGTGTAGAGATTCAGCTTGGCAGCGGCAGTAGTAAATGCAGGCATTACATTGCACTAATTGCACACAGCATAATAAAGTAATGAAGAGTCATACACACAAGAGAGAGGAGTCTAGACAGTATTATTAATACATGTGAGAGTCACATATTCCATATAAAATGTAATGTAACACAAACACCTCTGCATCCGTCACGTGCAGTTTTCTAAATCCACTGGGAATCTTATTTTCTGTAGCAGTCCAACCAGAAGTGACGTACTATCATCTGGGAAGGGGATCAGCCAATCAGAAGCGGCTACATAGTGTTTATCTTCATACCTGCCCTCCAGTCCTGCAAGAGATGCGTGTTTGGGGATGTGTGCATGTCTAGTTGGGTCACATATCCAGGAATGGTGGGGGGCGGGGGGGCTTGCTACATGAACTCACACTTCCACTCAACCACCCCAGCTCCACTCCTCTAGGAATAGGGCCCTGGATGCTGAAAGCCCCTCCAGCTGTAGCAGTGTGCCTTAATGTGAGCATTACCCCTAATCGCTAAGAAGAGGGTGTGAAAACTATTGTTCCAAAGTTTTCTCCTGCTTTTTGGAGGAAAACTAAACACGCGCCAAAGTTTGAAAACACAGTATTATTGTATCACCTCCCCTGCCCGTTCCTCCTCACTACCATAGAGGGTATCCGGTCTCTAGGCCGAACACTATTGGTCGACAGTAACTAGGTTGACGGGGTTTTTAGGTCGACAGGGTCTCTAGGTCAACAGCTCGACATGAGTTTTTAACAATTTTTTCTGTTTTTTGAACTTTTTTATGCTTAACGATCCACTTAGACTATGATTGGGAATAGTAGCCGGCACCTTGCCTGAAGCATGGCGAGTTAAGCAAGCCATGCAAGGGGACATGGTGCACTAATTGGGGGTCCCGGTCACTGTACGGAGAAAACGACACCCAAAAATAAAAACTCATGTCGACTTTTTGACCTGTTGACCTAGAACATGTCGACCTATAAACCCTGTCGACCTAGTTACTGTCGACCAATAGTGGTCGACCGAGACACTGTCGACCTAAGTGTGGTCGACCCTCCATACCACACCCAGGCAGCAAGGGGTTACGTCATTGTTTTATATTTTACATTGTTGCAACAATGTTGCTGATCTCAGCAATAAAGGGAACGCTTATGTTTCAGATAAAAATGATAGTTTTAAGGACGGGATTTAAGGACAGAGGGCAGTGGCAAATGCAGGATTTGCATGGGGGGGGTTTCCAGAACTGGGTGGAGCCAAGCACGTGGGTGGGGACTGAGGTGACCCAGTATATGCTGGGTCCGTAAAACTAGTGTGTCTGTGTGTATATGTATGTATATATATATATATATATACATATCTACACATATATATACCGTATGTACACCTATATTTATATATATATATATATATATATATACATACACATATAGAGTATTAAACATGCATAAATATATATATATATATATATATATATACATACAGTACACGTATATATATATATGCATGTATATATATATGCAGAAAGAGTCGCACTCACGTGTAATATTGGAACAACAGCTGGGGTGTCTTCCACGAAAACCCCTATCCAGGGGATCCACTTGTAGATACAAAAAAAATGGAGCACTCACCAGTCTTTTCTTATGAAATATTTAGCAAAAGTTTATTGCCCAGACAGCATACATGACTGTGTCCCAGTCTATGAGGGTTCTCCGTAACAACACAAATTCTGATACAGCGGAAGCTCAAATTATACAAATGAAGGAACGGTTCCTCGAGAGGGGATATACGAGGAGAGTTGTGGAGAATTGTCTCACTAAAGCTAGGATGAGACTATATCAGAAGCGTGATCGCAAACAGAATCGTATGATTTTCGTGACACAATACGATGACATGGCTCCTGTGATCTCTAAATCAATTAAAAAGCATTGGCCGTTACTCAAGTCTGACCCAAAGTTTCAAGGGACCCTTGATAACCCACCCATGATGGCATATAGGCGTGGTAGAAATCTGAAGCAGATCCTGATGCAACCCGCTCGACCTCTGGTGGCGAAGGAAAACGTCACGTGGTTAAACACTATGAAACCAGGGTGCTTCAGATGTGTGGGGTGCACAACGTGTCGTTCGTTGTTGCCGGGCACCTCTTTCCCGCACCCACACAATGGCAAAATGATCAGGATTCGATATAAGCTCCATTGCAGGTTGAGCTTTGTGGTCTATATGCTATTATGTCCATGCGGACTAGCATACGTTGGAATGACGACCTGCACATTTAGAGAACGTATGGCAAACCACAGGAGTTCAATCAACCAAGCGATCACCTCTGGTAGAACTGATAAACCGGTTGCACAACACTTCCTCAAAATGGGACATCAAGTATCAACACTTAGATGCCGGATCATAGACTGGGTCCCGGAACCTGCGAGAGGTGGAGACCGTACACTCATTTTGAAAAAACTGGAGGCAAGATGGATCTTCAAATTGGGAACATTGGCCCCAAATGGGCTTAATGAGAATAACCCTTTGGGTATTTTTCTTAGATAAGGGACTTTGGCCCTTTGGGATCAATGCGCTTTTGCTATAAAACATAGGTATTTTTTAGCACATATATATAAAAAAGTTTATTCTTCCAAAAAATGGTTTTTTTTGTATATCCTTTTCATTTTGGTTAGTGTATGTATTTCTTTAATATTTTTTTATTGTATGTATATTTAGTGTAGGTGTATTGTCATATGATCTTCCAGACCTCACCGGCTCCTATTACCTACAGGTTACCCTTTATTATGAAATCCTTGGGTTGCGTATTTGACTTACCAGGATTATATTATGTTATTTTATCCCCCATTTACATGCTCGAGTTTCCTCCACTAGGATTGGTTCCCAGTTTATAGAATAATCTTTACTATTGTCCAGGAATAAGGTATATACGAGGGCAATGAACTTTTGCCGTTAGTACAGCCAGGGACGCCGATCAGTGGTTGCCTGGCAACCAAGTGTTCTGGTTATATCTCCGCTCATGTAGATCGCTGCAGGGGAAGTATCCAAGCGTTGCTTGGTAACCCCCGGAAAGACGTCATCATTGAGACCGGAAGAGACTGGGCTGTTGCGTGGCAACTGCTCCGTTTTGTCACTTCCGGGGGCGGGCACCTCGATCATCATTGGGAGGTGAAGGAGGAGGATTGGCCGGATCTATGGTTGCTAGGCGACCAGTAATAAACACGGATGTGATTTAGGTATGCATTTAGAGACGAGCTGTGGCTGGAATATAAGATGTGGGGATTAATCACATAAATCCGGGTATAAGCAGCATTGAGGGGATTATAGTGGATTTTAAAGCATGATTTGATATGCACTAGAACACTCTTGCATGAAATGGGCTAATCCCGCCCATATTGTGACGTCATGTGGGCGTTGATAATTGAATGGTAGGTATATAAGGGGCCGGTGAGGCATGGTCAGATAGGCTGATGGTATCTCTGTATGATGGCAGGACGGCTGTGAATTGATGTTTATGTCTCCTGATGAAGGTCTGCTATGACCGAAAACGTTTGAGCTTACTTCTGGATAACTATAATGGACTGTGTTACACAGTCATGTATGCTGTCTGGGCAATAAACTTTTGCTAAATATTTCATAAGAAAAGACTGGTGAGTGCTCCATTTTTTTTGTATCTACAAGTGGATCCCCTGGATAGGGGTTTTCGTGGAAGACACCCCAGCTGTTGTTCCAATATTACACGTGAGTGCGACTCTTTCTGCATATATTAAAGAAATTGGATCCTTTTCTTTGGAACTTTTTTCTGGTCTGACACCCGTGGACTCTAAAACAAATGAAATGATAATATCTTTTACCAAGCCAATCTTTGATCGATATGGTCGATTTTTATGACATAAAGGTCTTTTTTAGCGCATTGGTCCCATGTTCCCCCTTAGGTGCTGCTCCACAGTAATATCATGTTATGTTCATGCTATGCATTTGTAATTTTAATGTATTGATTTTTTTCATTTTTGATCTGAAAGCTTTGATTTACCCTCCCCCACTAGTGTGGTTTGGCTAGTATTGTGGCTTACAACATGTCTCAACCTGAATGTGTTTTGTTTGACGAGGATCTTTTATCAGCTGCTGAGAATCAGCTGGTATCACTCACTGATGACGATGCCGAAAAAGTATACTTTGATCACTTTGAATTTACTAGACTCCCTGATGAGAAACCAACAGATTTGGTATATAAGATCACACGGCTCAGAAGGAGAGAGACTGAGCTGACTCTCCATGGGCAGTTCTTGTCGGAGTACCACAGGTCCAAGAGGATACCTAGAGGATTCCGCATCACCAACACTCCAACTATTGGTAGAACCAATGCTGTATTTTGCAGCAAGTGGTGCGGGGTCCTCAATAAGTGTTCCTTGGACCTGATATTACTAGTGATCGAGGAAGTTGGCATCGAATTAGTGAAGGTACGTGATGAAATCACGAAATTTGAGAAATCCCACCTAACGACACTAAAAAATGACAAAACTGAGAACTGGCTTGAAAAGATTCAGACCCAGATTAATACTTACAAGGAAGAGTTGGTCTCCTTTAAACGGAAGAAGTTGCAGACTGTAACAAATGATTATGCAACTCATAATGTCTATAGGTGGTTATCAGGCAGTTCAAACAGTGGTAGGAGACAGAGAACATATCGACCGCAGAGGAACAGGGCTAGACCTGGAGCTGATTCCTCCACATCACAGTCAGCCTCGGACTCTGAACCTAGTGTTCCACTCCCCCCGAGTGGTTTTTTAGGCCAGAGAAGGAGAAGGGCAGGCAACCCTGGAAATTACGCAGACCACACCCGCGGAGGGGGGGACACAGGTGGAAGAGGTCGGAGGAAGTAGATGAGGGATGTATATTTAATTTATCTGACCACATCCTTTCTAAATCAGAAAGCTCCCTTTTGGCCCTAGGGTTGAGCTTTGTGCCCTCCTCCCGACATGACGAATTTAACTTTGCTGTTGACCATTTCAAATTTGGTAGGAAATTGAGGTTGCGTGATTTCTTTATGGATAAAGATGAGACAGGAAAATTTGAACAGGCTGGTACTCAGTTTCTGAAACCAAGTCTTTTCGATCCTCAGACTACGAATGCCAGTATACGCACTTTTTTAAGGATGACAGAACAAGACTGTAGGATCCCCAATGGAAGGAGGGCATATGACAATTTGAACTACCATCAGAGACAGGCCCTTAAATCCCTAAGAGATAATGATTCTATTGTCATTCGCCCCGCAGATAAGGGCGGGGCTATTGTACTACAAAATGCAGTAGACTATGATAGGGAAATTAGGCGACAACTGTCAGATGTGACTACCTATGTCAAATGCACTATGAATCCCATGCCAGGGATTAAAAGACGAGTGGATAATGTTATTGATATGGCTACACATAACGGTTGGCTTACTGAACAGATTGCTTTATATTTGAAAGTGGATTTTCCAATATGTCCATTGATATATACTTTGCCTAAGGTCCACAAGTCTCTGGTGGACCCCCCTGGCAGACCAATCATCTCTGCCAGGGGTTCTTTACTGCAGCCGCTTGCCATATTTGTTGATAGTTTCTTACAGGAACTCATTCCCCAAATACCTAGTTATCTTCGTGATACAAGTGATTTCTTGAATAATATCCTGGCAATTGGGGACCTTAGTGAAAATGTATTGTTTGCAACACTTGATGTTTCATCTTTATATACCATTATTCCTCATACCGAAGGGATTGAGGCAGTCAGGAAATTGATGATATTACATGGTAACATGCATCTTCCATATGAATTTATCCTCGAGCTTTTGGAGTTGATTTTGGTCCATAATCATTTTTCTTATCAGGGTGATTATTATATCCAATGCTCAGGGACCGCTATGGGGTCTAATGTGGCCCCGATGTATGCAGGTATTTTCATGCATGACTATGAATCAACTAATATTTATCCTAGGTATGGGAACAAAATTACTTATTATAGGAGATTCATAGATGACGTATTTTTGCTGTGGAGTGGCACCAAGGAGGAATTTCATTCAATGTTGAATGAACTTAATGCCCTGGATTCAACAGTCCGTTTCACTGGAACATGTGAGTGTGACTCCATAAATTTTCTGGACGTAACTATATTTCGGAATGGAACAAAACTGGGGTCTACGCTATATAGAAAGGAAACGGACAGAAATACCTTCTTGCAGGCGACTAGTAAGCACCCACCCACCCTCAAAGCAAGTCTTCCTGTGTCCCAGTTTATGAGGGTTCTCCGTAACAACACAAATTCTGATACAGCGGAAGCTCAAATTATACAAATGAAGGAACGGTTCCTCGAGAGGGGATATACGAGGAGAGTTGTGGAGAATTGTCTCACTAAAGCTAGGATGAGACTATATCAGAAGCGTGATCGCAAACAGAATCGTATGATTTTCGTGACACAATACGATGACATGGCTCCTGTGATCTCTAAATCAATTAAAAAGCATTGGCCGTTACTCAAGTCTGACCCAAAGTTTCAAGGGACCCTTGATAACCCACCCATGATGGCATATAGGCGTGGTAGAAATCTGAAGCAGATCCTGATGCAACCCGCTCGACCTCTGGTGGCGAAGGAAAACGTCACGTGGTTAAACACTATGAAACCAGGGTGCTTCAGATGTGTGGGGTGCACAACGTGTCGTTCGTTGTTGCCGGGCACCTCTTTCCCGCACCCACACAATGGCAAAATGATCAGGATTCGATATAAGCTCCATTGCAGGTTGAGCTTTGTGGTCTATATGCTATTATGTCCATGCGGACTAGCATACGTTGGAATGACGACCTGCACATTTAGAGAACGTATGGCAAACCACAGGAGTTCAATCAACCAAGCGATCACCTCTGGTAGAACTGATAAACCGGTTGCACAACACTTCCTCAAAATGGGACATCAAGTATCAACACTTAGATGCCGGATCATAGACTGGGTCCCGGAACCTGCGAGAGGTGGAGACCGTACACTCATTTTGAAAAAACTGGAGGCAAGATGGATCTTCAAATTGGGAACATTGGCCCCAAATGGGCTTAATGAGAATAACCCTTTGGGTATTTTTCTTAGATAAGGGACTTTGGCCCTTTGGGATCAATGCGCTTTTGCTATAAAACATAGGTATTTTTTAGCACATATATATAAAAAAGTTTATTCTTCCAAAAAATGGTTTTTTTTGTATATCCTTTTCATTTTGGTTAGTGTATGTATTTCTTTAATATTTTTTTATTGTATGTATATTTAGTGTAGGTGTATTGTCATATGATCTTCCAGACCTCACCGGCTCCTATTACCTACAGGTTACCCTTTATTATGAAATCCTTGGGTTGCGTATTTGACTTACCAGGATTATATTATGTTATTTTATCCCCCATTTACATGCTCGAGTTTCCTCCACTAGGATTGGTTCCCAGTTTATAGAATAATCTTTACTATTGTCCAGGAATAAGGTATATACGAGGGCAATGAACTTTTGCCGTTAGTACAGCCAGGGACGCCGATCAGTGGTTGCCTGGCAACCAAGTGTTCTGGTTATATCTCCGCTCATGTAGATCGCTGCAGGGGAAGTATCCAAGCGTTGCTTGGTAACCCCCGGAAAGACGTCATCATTGAGACCGGAAGAGACTGGGCTGTTGCGTGGCAACTGCTCCGTTTTGTCACTTCCGGGGGCGGGCACCTCGATCATCATTGGGAGGTGAAGGAGGAGGATTGGCCGGATCTATGGTTGCTAGGCGACCAGTAATAAACACGGATGTGATTTAGGTATGCATTTAGAGACGAGCTGTGGCTGGAATATAAGATGTGGGGATTAATCACATAAATCCGGGTATAAGCAGCATTGAGGGGATTATAGTGGATTTTAAAGCATGATTTGATATGCACTAGAACACTCTTGCATGAAATGGGCTAATCCCGCCCATATTGTGACGTCATGTGGGCGTTGATAATTGAATGGTAGGTATATAAGGGGCCGGTGAGGCATGGTCAGATAGGCTGATGGTATCTCTGTATGATGGCAGGACGGCTGTGAATTGATGTTTATGTCTCCTGATGAAGGTCTGCTATGACCGAAAACGTTTGAGCTTACTTCTGGATAACTATAATGGACTGTGTTACACAGTCATGTATGCTGTCTGGGCAATAAACTTTTGCTAAATATTTCATAAGAAAAGACTGGTGAGTGCTCCATTTTTTTTGTATCTGCATGTATATATATATATATGTGTGTGTGTGTGTGTGTGTGTGTGTGTGTGTGTGTGTGTGTTTATATGTATGTATATATGTATGCACATGGATATATATGTACTATAATTAAAATAAAGTAAACGTTTATTAAGCACTTACAAGTGCCACCAGGAAGACAGCAGGCTGCAGAGGACGCTAGACAGCCATTAATAATACTCATGTAGCAAAAAAAATAATAATATTATTTTAATTTATTTTATTTTTTGGTGGAGAGGGGGTTTCTGGGTGCTTGGATCCCCCCCCCCCCCCCCCTGTGTGTACCACTGGAGGTGAACACAAACTGCTGGGAGAAAAGATGCAAAAGCCACAGGAGTTGACTTAAGTAAAATGAGACGCCCACCGCTGGCTTCTGTGAGCCGCTACTGCGTGAGAAAATAGCACGGTTGCTGCATTGCAGCACTTTGTACACAGATTCGGACGCAGTCACACACAAATTTCGCACATCACAACGATCAGTGTAATCTAGCAGAGTAGTTTTGTCGCTCACAGTTCATATATTGATGTGAATAAGATGCACATTTTGATCGAGAATGATGCTCGGCGCAGCCCAGTCGCCGGGGATCTGGCGCACCAAGAGGGGCTATTCGGTACGACTAAAGCCACAGTGTAAAAGTACACATAGTTAGGATTGCGGAATGTGCTGCGTAGTACAAGTGACAAGATCCGTCTGCTTCCAGGTGGGTCTTTTGCACTAGGTGGCTGCACGAAAGTGTGCACTAATAGTGATGAACGCCGCTTCCTCAAGCATAAATGCGTGCAGCTCTGAAACCTGCTCCCTGCATTTGCGATGCGATCACATCTGAGCTGAACATCTCAACCATCAGTCGCGATGTTCATCTGCGCCAGCAGACTAAGTCGAAGCTTTCTCAGCATTGCCGTCACAGGACAGCTCACCGAGGCCAAGGAAATTCACCACTCCCGGAAAAAGGGGGCATCACGCCCCCGTTTTCCCAAACACCGGCCGTCCACATGCGATTCTTACTGAACACCCCTTTAGTACTGTGCATGCCATGCAAGTATAATTATGCCAAACTTTCACGAAGCTCTCCATTAGACCCAGGGGCGTATCTAGAGAGGAGGGGACCCATGTGCAGTCTCCGGGTGTAGGCCCCCTCCTCTACCGTCATGTAGCCGGCAGCAGTGCTATTAGTGCTCTGTCTGAGCGCTAGAGACTCTGGCACAGTGCCAGAGTCTACAGCGCGTGTGCAAGTCTCCGGAAAAATGGCACAGCGGCCATTAATCTGGAGACCTGCGCATGTGCTGCAGACTCTGGCACTGTGGCAGAGTCTCTAGTGAAGAAAAAAAAGCATTTGGTTTCCCCCAGAACCCTGAATGATAACAGTAACTAGATGTAAATCCCACATAATAATAGAATTCAGAGCATCTACCAATATATATGTCTGTTGTGAGAGGCAGAGAGGTTCCTGCATTAGGAGGAGGTGCAGGCCCTGACATGCCACATGGAGCATTATGGGGTTGCTCCAAGGTAGGTAGCTCTTAGCTTAGACATATTGTAGTAAGGAGCCATTATCATGTGGCTCCTTGCTGGTTAATATTAGACCCAGATTGGGGTAATGGAGGTGTGAGGTGTGGTGCCTCTGGACTGGCTGAGCTGGATGGCCTTAGTGTGGCATACCTTTACATTCTACTAACACTTTTCACTTATTAATTTTTTAACACTATTTCTCTATTTTAATTACATGTCATTTTTATATCACTTTCTCTATAGCTTCGGCTTCCTAAATACTAATTTATTAACACTATCGTTTTTTCACTGGTATGCTACGCTGGGCTTTCTGGCTTATGCTGGTGTTTTGGGGTGCCACACCCTGCACCTAGATATAGCGCTAGGGACCCCAAATATACAGAGACGCCTTGATACGGCTTTGGGGCTTAACCACACATTTGCGCAAATATGTGTAACGAAGATCTCTGAATTCTATTATTATGTGGGATTTACATCTAGTTACTGTTATCATTCAGGGTGCTGGGGGAAACAAATGCCTTTTTTTCTTGCTCAGAAATACCCCTCCCTTTCGAGCACCTGAATGATATCACTAAGCTAATTGAGCATCTACCAATATATATGCCAGAGTCTCTAGTGCTCAGACAGAGCACTAATAGTGCTGCTGCTGCTGCTGTGGCTGCCGGCTACAGGACTCGTGAGAAGAAGGGACACCTGGACACCAGAAAGGTAAGTATATAGGAGAAATGGGTGCAGTGTGTGCGGTGTGGGCCCCCTGTTGACCCAGGGGCCCGTGTGCACTGCACACACTGCACCCATTATAGATACACCACTGATTAGACCACAAGTGTCTTCTTCTACAGTCACAGTGCTAAACAAGTGTGCACTGCGGTGGTACGGTATAGGTCGACAACACAACACTTAGGTCGACACTCATTAGGTCAACTACTATTGGTCGACATGCATTAGGTCGACACGATCACTATGTCGACGTGGCAAATGTCGACATATGAAAAGGCCGACGTGAGTTTTTCACATTTCTTTTCATTTTTTTTATTTTTTCATATTTTACGATTCACGTGGACTATGATTGTGAACTCACCGTGCAAGGGGACACAGTGCACTAATTGGGATTCTCGGTCACTTTACAAAGAAAACTACACTTTAAAAAAAAAAACACTCATGTCGACCTTTTTCCACATCGACCTTTTCCATGACCATGTTGACCTATTTCATGTGACGACCTAGTTGACCAATAGTGGTCGACTTAATGACTGTCGACCTAGTATCTGTCGACCCAACTATCCACACCCGATGGTAGAGTGTCAGGGTAATGTTTAATGTAACATGTTATGGCCACTGTGCCCCAGTTGGAATAGAAAGCACTGGCACCGTGTATGGGCATGCAGGTCCGCCATCAGGGGGGTGCTGGGAGCACAGCTATCCCGGGCCCAGCCTCTCTGACAGAGAGAGGAGGGCCCGGGATGCTCATGCAGCCACCTGCCCGCCCACCGCCGTCCCCGCCATTCAGTGGCGTAAGTTTGTCACAGTTGCCCAGAGGCAAGAAAAATATTGGTGCCCCCCATATATATAATACAGGGGGTCATTCCGAGTTGTTCGCTCGCAAGCTGCTTTTAGCAGCTTTGCACACGCTAAGCCGCCGCCTACTGGGAGTGAATCTTAGCATAGTAAAATTGCGAACGAAAGATTAGCAGAATTGCGAATAGACACTTCTTAGCAGTTTCTGAGTAGCTCCAAACTTACTCGGCATCTGCGATCAGTTCAGTGCTTGTCGTTCCTGGTTTGACGTCACAAACACACCCAGCGTTCGCCCAGACACTCCTCCGTTTCTCCAGCCACTCCCGCGTTTTTCCCAGAAACGGTAGCGTTTTTTCACACACACCCATAAAACGGCCAGTTTCCGCCCAGAAACACCCACTTCCTGTCAATCACATTACGATCACCAGAACGAAGAAAAAACCTTGTAATGCCGTGAGTAAAATTCCTAATTGCATAGCAAATTTACTTGGCGCAGTCGCACTGCGGACATTGCGCATGCGCAGTAGCGACTATTCGCTCCGTTGCGACAAAAAAAATAACGAGCGAACAACTCGGAATGACCCCCACAGTACACATATTTGCTCCTGCATAGCAAGCCTGCAGATTCTAACTATATGAAGCTACTACAAAACCGTTGCAACTAGGCAGATCTATGTAGGGGTCCAGCCACACACTACACAGATCTGCTCAGTCACTCACAATGCTGATTATTTATCTGACAATTAGTTTGCAAGTGTCATATCCAGGATTAGAACCCACAACCTATTACACTGGAAGCATGCACCTTACTGATGGAGATATCTGCTCTTGCATAGTAAGTATGAGAATTCTAACTACAGTATATGAAGTTACGTGTAATTGTCTAAGAAATAACTTCATATAGTTAGAATTCTCATGCTTCCTTTATAGCGGCAAATAGCTTCATCAGTAAGGTGTCTGCTTCCAGTATATCTATAATAAAGAGGGTGTGATTTGTAAGGTGTAGTGACTAGTGGGGAAGTCGGCTACGGAAGAGATACCGGCTGCTGTCATTTAACTTAATTGATTAATGTCGCTGAACACATGGAACAGGAGGAGAGGTGCCCCCCTTCAAAGCAGGAGCCCGGCGGCAGCTGACTCCGTTGCCTCCCAGAGTTCTGCCTCTGCCGCCATTCTGCCGCTGTCCTCCGACCCTCCAGCAGCTCTGTATTGAAAACTTCTCTCCCAAAATGGCCGCCGCCACAGAGTAGACAGTTATTGAAGATACTAGAGGAGCCCTCTAGTATCTTGAATAACTGTCTCCTCTGAGGCGGCGGCCATTTTGAGAGGGACGTTTTCAATACAGCTGCAGGAGGAAGGAGGAGAGCAGCAGAACAGCGGGGATAGAGGCTGGCAGGCAGCGGCATCAGTTTCCCAGCCCCCCCCCCCCCCGACAGCGGCACATGTATGTATGTATGTATGCATGCATGCATGCGTGTGTGTGTGTATATATATATATACTGTATGTATATATATATATATATATATATATATACACACACACACACACACACACATATTAACTAGTGCAGTTCTAAAGCTGACTCCTCCATAGTGGGGGGAAGGGCTGCCTATTTTGTCAGTCCCGGGCCCCGCAATTTCCGATGGCAGCCCTGTTAGCATGTGGCTTCAGGTAACCTGAGATGGAGTGAGGTCAGCACTCTACACAAGCACACTGGAGTGCAGATATGCGAATGAGCCCTATTGGCCGGGATGTAATGAAGTTCGACGGTCGTGCGGGAAGCCGACCGAACTTGGGCGTTTTTTTTAAAGGGGCACGGTCGCTGAACCCACGGTCTTCATTACATCCCGCCGCATATGTTGTTTTATCATTAAACTCCAGGAAAAATCATAGACAACATTCGCAAATCACCAACAACAATGAGCGGAACCCGACTGAAATGCAACTTACCCAAATCTGCTTCACAGAAGTTTTAGAGACCATTGAGTGAGAGAGAGAGAGAGAGAGAGAGAGAGAGGGAGAGGGAGAGGGAGAGGGAGAGGGAGAGAGATCTATTCTCCCAATACCCAGCATTGTACATCTCAGCTCTCTCACCTATATTCCTGTCGCTGCTTGCTGGAAATGTCATTCTGCCATGATTGATTCAGGGGGAGATATAAATGGGCATCTCCGAAAGTCTCACGGATTTTCTACCAACTCAGCTGTAACGAAAGTTAAAGAAATTATTTTTTTCCTCCAAAACTCCAGGAAAAAATAAAATAAAATAAAATGAAAGCCGTAATCTGCTCCGGGTTAATGAAAGAGAAGAAACTTTTCAATATGATTTCTTACATAGATAAATCCTGTGCAGATTTAATTAGAGATTAAAAAAAATCAGAAATCCTTTATTATATCAGAAAGCGCGGAGATCCGACATTACAGGAGGTACGAATGTGTCCGTATTACATATCCCGTGCTCAGGGCTGCTTCTCTTTTCTGCAGCCATGTACAGCTCACAGGTGGGATTCTCCTGTAGGAACCCGTTACCCAGACGCTTACAGTATGAAAGCAAGAAAGAGGTTAATAAACGCCGCTGCCAGTGGTGGCGCTACAGAAGGTGCACGGCTGCACTAGTGGTGGGGCCCCTGCAGCGTTGTCCAAAATTCAAATAGAGGGGCCACACCAACTGCCAGTGAGTCCCAGCTGGAGATGTTGGGCAGTGTTTGGAGTGGCAGTTGTTGCGGCTCCCCTGTTTGAAGTGTGGACTACGCTGCAGACCCACCTCTGGTCCACTAAAATGCATGGCCAAGCACCTCTGTGGTGTCTGGCCACACCCCCTCTGGTGGCAGCCACACCCTTAAGCTTGGGCCCCTACCACTGCATTCCCCGTGGAGCCCCCCATTCCCCAGTCCAACACTGCACAGACATGATCACTAAGCCTGGCGCAGAGCTGGACGGAATTCTGCACAGAAATCGTCCATAGATGCACCGAAACGCGTGCACAGAGAAAATGCATATAACCACCTGCGTTCAGAGCTATACACATCTCCGCGTGCATCTGCCTCCTATCTGTATGCTTGATTTGCTACTACTGTCATGTGGGGTGGTAAAGAGGGGCGGTCAGGAGATGCCGGGCTTCAAAAGGAGGGAAGCTACAAGTGTAAGTAATTAAAACATGTAATCGACAAGATCCACCAACAGCGCCCACTATCCTGCAGTGCTGTGTGCCTAGCACACTTGGCACCACCCTAGTTATGGCCCTGAGAGAGCAGCCCGTTACAGTCCAGAGAAGCCTCTTCAGCTATAAGTGCAGATGTGATGCAAATATGTAACTGCATTGCCCGTACTTGCGATTGGCGGTCCCGGGATCTGCGCAGTGGAAAAACAAACACAATATGCTGCACAGACGGGTGATCATTTAACTTTGCATCAGGCTTAAATATCTCCTTCAGTGGTCACTGTGAGGAACACTTCTACAAAATGTCAGAAGGAGTGTACGGCTGTTATATAGTGTCAGGAGAGCGGGTTATGTACAGACATTCTGCTCCTAATGAAATAAAAAGCCCTCATCTCAAAATTCCAAACTTTCTACACAATAAATCCAAAATGTGTAATTATACTGCCTGGCAATGTAATACCGTGTGGCAGTCGCAGTGTGATAATCTCATGCTTCCTGTAGGGTGGTAAAACACAATATGTATGCATTACTCTTTGTGTCCAGTAGATGGCAATGACAAGTCACCTGACAGATGTAACATGTGCAGAGAGTGTTAGATTTGGGTGGGGTGTGTTCAAACTGAAATCTTAACTGCAGTGTAAAAATAAAGCAGACAGTATTTACCCTGCACAGAAACAATATAACCCACCCAAATCTAACTCTCTCTGCACATGTTACATCTGCCCCACCTGCAGTGCACATGGTTTTGCCCAACTGCTAACAAATTTGCTGCTGCGATCAGATCTGAATTACCCCCTGTGTCCATAAGGAATCGCAGTTGCAATTTCAGGCGCTTGCAGGGAGAATTGCATTGAAAATGTAATCGGCGTTCCTTGGCGGTTCCATGGTGGCTTAGTGCACGCACCGATATGGTCCATCAAGTCTCACTTTCATAATTACTCTCAACGGTCAAAAATATGCCAGTCTTCCAAAATGACAGGCCTTGACGCAGTTTTGAGCTTAATAAATAGGCTCCACTGTATGTAAATGAATAACAGTTAAAAATAATTCCCTGCTGCAAAAACCCATCTGCATCCTGGGAAATATGGGGGTTCTCAGGGGCAGATGTATTAAGCCTGGATAAGTGATAAAGCGGTGATAAGTGCAAGGTGAAAACGCACCAGCCAATCAGCTCCTAACTGCCAATTTACATATTGGAGCTGATTGGCTGGTGCGTTATCACCTTGCACTTATCACTGCTTTATCACTTCTCCAGGCTTAATACATATGCCCCTCACGGACAGATGTATTAACCTGGAGACGGCATAAGGAAGTGATATACCAGTTATAAGTGCAAGGTGATAAACACACCGGCCAATCAGAGCCAATATGTAAATAAACAGGAGCTGATTGGCTGGTGCGTTTATCACCTTGCACTTATCACTGCTTTATCACTTCCTTATGCCTTCTCCAGGTTAATACATCTGCCCCATAGTGTCTAATCTGCAAATTGAGTGTTTCCAAACAGAAGAACAACTATTTTCAGCGCTGATCCCGTTGCCTAGCGCGGCCATCAACCTCCCAGGAACTCGGCTGAGCAGTTATCTTGGAAAGCGTTCTATTTCTATTCATGACGCAAGTTTTAGCGCTATACAGTGTTTAGCTTCAGCACGGGAGTTGGAAGGGCGCTCTGCAAACAAAATGCAATCTATGCAGATGCAAAAAAAAAAAAGGTTCATTATATTTAGCAATAACTTGTATGCCAACATTCTGATGTACAGAACGAGCAAACGAGTGACAACATCGCGCACAATTCCAGAGATAGGTGTGTGGAACTGTATGCAGGGTACGTCACAGGAGCCGCAGCGCGCAGGTGTGCGGGTCCTTGCAGAAACTCTGCGGCACACTAATCCTACGTACTATCTGGAAAGATTTGCCAAGGCTTAATTACATTTAATTAGGATGGCGCAGCTGTCTTACGGTTTCAAGAAAGCAACACAAGGAAATGAGCCTACTTAATCACATCCTTGTTTCTAAATGCACTTTAATATTCGTACCATCATTTACTGTTGCACCAAAGCACTAAATTAGAGTGGCTCGTAGTTTATGAATCCATCTTTCACTAATGCAAGGGAATACTTGACAGAAGATGGTGGTGCCATGCTTTTAAATAAACAGCGGGATCCCTCTGGGTGTTCATCGTTGCATAAGAATAATAATAATAATTCAGAATTGCAGACACACAAAGAACATGAAGGTAATTCTCTGAAGCTTCAGTGGTTCGGAGCTGGTAAATCTTTTTGCAAAATGCGGTTTAAAATGTATAATGATTTAAAAACATTCTGACCTCCTGCAGAGTATATTGTGCCCCCCAACTGTCACATGTCCGAGCACAGTCCCGCTGTCCCACCCGTGGCCTGCACTATTCCTCTATGGGCCATAAAATGAACTAGGGCACTATACCTCTATGGGGCATAAAATGAACTAGGGCACTACTCCTATATGGAGCATAAAATGAACTAGGGCACTATTCCTGTATGAAGCATAAAATTAACTAGGGCACTATTGCTGTATGGGACATAAAATAAACAAGGGCACTATTGCTGTAGGGGCATAAAATTAACTAGGGCACTATTGTTATATGAGGCATACAATAAACTAGGGCACTATTCCTGTATGGGGCATAAAATGAACTAGGGCACTATTGCTTTATGGGGCATAAAATTAACTAGGGTACTACTGCTGTATGGGACATAAAATGAACTAGGGCACTATTGCTGTATGGGGCATAAAATGAACTAGGGCACTGTTCCTGTATGGGGCATAAACTGAAGTAGGGCACTATTACTGTATGAGTAATAAAATAAGAATTTACTTACCGATAATTCTATTTCTCGTAGTCCGTAGTGGATGCTGGGGACTCCGTCAGGACCATGGGGATAGCGGGCTCCGCAGGAGACAGGGCACATCTAAAAAGCTTTTTAGGTCACATGGTGTGTACTGGCTCCTCCCCCTATGACCCTCCTCCAAGCCTCAGTTAGGTACTGTGCCCGGACGAGCGTACACAATAAGGAAGGATCTTGAATCCCGGGTAAGACTCATACCAGCCACACCAATCACACCGTACAACTTGTGATCTGAACCCAGTTAACAGTATGATAACAAAACGAAGCAGCCTCCGAAAAGATGGCTCACAACAATAGTAATAACCCGATTTTTGTAACAATAACTATGTACAAGCATTGCAGACAATCCGCACTTGGGATGGGCGCCCAGCATCCACTACGGACTACGAGAAATAGAATTATCGGTAAGTAAATTCTTATTTTCTCTAACGTCCTAGTGGATGCTGGGGACTCCGTCAGGACCATGGGGATTATACCAAAGCTCCCAAACGGGCGGGAGAGTGCGGATGACTCTGCAGCACCGAATGAGAGAACTCCAGGTCCTCCTTAGCCAGAGTATCAAAATTTGTAAAATTTTACAAACGTGTTCTCCCCTGACCACGTAGCTGCTCGGCAAAGTTGTAATGCCGAGACTCCTCGGGCAGCCGCCCAGGATGAGCCCACCTTCCTTGTGGAATGGGCATCTACATATTTCGTCTGTGGCAGGCCTGCCACAGAATGTGCAAGCTGAATTGTACTACAAATCCAGCGTGCAATAGACTGCTTAGAAGCATGAGCACCCAGCTTGTTGGGTGTATACAGTATAAACAGCAAGTCAGACTTTCTGACTCCAGCCGTCCTAACTATATATATATATATATATATATGTTTTTAGGGCCCTGACCACGTCTAGTAACTTGGAGTCCTCCAAGTCCCTAGTAGCCGCAGGCACCACAAGAGGTTGTTTCAGGTGAAAACGCTGACACCCCTTCATGAAGAAACTGGAGACGAGTCCCAGTTCTGTCCTGTTCAAATGGAAAATTTTAATATGGGCTTTTGTAAGACAAAGCCGCCCATTCTGACAATCGCCTGGCCGAGGCCAGGGCTAACAACATGGTCACTTCCCATGTGAGATATTTGTCAACAGCATGGTCACTTTCCATGTGAGATATTTCAAATCCACAGATTCAAGCGGTTCAAACCAATATGATTTTAAGAAATCCCAACACTATGTTGAGATCTCACGGTGCCCCTAGGGGCACAAAAAAGCTGTATATGCAATACATCCTTTACAATCTGGACTTCAGGAACTGAAGTCAATTCTTTCTGGAAGAAAATCTACAGGGCCGAAATTTAAATGTTAATGAACCCCAATTTGAGGTCCAAAACACTCCTGTTTTCAGGAAGTGTAGAAATCGACCTAGTTGAATTTCCGTCGTGGAGCCTTCCTGGCCTCACCCACGCAACATATTTTCACCACATGTGGTGATGACGTTGTGCGGTCACCTCCTTCCTGGCTTTGACCAGGGTAGGTATGACCTCTTATGGAATGCCTTTTCCCCTCAGGATCCGGCATTCAACCGCCATGCCGTCAAACGCAGCCGCGGTAAGTCTTGGAATAGACATGGTACTTGCTGAATCAAGTCCCTTCTTAGCTCCCCAGGCCCTTAGTCCTCTGTGAGCATTTCTTGAAGTTCCGGGTACCAAGTCCCTCTTGGCCAATCCGGAGCCACTAGTATAGTTCATACTCCTCTATGTCTTATAATTCTCAATACCCTGGTTATGAGAAACAGAGGAGGGAACACATACACAGACTGGTACACCCACGGTGTTACCAGAACATCCACAGCTATCGCCCGAAGGTCTCATGACCTGGCGGAATACCTGTCCCGTTTTTTGTTCGGGCGGGACGCCATCATGTCCACCTTTGGTCTTTGCCAACGGTCCACAATCATGTTGAAAAACTTCCCTATGAAGTTTCCACTCTCCCGGGTGGAGGTCATGCCTGCTGAGGAAGTCTGCTTCCCAGTCGTCCACTCCCGGAAAGAACACTGCTGACAGTGCTATCACATGATTTTCCGCCTAGCGAAAAATCCTTGCAGTTTTCACTGCCCTCCTGCTTCTTGTGCCGCCCTTCTGTTTACGTGGGCGACTGCCGTGATGTTATCCCACTGGATCAATACCGGCTGACCTTGAAGCAGAGGTCTAGCTAAGTTTAGAGCATTATAAATTTGCTCTAAGCTTATTTATGCGGAGAGAATTCTCCAGACTTAATCACACTTCCCTGGAAATTTTTTCCCTGTGTGACTGTTCCCCAGCCTCTCAGGCTGGCCTCCGTGGTCACCGGCATCCAATCCTGAATGCCGAATCTGCGGCCCTCTAGAAGATGAGCACTCTGTAATCACCACAGGAGAGACACCCTTTTCCTTGGATATAGGGTTATCCGCTGATGCATCTGAGGATGCGATCCGGACCATTTGTCCAGCAGATCCCACTGAAGAGTTCTTGCGGGAAATCTGCCGAATGGAATTGCTTCGTAATAAGCCACCATTTTTACCAGGACTCTTGTGCAATGATGCACTGACACTTTTCCTGGTTTTAGGAGGATCCCGATTAGCTCGGATAACTCCCTGGTTTTCTCCACTGGGAGAAACACGTTTTTCTGGACTGTGTCCAGAATCTTCCCTAGGAACAGTAGACGTGTCGTCGGAAAAAGCTGCGATTTTGGAATATTTAGAATCCACTCGTGCTGTCGTAGAACTACTTAAGATAGTGCTACTCCGACCTCCAACTGTTCTCTGGACCTTGCCCTTATCAGGAAAGCGTCCATGTTTCTTTTAAGAAAAATCATCATTCCGGCCATTACCTTGGTAAAGACCCGGGGCGCCGTGGACCATCCAAACGGCAGCGTCTGAACTGATAGTGACAGTTCTGTACCAGGAACCTGAAGTACCCTTGGTGAGAAGGGCAAATTTGGACCTGTAGGTAAACGTCCCTGATATCCAGTGACATCATATCGTCCCCTTCTTCCTGGTTCGCTATCACTGCTCCGAGTGACTCCATCTTGATTTGAACGCTTGTATGTAAGTGTTCAAATATTTCAGATCTCACCGAGCCGGTTGGCTTCAGTACCACAATATAGTGTGGAATACTACCCCCTTCCTTGTTGTAAGAAGGGTACTTTGATTATCACCTGCTGGGAATACAGCCTGTGAATTGTGTGAGGGGGAGACGTCTCGAATTTCCAATGTACACCTGGGATATTACATGTAGGATCCCGAAGTTCCCTTGCGAGTGTTGCTGAAACTCTTGAGATGACCCCCTACCGCACCTGAGTCCGCTTGTACGGCCCCAGCGTTATGCTGCGGACTTGGCAGAAGCCGTGAGGAGCTTCTGTTCCTGGGAATGAGCTGCTTGCTGCAGTCTTCTTCCCTTTCCTCTCCCCCTGGGCAGATATGACTGGCCTTCGCCCGCCTGCCCGTATGGGGACGAAAGGACTGAGACTGAAAAGACTGTGTCCTTTTCTGCCAATATGTGACTCGGGGTAACAAAAAGTGGATTTTTCAGCTGTTGCCATGGCCACCAGGTCCAATGGACCGCCCCTTTATACGGCAATACTTCCATATGCCGTCTGGAATCTGCCTCACCTGACCACTGTCGTGTCTTCGTCTGGCAGATATGTACATCACATTTACTCTTTGATGCCAGAATGCAAATATGCCTCTGCGCATCACACATATATAGAAATGCATCCCTAAAATGCTCTATAGACAATAAAATCCTGTCCCTGTCAAGGGTATCAAAATTTTCAGTCAGGAAATCCGACCAAGCCCCCTCAGCGCTGCACATCCAGGCTGAGGCGATTGCTGGTCGTAGTATAACACCAGTATGTGTGTATATACTGTTATGATATTTTTCAGCTTCCTATCAGCTGGCTCCTTGAGGGCGGCCGTATCTGGAAACGGTAACGCCATGTTTTTTATATGCGTGTGAGCGCCTTGTCCACCCTAAGGTGTGTTTTCCAACTCGCCCTTACTACTGGCGGGAAAAAGGGTATACCGCCCATAACTTTCTGTCGGAGGAACCCCACGTATCATCACACACTTCATTTAATTTATCTGATTCAGGCAAAACTACAAGTAGTTTATTCCCACCCTACAAAATACCCTTATTTGTGGTACTTGTGGTATCAGAAATACGTAACACCTCCTTCATTGCCCTTAACATGTAACTTGTGGCCCTAAAGGAAAAATACGTTTGTTTCTTCACCGTCGACACTGGGGTCAGTGTCCGTGTCAGTGTCTGTCGACCGACTGAGGTAAATGGGCGTTTTTACAAGCCCCTGACGGTGTCTGAGACGCCTGGACCGATACTAATTTGTCCGGCGGCTGTCTCATGTCGTCAACCGGCTTGCAGCGTGTTGACATTAACACGTAATTCCATAAGTAAGCCATCCATTCTGGTGTCGACTCCCTAGAGAGTGACATCACCATTACAGGCAATTTTCTCCGTCTCCTCACCAACATTTTCCTCATACATGTCGACACACACGTACCGACCTACAGCACACACATACAGGGAATGCTCTGATAGAGGACAGGACCCACTAGCCCTTTGGGGAGACAGAGGGAGAGTTTGCCAGCACACACCAAAAGCGCCATAATGTATATAACAACCCTAGAAGGTGTTGTTTCTATATATGGGCTCTTAATATATAATTATATCGCCAATTTATGCCCCCCTTCTCTTTAACCCTGTTTCTGTAGTGCAGGGGAGAGTGGGAGCCTTCCTCACCAGCGGAGCTGGTCAGGAAAATGGCGCTGAGTGCTGAGGAGAATAAGCTCCGCCCCTTTCACGGCGGGCTTTTCTCCCGGTTATTAGGAAAACTGGCCTGGGTTAAATACATACATATAGCCTTAATGGCTATATGTGATGTATTTATTTGCCAAATAGGTATTTATATTGCTGCCCAGGGCGCCCCCAGCAGCGCCCTGCACCCTCCGTGACCGTGTCAGTGAGCCGTGTAGCAACAATGGCGCACAGCTGCAGTGCTGTGCGCTACCTCTCTGAAGACTGTGAAGTCTTCTGCCGCCTGTTTCCGGACCTCCGTTCCGCCGTCTTTCTTCAGCGTCTGTAAGGGGGATCGGCGGCGCGGCTCCGGGACGAACCCCAGGCTGACCTGTGTTCCGACTCCCTCTGGAGCTCAGTGTCCAGTAGCCTAAAACTTCAATCCTCCTGCACGCAGGTGAGTTGCAAGTCTCTCCCCTAAGTCCCTCGTTGCAGTGATCCTGTCGCCAGCAGGAATCACTGATTAGAAACCTAAAAAAAAAAACTTTACTAAACAGCTCCTTAAGAGAGCCATCCAGTTTGCACCCTTCTCGGACGGGCACAAAAACCTAACTGAGGCTTGGAGGAGGGTCATAGGGGGAGGAGCCAGTACACACCATGTGACCTAAAAAGCTTTTTAGATGTGCCCTGTCTCCTGCGGAGCCCGCTATCCCCATGGTCCTGACGGAGTCCCCAGCATCCACTAGGACGTTAGAGAAAATTAACTAGGGCACTATTCCTGTATGGCGCATAAAAAGAACTAGGGCACTCTTCCTCTATGGAGCATTAAATGAACTAGGGCACTATTCCTGTATAGGGCATAAAATTAACTAGGGCACTGTTCCTGTATGGAGCATTAAATGAACTAGGGCACTCTTCCTGTAGAGCGCATCAAATGAACTAGGGTATTCTTCCTGTATGGAGCATTAAATGAACTAGGACACTCTTCCTGTATAGCGCATCAAATAAACTAGGGCACTCTTCCTGTATGGAGCATTAAATTAACTAGGGCACTCTTCCTGTATAGAGCATCAAATGAACTAGGGCACTATTCCTGTATAGAGCATTTGAATGAACTAGGGCACTGTTCCTGTATGGAGCATTAAATGAACTAGGGCACTGTTCCTGTATGGAGCATTAAATGAACTAGGGCACTATTCTTGTATGGAGTATTAAATGAACTAGGGCACTATTCCTGTATGAAGCATTACATGAACTAGGGCACTATTCCTGTATGGAGCATTAAATGAACTAGGGCACTATTCCTGTATAGAGCATCAAATGAACTAGGGCACTATTCCTGTATGGAGCATTAAATGAACTAGGGCACTATTCCTGTATGGAGCATTAAATGAACTAGGGCACTCTTCCTGTATAGAGCATCAAATGAACTAGGGCACTATTCCTGTATGGAACATTAAATAAACTAGGGCACCATTTCTGCATGGAGCATTAAATGAACTAGGGCACTATTCCTGTATGGAGCATTAAATGAACTAGGCACTATTCCTGTATGGAGCATTAAATGAACTAGGGCACTATTTCTGTATGGAGCATTAAATGAACTAGGGCACTATTCCTGTATGGAGCATTAAATGAACTAGGGCACTATTCCTGTATGGAGCATTAAATGAACTAGGGCACTCTTCCTGTATAGAGCATCAAATGAACTAGGGCACTATTCCTGTATAAGCATTAAATGAACTAGGGCACTGTTTCTGTATGGAGCATTAAATGAACTAGGGCACTATTCCTCTATGGAGCATTAAATGAACTAGGGCACTATTCCTGTATGGAGCATTACATGAACTAGGGCACTATTCCTGTATGGAGCATTAAATGAACTAGGGCACTATTCCTTTATGGAGCATTAAATGAACTAGGGCACTATTCCTGTATGGAGCATTAAATGAACTAGGGCACTATTCCTGTATAGAGCATCAAATGAACTAGGGCACTATTCCTGTATAGAGCATTAAATGAAATAGGGCACTATTCCTGTATGGAGCATTAAATGAACTAGGGCACTATTCCTGTATAGAGCATCAAATGAACTAGGGCACTATTCCTGTATGGAGCATTAAATGAACTAGGGCACTATTCCTGTATGGAGCATTAAATGAACTAGGGCACTATTCCTGTATGGAGCATTAAATGAACTAGGGCACTATTTCTGTATGGAGCATTAAATGAACTAGGGCACTCTTCCTGTATAGAGCATCAAATGAACTAGGGCACTATTCCTGTATGGAGCATTAAATTAACTAGGGCACTATTCCTGTATGGAGCGTTAAATGAACTAGGGCACTATTCCTGTATAGAGCATCAAATGAACTAGGGCACTATTCCTGTATGGAGCATTAAATGAACTAGGGCACTATTCCTGTATGGAGCATTAAATAAACTAGGGCACTATTCCTGTATGGAGTATTAAATGAACTAGGGCACTATTACTGTATGGAGCATTAAATGAACTAGGGCACTCTTCCTGTATAGAGCATCAAATGAACTAGGGCACTATTCCTGTATGGAGCATTAAATTAACTAGGGCACTATTCCTGTATGGAGCATTAAATTAACTAGGGCACTATTCCTGTATGGAGCATTAAATGAACTAGGGCACTATTCCTGTATGGAGCATTAAATGAACTAGGGCACTATTCCTGTATGGAGTATTAAATGAACTAGGGCACTATTCCTGTATGGAGCATTAAATGAACTAGGGCACTATTCCTGTATGGAGCATTAAATGAACTAGGCCACTATTCCTGTATGGAGTATTAAATGAACTAGGGCACTATTCCTGTATGGAGCATTACATGAACTAGGGCACTATTCCTGTATGGAGCATTAAATGAACTAGGGCACTATTCCTGTATGGAGCATTAAATGAACTAGGGCACTATTCCTGTATGGAGTATTAAATGAACTAGGGCACTATTCCTGTATGGAGTATTAAATGAACTAGGGCACTATTCCTGTATGGAGCATTAAATGAACTAGGGCACTATTCCTGTATGGAGCATTAAATGAACTAGGGCACTATTCCTGTATGGAGTATTAAATGAACTAGGGCACTATTCCTGTATGGAGCATTACATGAACTAGGGCACTATTCCTGTATGGAGCATTAAATGAACTAGGGCACTATTCCTGTATGGAGCATTAAATGAACTAGGGCACTATTCCTGTATGGAGTATTAAATGAACTAGGGCACTATTCCTGTATGGAGCATTAAATGAATAACCGCTGAGGAGAGGTTTCTCTAGAAGCAGTGGGAATGGGCCCCTTCCAAATATTCTTATAGAGCCCACAAAGTTCTGTCTAAGCCCCTGCAGTTACCAAAAAAGGTTTGTGATTCCGCACCAGTATTTGCACAATTACATGTGTTTATCAGGACCAGTATATATTTATACAGAGATAATCTCTTATTATTATCTGGTGGTGCACCCAGAGTAATTCTGCAGTTACCACAGAGAAAACCACCTCACTCTACAGTCTCTGTATAAAGGAATAGATATCGCCATTGCCATACAGTTGTACGGTAGCTTTTACTATGAAACAATTACTGTCGATTATTTTTGTGGCTTATTGTTGTTTTTACCCATATTGCCAGGATTACATAATACAAATCTGAAGCTTCCAAATGCTTTTTCTACAACAACTGCATAAGAAATCTAAGTTCCATTAAATAAGTAACCCAACCCATGTTATACTGTAAAATACATTATTATTTCTAAGTATTCTCTCTCTGCAAATGTTTATCGCGTCCCTCTCGTATTGGATAATCGTTACTCTATACCCTGTCTACTGTATTTCTGATTGTTTCTTTATCATATAACAAAGTAAGCGTCTCTCTGTACAATGTAACAGACTGAGTAATCCTTTCAATCAGCACACCGCACCCCTGAGGGCTGAGATACCCTACTCTATAAACAGTAATACTCATGCCTAGTGATGTAGAACGCAATCACACTGAGAGCCCGAGCTGGGGGCTGTGTGAGCAGATAGTCACATACTGTTATTTATCCCAGGGTGCCAGCTTCAGAGCCTGCAGCTGTATCACCCCAATCCATTTTTTGGGGGGAGGGGGAGATGCCTGACGTGAGTGAGCTGACAGGACCCGTGCCACTCTGTTAGAGAATGTGTCTTGTTCGCTCTTCTTTGCAAACCGATGTGAATAGGACGCACAAGCTGACTTTGCAGATTAAAATGATATGCGGCATGCCTGTATTCTGTGTGTTTTAGCGGCTGTATCTGCATATGTAATGCTGCGCTACAGTGTATTCTAGGAAAACCCTGTAGCATAGCATTCTGTAGCAGATACAGCCGCGGTGGCACACAGAATACAGGCATGCCGGATATCATTTTAATCAGCAAAAGCTGCTTATGCATCTTATTTGCATTCTTTTGCTAAGAAGACGCATTTTAATGTAAAAAGATGTTTGTGGTACTGAGTCATGCTACGGCGTGGTGTGTCTAGAGAGCTGTTTGACGTGCATGGAGGCTAGATGTGAGTGGACACATCTATGACGCGTAAGAGAACAATTGATCCCCCACCAGTAGTCTTCCCTTGTGAGTGACAGGCCCAGGCACAGGGTGCCATAATCCCGTCACCCCTATGTAATAGAATGATTCCCATCTCCATAGAAGCGCAGCAGACAGCGGCTTATTATCAGCCGTTGTTGCGCTTTCATTTTGTCTACTGCAAATCAAGCTGCAAGACCTCTCCTGACCCGAAACTTCTTCCTTCTCTCCAGTAATAAACAAATATTTGCAGTTATTTGTGCCCAGCCTCGCTGCCGGCAGCCATCTCCCTGACCCCAGACATGTCAGTGTAACTCAGCACAGCCGGCTGTAATGTACTAATAATAATACGTCTGTCTCTCTCTCTTTTCTCTCTCCCTTTTGGAAGTTGTCACAGTTTATTCCTCTTTAATGCTAATTAACTCGATTCGGCATCTAAAGAGTTTTTTTTTTTTTAATCATCTGTCGCTTTAGACGCACAATGAGATGAATGTAAATGTGTCGCCCAAACTCTGCGTCGGCATTCTGCCTGCCAGTACTTATCCTACGGCGTGATTTACACAACAACCGGATCTCTCATATTGCTTTTATCTTTTGGGACTATTTACTAAGCCTTGGATGGAAATATAGTGGACGGAGATAAAGTGCCAGCCAATCAGCTCCTAACTGTCATTTTTCAAACACAGCCTGTAACATGGCAGTTAGGGGCTGATTGGCTGTCACTTTATCCAAGGCTTAGTAAATAGACCCCACAAAGCTGTGACATCACTAGACCCAACCTGTATATGACTGAAACCAGGGCTATTTTTCGGCCGGAACACTCTGGAACGCCATTCCTGAAGGTGTTCTGCAAAATGGCGTCACCTGGAACGGCTTTCCGAAACCTCCTGGCCGCTCCCCTATCAAAGTTTGGGGGGGCGGGTGCGGGCATCAGTAAAACATACCGCTAGTCCCTTGCTTCCGTCCATATAGCACTGTAAAATAAAAAAACTCTTAAAATGTCCCCCCCCCCTCCTCACACTGTAGCTCCTCCCACATTACCCACAGCTCCGCCCCCAATGGGAGTTCCTGAACCTATTTTTCTACAAAAACAGCTCTGACTGAAACAATCCATATAATGCATCTATACCCCTAATATAACTGCAGGGCTGTGTAAGAGAGCGCAGTCCGCTCAGTAACTCACAACCTTTGATATATATTAATGGCAAGCCGCGGCTTTAATGTACTTCCGTTTTAATTGACTTTCTATCAAATTATAACATTAAAGTGAAAAATAATGCAAAAATATATAAACAGTGAATGTAATCCGTTTACGCTCTTAAGAAATATGATATATTGATTTATATCAGTTCTACATTTGTAGCTTTTATTGGCTGGGAGTTGCCATAATGAATTTTTCTCAAATTCGGCATCGCTGTGATTTATAGATGGAGGTCACGTAGAATTCTATAGTAATGCTATTACTCCGCTCCCAGTGTCTATCTAGAAATGAAATGTGAACGGCTAAATGAAATTAAGAGCGGCTCTGGTACAGAACGGGCTACGGAGGCCTGTGACTGGAGAATCAGGACGGACCTGCATGATTTTCCTAGTAAACATAGCAGTATTACATACTGGCTCACTCGTGCGCCAATTCCAGACTTACAGTAGCAATGAATGACCCCGAATCCGCAGAGCTCCTCCACAGTCACCCAAATTATAATCTGCTTGGAATGGGGGGCCACTGTGGAAAAATAGGAGCATGACGTCACATTTGCACTTTCATCAGGGACAGTCACAAATATGAGTTACACAGGTTCTGTGGCTGGCTGATTTCATGTCTGCATTCACCTGCCTTTAGTCAGTCACAGAACCTGTATAATTCATAAGTGTCCCTGATGAAAGGGATATTACAGTAACCCTGTCTTTAATGGATCCCTATTATCTGCTGTGGTGTTTTAATAAATTAGGGAGGTGGTAGCAGGATCCTGGCGCTTGGTATGCCGGCGGTCAGAATACCAACAGCGGCATCTCGACGCGCAGGTTCCTGACTCCTGTTAGATAAGCACTGTAGCCCTAACCCTACCTTTCCGCAGCCTGACCTCAAACCTCCCGCCCTGCAGCCTAACCCTAACCACCCCAACCGCCCAAAGCCTAACCCTAACCCTCCCTTGTGGTGCCTATTCCTAAGGCTCCCTCCCTGCATCCTAACCATAACCCTTCCCCCTTATTGCCTAGCCCAAACTCTCCCCCCCATCGCCCTGGCATACTTACGATCGAGATACCAACAGTCAGGATTCTGGTGCCGGTAATTTTGCGGCGGGACACAGCCTACGCATACGTGCGGTTACTGTGGGTGACCCACAATAAATGCGCACGCCTTTGTCTGATTGACAGGCAGAGGCGTTCATGGGGCGGGCGGGAGGGGGCGGCAACGCTCCGTTTCCAAGGCGGAGACAGAGCGATGGGGCGGGGGGGGGGCGGCGGCAGGTAAATGGAGGCGGCTGCTTCCGAACAGGGGCCGTGGCATGGGTGTGATCCGCCACACTCAGCCGCTCCGATCAAAAAGATGGCGTCAAGCCTCCTGTCGTCGCAGCCAGGCTGCGCCGGCAGGAGGCTTCTCAACTTTCTGCGGAAAGCAGAATTCACAACCCTTACTGAATAGGGTCCCAAGTCGGGGATCCCAGCGTGGGTCTTCTGACCGGTGTCGGGATTCCGGCTGCCGACATCCCAACTGCGGTATGCTGACCGGATCCCAAATGAGGGGGCCTGTGTTAATTTTTTGTGTGGATCTCCTTCCTGGTATCCGTTCACATGGTCGACCATGTTATGGTCGACAGTCATTAGGTCGACCACTATTGGTCGACATTGACATGGTCGACATGGACACATGGTCGACACATGAAAATGGTCGACACATGAAAGGTCGACACATGAAAAGGTCGACCAGAGTTTTTTAACTTTTTTTTCTTTTGGGGAACTTTTCCATACTTTACGATCCACATGGACTACGATTGGAACGGTAAAGTGTGCCGAGCGAAGCGGTAGCGGAGCGAAGGCACCATGCCCGAAGCATGGCAAGCGAAGCGAGCCATGCGAGGGGACGCGGTGCACTAATTGGGGTTCCAGTCACTTTTTTACGCAAAAAACGACACCAAAAAAAGTTAAAAAACTCATGTCGACCTTTTCATGTGTCGACCATTTTCATGTGTCGACCATGTGTCCATGTCGACCATGTCAATGTCGACCAATAGTGGTCGACCTAATGACTGTCGACCATAACATGGTCGACCATTCATACTGGAACCCTCCTTCTTTCCCCCAGGAAAATGGCACCAGCACGGCACTTTAGATCGCAACGTCAGAATGGCGTTTTCTTCAGAAACAAGGCATCATTTTTAGGAATCCCCTAAAAAAAAAACGCCCCCGTGTAGAAAGTCATTAGTTCCTTTTTTTGTAATATGATACAGCAAACGCAGCGTTCATAGAGGAAATGCCATGTAACGCACATATACCGCATGCAGTCAGCGCAGGTCGCTGAGTGATGTCACATAGAGGGGAGGGGCCAGTTTTATTTGTGCATATAAACAAGTAGACTGTTACCCAGACACTGCCGCAGTTACAGGGAAATAGCTCACGGTTACAGTGTTTTAGAAACCAAACCACAAGGGCGTAATTAATGCGTCGCACAACATTTTGTGACCTTATGAGACTCCCTGCACTCTGTTTATTCACTAATTATTGCACGTGTTCTTGTTTGTTTTTGTTGATTTGATGTCTTGTGACATTTGTGCTTAATTAAAAGGAAAACAGTTCCAGAATGCTTTGTTTGCTATCACAAACCGACTTTGCATCCTTAATGTTTAGCCGAGTCGTTTTTACGGCTAAAACGTGGCTCGCAATGTTCTGCAATGGGCTTGTCGGAGCATATATAGATAGCCTGCTGCCCACCAGCCGTTTCTTTCAGGCAGGGCATGCACTGTCTTGTAGTTCTACAGCAAATGCAGTTCAGGCTGCCCCAGCCGGTGTTAAAGAAATAATCGTTGACAGCAGATTTGCAGGACACGGGTTTGGTCGGCGTTAACAGACGCCATGAATCTTGGCGATTGTGTCCATAGGCACTGAATGAAAACAATATTTTCTTATGATTGACGTATTTTCACCACCACGTCTTAACATCGGCTTTCAAACAGCCGGAGCTATTTGTAAAAGGAGCTGGCTGAAATGAATGGGGTGTTTGAGGCAAAGTACCATTGTGTTTGATGAATAACGCCATTAAGTTGTTATGCCGTTATGCATTTCTAGAATATAGGAAATAGTGTAAGACAAGATGCAGACATATACGTCTTCCCCCTTGCACAGTTCAGCGCAGTGAGCTGATAAATTGGAAATCAGGTGTGCTCCTCTTATAATCGTGTTCGCCCCAGTCGTCGTTGCAATTACACCAGTCGTGTAATGATTAACGCAGAGCAATTTGTGGCTGTGCCAGTGACACCTGGGCTGTACAAAGAGGTACCACTGCACTAAGGGGGTAATTCAGACCTGATCGCTAGGCTGTGTTTTCGCACAGTGGGCGATCAGGTCCGAACTGTGCATGCACCGCAATGCCCAGGCGCGTCGCACGGGTACAAAGTCGCCGCTCAGTGATGGGTTTGTGTGACGGATCCGTTCGCACGGGCGATCGCAAGGAGACTGACAGGAAGAAGGCGTTTGTGGGTGGCAACTGACCGTTTTCTGGGAGTGTCTGGAAAAACGCAGGCGTGTCCAAGCATTTGCACTCAGGGCGGGTGTCTGACGTCAGTTCGGGTCCCGGACAGGCTGAAGTGATCGCAGCGGCTGAGTAACTCCTGGGCTGCGCAGAGACTGCACATAGTCTGTTTTTACAGCTCTGCTACACATGCGATCGCACACTTGCACAGCTAAAATACACTGTAGGCGGCGACTATCTGATCGCAGCAGTGCAAAAATCGCGGCCCAGTGATCAGGTCTGAATTAGGCCTACTGCACTTACCTGGACTGACCTGTATTCTATGAGACAATTGCTCTATTAGTGATGCTGTGATTCTTATTGATACATAGGAGAGTGAGTCCGGAAATTCTTCCTGACGCGGGTGTTACTGTAATTCCGACAGGCCTGCATTGTTTGTCGCCTGGTGAGCATATTGGGGAGGCTATTTATATGGAATAAATCCACATTGTATTATGGCGTTGCGGCAGACCGTGTTTGTGCGTCCATTATGGAATGTGTTCCCGACGTTCCAGCATAATGGTACACCTTGCCTTTAAAGATTTGAAAAGTGGCATCAGAAAAGGCAATTCTCTTCTGTTTAGAAGTATAAATGAATTTGTCCCCCTATGGAAGGCTTAATGGCGTTACCCGGTGCACGATGGGGCGTATTTAGCAATTATCGGATTCTAGTCCCTTTATTCATCATTCCTTATTGCCGCTATTTGAGGCAGTCAGACATTATATATCACCAGGTTGTATTACATTACACCTGCAGGGGGACAGGCTTAGGGTGGTATGTACTAAAGTGTAAAATGGGATGCCGGCTGTCACTATGATGACAACGGCATCCTGTCCGCCAGAATGCCGGCGACGGGAGATAGCTACAAGTCTCCATGCGGGATCGCTGTGCTCGCCACCGGTTATATTCCCACTCTATGGGTGTCGTGGACACCCACGAGTGGGAATAGCCCTGGCGGGCGCTGTCGGCATTACCGGCTGTCGGAATTCTGGTGTCGGGATACCAACAGCTGGGATATTTACTACATCCCATACACCATATGTGTGTCGACCATTGCCATGTTGACCTTTTGAACCTGCTGACCTTTTACCTTTTGGCTGTCCATCTTTTGACCCTGTGGACCTAATGCCTGTTGAATGTATGGTATGGACCTATTGATTGTCTATCTAGACAGTGCCTATCCATAGTCCAGAAGATAGATAGATAGATAGATAGATAGATAGATAGATAGATAGATAGATAGATAGATAGATAGATAGATAGATAGACATGAGATAGATAGATAGATAGATAGATAGACAGACAGACAGACAGACAGACAGATAGATAGACATGAGATAGATAGATAGACAGACAGACATTAGATAGATAGATAGATAGATAGATAGATAGATAGCTATGAGATAGATAGCTATGAGATAGATTATACGATAGATAGACAGACAAATAGATAGATAGATAGATAGATATGAGATAAATAGATATGATATAGATAGATAGATAGATAGATAGATAGATAGATAGATAGATAGACATGAGATGATGGATGGATGGAAGGATGGATGGATGGATGGATGGATGGATGGATGGATGGACGGACGGACGGATAGACAGACAGACAGATAGATAGATAGATAGATAGATAGATAGATAGACATGAGATAGATATTTATTGAAGGAAGATCTGTATGTCACAATCTCCCTGGCTCTGTAAAACCATCTTCTCCCATTAATTTGCAGACCGTCCTATGGTTTAAACTCCCTTCAGACAGAGAATCTTCCTATAATCACAGTTAGTGTTTCAGAATAAATTGCACCTATTACTTTTATATATTTTCCAAAAGTTGCCTTCACCTATTAAATAAAAATGAGTTTTCATTTGACTTTGAAAAGACAGAAACAAGGGCAAAATGATCGTCTACAGACATAAAACGCGCTGGTTAATTATTCCCACCTCTATGGGATTTAGGCAGATTATACGCTTTCCGGCTAAATTAGCAGAAACTTTGTGTCAACCTCATACCTCAGTCTTCTCTTGCTGAGTCACAAAGGTTTGTTTGCAGTATCTGGTTAATTACCGAAACAAAACGCGTTGGTAGGGTTCGAGCTTGGATGCGTGTCTCAGCTGGTTAATTAGTTCATAAAGGTTGTGCTGAAATATGAAATCCAGAACTATAGAAAAGGAATCTGAAAAATGGAAGAACGCAGAAGACACTGATGTTTTTACATCTACTTTTACTGGAAGAAACGTTTAGGATGAAAGTTAAAAGTTGAACAGGTGTACAATGTATAAATTAAGCTGACTGCCTTAAAGGGGAAACTACCAACTCATTTTTAAAGGGGCAATGCTTGCACCCCTTATGGCTTAATGTCCTTCAGGCTTATAGTGTCAGTCTTTGGTGTAACACTGATCCATGCGTACCATGCCTGGGTGAGCCTATTTATAAGACATTATGGCAGTATTAGTGCTTCTATAATACCTGTTCCTTTAATGACGCTTGAGGATAGCATTAGCAAAAAGAGGGAAGTTTAAAAAAATGTTTATATTGCTATAGCAGTGGAGTTGGACGCTTGGCCCCACACGGAAGTTCAGTAAAGGTTTTCACCCGAACGTATTAAGGTGAATACAAATTCGAAACAGTGCACACTCCTGCGATAAGTAGAAAATGCAAAAAAATACCCGAAAAATTGACTTTACACTCTGCATGCCGATATAATATTAGTCATGTGCGCTAATCTTTACAAGGACACCCCGGATATGGGTTGTGTATCCTGGTCTACTTGCTTACTATGGGGCTAATTCAGACCCATAGGTGTCGATTTATATTTTTGCTGGTGGGTGCTCGGCGGGAGGTGGCAGCGGGAATGAACGGGCGGCCGTGGCAGTGACCAATGCCCATTACACATTATGCAACACACCATAATGCCCATTACACATTATGCAACACACCGTAATGCCCATTACACATTATGCAACACACCGTAATGCCCATTACGCAATATGCCACACACTGTAATGTCTATTACACATTATGCCCACACCATAATGCCCATTACACATTATGCCACAAACCGTAAAGTCCATTACACATTATGCCACACACTGTAATGTCTATTACACATTATGCCACACACTGTAATGTCTATAACACGTTATGCTACACACAGTAATGCTCATTATGCATTATGCCACACGCTGTAACGCCAATTACATATTATGATACACACAGTTATGGCCCTGACACCATTTTATGCCCACACACAATAATGCCACTTACATTACTAGGGGTCTCCTGTGCGTTGCCAGGGGTTTCATGCACGTTGCTAGGGGTTTCTTGTGCATTGCCAGGGGTTTCATGCGCATTGCTAGGGGT
This sequence comes from Pseudophryne corroboree, assembly GCF_028390025.1. Classification (NCBI taxonomy): domain Eukaryota; kingdom Metazoa; phylum Chordata; class Amphibia; order Anura; family Myobatrachidae; genus Pseudophryne; species Pseudophryne corroboree. Next base: position 1,032,546,941 of record NC_086445.1, read on the forward strand.
CTCCTGTGCGTTGCCAGGGGTTTCATGCACGTTGCTAGGGGTCTCCTGTGCGTTGACAGGGGTTTCATGTGCATTGCTAGGGGTCTCCTGTGCGTTGCCAGGGGTTTCCTGCGTGTTGCCAGGTATCTCCTGGCCGCTGCCCCAGTAAAGTTAGGGAGGGTGGTTACTGCTAGCCCCCGCAGTAGATTGAGATGCACTGGGGGCTGCAGAAGCACTTCTGTGCCATAGCAGCGGTCCGTCGGTGCTCAGGCCTGGGAGCACCCACGGAATCAGTGTCTATGTTCAAACCTGATCGCTGGGCAGTGATTTTTGCAGCCCTGCAATCAGATAGTCGCCGCCTACGAGGGGAGTGTATTTTAGCTGTGCAAGTGTGCGATCGCATATGTAGCAGAGTTGCACAAACTGATTTTGTGCAGTCTCTGCGCAGCTCAGGACTTACACAGCCGCTGCGATCACATAAGGCTGTTCAGGACCGGATTTGACTTCAGACACCCTCCCTTCAAACGCTTGGACACGCCTGCGTTTTTCCAAACACTCCCAAAAAACGGTCAGTTGCCACCCGCAAACGCCCTCTCCCTGTCAATCTCCTTGCGATCGCCCGTGCAAATGGATCCTTCACACAAACCCATCGCTGAGCGGCGATAAGCTTTGTAGCCATGCGACGCACCTGCACATTGTGGTACATATGCATGCGCAGTTTGTGTCTGATCTCACAGCAGTGATCAGGTCTGAATCGGCCCCTATGTGTACTGTGTTACAAATGCCCAATGCCTAAATAATATATAGGCTGTGTATAATATAATAATATATAATATAATATAATAATAATAATAATAATAATAATAATATTAATATATAAAAAAAATATTTTTAAATTCTTTGCAGACTTGGAAATGGCAAATAATAAATTAAAACTGACAAGGGATCATGTTAAATTTGGTAGTGAGACCTATCTAATCTTCTGATGAGGGGTGAGGAAAGACTTTCATCTTCAGGAAATTCTAACCAACTCGCCATCAAAAGATGGCGAAAACAAAATCAGTCATATTTCGAATATGAAAATCCTTTTCTGTGATTGATACATTCAAAAAGATTTCTCTTTTTCAAAAACTACTGCGATGTTTGTTGATAATATTTTTATGTTCTAAGATTAATTTCCATGGAGAATATTTACAATAATTAAGGCGTAAACATTTTAATATATATTGTGCAAAATAACACGAAAATCATGCGCAAAGTAACGTTTTCCCGTTATTTTTAGGAAAATAGCTTTTACACGTCTTCAGCCCCAACTGCACCTCACACTAGAATGTATGGACAGTCGTCATTCCAGCTCCATCCCTAGACTGTAATTTCCGTAAAAAGCAAATTTGCAAACACTAATTCAGAGATGTGCGCAATTGCCTTCACAGCTGCCATTCAGTGCGCAGCCACTGTGCAAATATGTCAAACCCGCTGGGATTCGTACATGTACTGTACAGCCATCGGCTGCACATCGGTCGAACATCGGGGGTCATTCCGAGTTGTTCGCGCGTTATTTTTTTTTCGCAACGGAGCGATTAGTCGCTAATGCGCATGCGCAATGTCCGCAGTGCGACTGCGCCAAGTAAATTTGCTATGCAGTTAGGTATTTTACTCACGGCATTACGAGGTTTTTTCTTCGTTCTGGTGATCGTAATGTGATTGACAGGAAGTGGGTGTTTCTGGGCGGAAACTGGCCGTTTTATGGGTGTGTGTGAAAAAACGCTATCGTTTCTGGGAAAAACACGGGAGTGGCTGGAGAAACGGAGGAGTGTCTGGGCGAACGCTGGGTGTGTTTGTGACGTCAAACCAGGAACGAAACTGACTGAACTGATCGCAGATGCCGAGTAATTCTGGAGCTTCTCAGAAACTGCTAAGAAGTGTCTATTCGCAATTCTGCTAATCTTTCGTTCGCAATTTTGATAAGCTAAGATTCACTCCCAGTAGGCGGCGGCTTAGCGTGTGCAAAGCTGCTAAAAGCAGCTTGCGAGCGAACAACTCGGAATGACCCCCATCGACCTTCTCAGTAACCGCAAGGTCATGCAGCATGGCCGCACGAACTGAGATTACACAGCCCTGCAGACTACGGGGGTCATTCCGAGTTGTTCGCTCGCAAGCTGCTTTTAGCAGCTTTGCACACGCTAAGCCGCCGCCTACTGGGAGTGAATCTTAGCTTATCAAAATTGCGAACGAAAGATTAGCAGAATTGCGAATAGACACTTCTTAGCAGTTTCTGAGTGGCTCCAGACTTACTCGGCATCTGCGATCAGTTCAGTCAGTTTCGTTCCTGGTTTGACGTCACAAACACACCCAGCGTTCGCCCAGACACTCTTCCGTTTCTCCAGCCACTCCCGCGTTTTTCCCAGAAACGGTAGCGTTTTTTCACACACACCCATAAAACGGCCAGTTTCCGCCCAGAAACACCCACTTCCTGTCAATCACATTACGATCACCAGAACGAAGAAAAAACCTTGTAATGCCGTGAGTAAAATACCTAACTGCATAGCAAATTTACTTGGCGCAGTCGCACTGCGGACATTGCGCATGCGCATTAGCGACTAATCGCTCCGTTGCGAAAAAAAATAACGAGCGAACAACTCGGAATGACCCCCTACATACGGAATTACAGACCTTAGGCAGTCACATCCGCCCAAATCTGTCGTGGCACACCTGCGATTTAGTAGCCATGCCCCCCGTTACTGCTGACAAACGGTACCTTTCAATCAATCACTTTGCAAATAAATTCTCACTGCGACCGACGTCGTAAGACCATCACCTCACATGCGCAGTGGCAAAAAAAAAAATTGCTAACTGTGCAAAACCTCAACATCGCGCCCATTTCTCAATCCAGCCACCGTACGGAATGGCTTCCTGCGGAACCCTTCTCATCGATACCTTTACCCCTGCTCTGCTCTGCTCATGTGAACCGAAGGGACGCTTGGTTATATATCACCTCTCCCTGCAATCTGCCGGTTTACCCAAAGCAATAAAACTGTCTTAGAAATTCCATAAGTCTGCAGCAGATGTGTCTGTTGAAGCAACACTAATATTGCACAAATAAAGTCTCACTTTAGCAATTACTACACATATGTTATGTCTTTCCTCTGCCTGTAAACACTGTCTTTTAATCACAAAATGCTGCTTGAGGTTGAGTGGTTGGAAATAAAGAGAAGAGACAGAACATTTAGAACAGTTACTTTACTTGCAGTGACAAGACGCAGGCAGCACGACCCCGCAGCATGGCGCTGTTATACCCGTAACGTTTAAACCACGGCTGAGGCAGCCACGCTGTGGGTTGGACCAATCGTGAGAATGCACCCTATCAGTTCTCTGGGAACAAAGCACATGACGCCTCAGTGATGTCAAGGGTTTCCTAGTTCAAGCAGATTGTTGGTTAGATACACCATCTATTAGGGTGTATCGCACGTACCTAAAAGTGAGAAAAAGCAGCGGCACACGGTGGACACTGGCCCTCATTCCGAGTTGTTCGCTCGCTAGCTGCTTTTAGCAGCCGTTTAAACGCTAGTCCGCCGCCCTCTGGGAGTGTATCTTAGCTTAGCAGAAGTGCGAACGAAAGGATCGCAGCGCTGCTACAAAAAAAGATTGTGCAGTTTCTGAGCAGCTCGAGACTTACTCCTAGCTAGCGATCACTTCAGACTATTTAGTTCCTGTTTTGACATCACGAACACGCCCTGCGTTCGGGCAGTCACACCTACGTTTTCCCAGCCACTCCTGCGTTTTTATCTGGCACGCCTGCGTTTTTTCACACACTCCCCGAAAACGGTCAGTTACCACCCAGAAACACCCACTTCCTGTCAATCACTCAGCGGCCAGCAGTGCGACTGAAAAGCGTCGCTAGAGCTTGTGTAAAACTGCATCGACTTTTGTGAAAGAACGACGCGCGTGCGCAGTGCGCCCCATACACATGCGCAGAAGTGCCGCTTTTTGCCCTGATCGCTGCGCTGCGAACGAAAGCAGCTAGCGATCAACTCGGAATGAGGGCCACAATCGGATCTTATGCAACTGCAGCTCCCCGTGGACTGTACAACCACGGGTAATGCTAAACAAAAAAAAAAAGTGAATTCTGCAAATAATAGACTGTTTTTGTGTATTACAGTACTTGGCTGATGTCATGTTTTAAAATAGTCTTCCCTTTTCCCGAAGTTTGAAGCCCAACAAATATACGACGCATTCACCGGCCATCTGTCTTGTCGGAGGCCCCGTACAGGGGTTATTCAGCATTAAACTGGAGAATGGATAACGGATATGTTCTGACTGCTTCACCATCTGGTATTGGCAGATTGTATTACTTTAAAAAGTCCAGAGAATATCTGCAATCATCGGAAAGTCACATTTCATAACCACATTATGCAAAATATATGTATAGCGCAGTTACTTACATGGTAACCTTTTTTTTAAATGAGCAGTCAAACAATATTTATAGAATTGTATTTTTCCCACTGAATAATACCACAATGAGACAATGGATTATAGCATCCGATAGCTGTAAGTAAATCTACAACTATGCAGAAAAACCCGTGGATACTTTTAAAACACCACGGAACTGACGCAGGTACTATATCAGTGGCTTGTGCTTGCGTTATACATGCACCCTGATGAGTGGAGACTTACAACCCAAATTCCAAAATAGACACATGAGACATGAGGTATGGAACTAAGGCTATGGGGAGGTTTACTAACAGTTAAAACAAAGATTTTATTTTAATGTGTTTGATGTGAACTGAGTGATTGCAGCAATTTACAAAATTCTCAGGCCTTCAAACCTATTCCTCAGTGATGACGCTGGTTCCTAGTGAATGGATAAGATGCCTCATACTGTACCTCAATAATGTCACTGGTCCCTAGTGACTGGATAGGTTGCACTCTCAGTGATGTCACTGGTTCCCAGTGAATGGATAGGCTGCATCCTCAGTGATGTCACTGGTTCCTAGTGACTGTATAGGGTGCCCCATGCCTCAGTGATGTCACTGGTGTCTAGTGAATGGATAGGCTGCCTAATGCCTCAGTAAAGTCACTGGTTTCTAGTGAATGGCTAGGGTGCCTCAGTAATGTCACTGGTTCCTAGAGAATGGATAGGGTGCCTCATGCATTAGTAAGATCACTGGTCCCTAGTGAATGTATAGGCTGCCTCATGCCTCAGTGATGTCACTGGTCGGCAGTGAATGGTTAGGCTGCCTCATGCCTCCATGATGTCACTGGCTGCTAGTGAATGTATAGGCTGCCTCATGCCTCTGTGATGTCACTGGTCCCTAGTGAATGTATAGTCTGCCTCATGTCTCAGTGATGACACTGGTCCCTAGATAATGTATAGGCTGCCTCATGCCTCAGTGATGACACTGGTCCCTAGAGAATGTATAGGCTGCCTCATGCCTCCATGATGACACTGGTCCCTAGTGAATGTATAGGCTGCCTCATGCCTCAGTTATGACACTGGTCCCTAGTGATGTATAGGCTGCCTCATGCCTCAGTGATGACACTGGTCCCTAGTGAATGTATAGGCTGCCTCATGCCACAGTGATGACACTGGTCCCTAGTGAATGTATAGTCTGCCTTATGCCTCAGTGATGACACTGGTCCCTAGTGAATGTATAGTCTGCCTCATGCCTCCATGATGTTACTGGCTGCTAGTGAATGTATAGGCTGCCTCATGCCTCTGTGATGTCACTGGACCATTATGAATGTATAGGCTGCCTCATGCCTCAGTGATGACACTGGTCCCTAGTGAATGTATAGGCTGCCTCATGCCTCAGTGATGACACTGGTCACTAGTGAATGTATAGGCTGCCTCAAGCCTCAGCGATGTCACTAGTCGCTAGTGAATGTATAGGCTGCCTCATGCCTCGGAGATGACACTGGTCACTAGTGAATGTATAGGCTGCCTCAAGCCTCAGCGATGTCACTAGTCACTAGTGAATGGATAGTCTGCCTCATGCCTCAGTGATGTTACTGGCTGCTAGTGAATATATAGGCCGCCTCATGCCTCTGTGATGTCACTGGTCCCTAGTGAATGTATAGGCTGCCTCATGCCTCCATGATGTCACTGGCTGCTAGTGAATGTATAGGCTGCCTCATGCCTCTGTGATGTCACTGGTCCCTAGTGAATGTATAGTCTGCCTCATGCCTCTGTGATGTCACTGGTCCCTAGTGAATGTATAGGCTGCCTCATGCCTCTGTGATGTCACTGGTCCCTAGTGA